>NC_073304.1:156435812-156735812 GCF_027595985.1 Sorex araneus | reverse complement strand
ATGGAGGAATAGATACATAGGTGATATCTTCATCAATATCCTATCTCTCTATGTATCCATTCATTGTCTTCTTCCACGGTTTGGTGTAGAATGTTTAAAGATACTGGAAATTTTTCTCGAAGAATGGAAGCAGAAGAAGCCACAGACTTCATGGTTGATTGCATTTCTGATTGGTGCCATAAAAAAAATGCATTAGAGAGAGAATGTTTGATTTAAAGAGAGCCTGGATGCCGACACCACCTCTGTTTGTTTTCCTTCCTTGAGCAGAAACCTTGTAAAATTTTTATGAAGCATTAATGGATCTGAGATTTTCTCAAGCAAATTTTATGAGGTGAGCTTAATCCCACACATCCGACCCAATTTAGCAGTCTTTAGAGTCACAGCACATAAAAAGCCCTCGGCAAGTACCATGGGGGCCTCCGTGTCATAGGTGAATTGGCTGAGGGGCGGGAGGGCATCCTGCCTACACTCAGGGCTGGGAGGTGAAATCCCTGACCTTGTTGGTAGGATGAGGAACAGCCATGCAGAATGGCATGATGGGAAAACCCAGCCACAGAGAGCATGATGCAGAGAAACCGAAGCTATAAGATTCATAGTGCCTCTTAATTCACAACTTCCCTCATATCATTCTAGTCATCAGGGAGGAAATCACATCACACTGAGGCCAAAACTTTATTTGTATCAACAACTCCTGTGATGTCAACCAGAAATCACTGACTTGAGTGTCAGACACACACATGCTCACTCCTCCTGCCACCTTGTTTTATTTTCTATATCTGAAAACAAAAGAGCTTGAAGATGATTTTTTTAAAAATCCCATTTGGCTCTGCAGGTGAGCCCCATTGCATGCTGGGAGGGAAGTCTGGTCTTATGTGAACCAAGTGCTCACTGCACCTTGGTGTAATAGGGAAAAGTGGGTATTTTGAGGAGTTCCATCGATTGTTCTTTTTGTCCTCCTGTGGTGAATTGTGGTCACCTACTGCGGGCTTTGTGTTCTATTTCTGATCAGATTTTTGGAGAAGCAGTGGGAGCTCTCCCCTGCTAAGCCACCTGAGTTCCTGGTTAAGACTGTGGCGGGTCGGCCTTGAATCCCATGACAGCCTCACAGGGTTTGTTGGATGCTGACAGAGACAGAAACTCCCAGGGCGGGGACAATAGGCTTCGTGATTCAGTGCCATAAGCAACATAAGCTGCAAACTCGCTCAGACACTTTTGTCCTTGGAGTCCCAAAGGGATGATGTGTAATGCAGGTGTTTGCTGTACACTCACACTGAGAAGGGGCTGGAGAGTACAAAGCAGATGTGAGAGGGGACGAAGAAGGAGGGTGGCAGGAGAGAAGTAGACCCTGGTACTGCCCCTGCTGTTTTGATCATTTCTCAGTAAAGAAAAGGGGAATAGAGATCGTTGGAACCATGAGAACCAGGGTGGTCGGAGTCACAGGGAGTAGAATGGTCAGTCACCGTGAGCAGGATGGTCAGTCACAGGGAGTGGCATTGTGGGAGCCCTGGAGACCAGGATGGTGGATCCAGCAATAGGTTGAATTGCCTTTGCCACCGTTTGGAGAAGCTGCAGATGTTGGCATTTCTCAGAAGAAGACTTAATGGCTGGTTCTATGAGACTAAAGATGTTTCTTATTCCATTTTCCTCGTCCTTTTCAAGGGCTTAGGTTTCCCCAGGTGCCTGGGCTTTGCTCTGTACTTCTAAGAAATCAGTATGTCATATCTGGTAGTTGTGTGTTTTATGTTTTTTTTTTAAATGGTGGGAGACCACACCTAGTCATACTTATGACTTACTCCTAGCCAAAGGATCACTCCTGGCTGGACTTGGGGGACCGTATATGGTGTCAGGGATTAAACCAGGGTTGGCCATGTGCAAGGCAAAAGTCTTAACTCCTGAGTCTGAGTCTCTCTCCAGCCCCAATGTCTGGCAGTTTTACAACCGTCTCTTACCAATATCTAGCGCTTTCATCCAGTAGGTTCCAAAAAGTCAATGGCAATTTTATAAAATTTTGAGTTGCTGTATGCAGGATGTCTCTCCTTATTTGTATGGCCCATTGGGAGGGATTCAGAAAGGATACACTCAGCCATGTGTCCATAGAAGTTCAACAAGACAATCCAAGAGGCTGAGTTGAAAATGGGTTTGAAGTTTCTAGATCCTTCTCTGGCCAAGTTGTCACTCCTGAGGGTGAACCAGGCAGCCTGTACCTGGGTTTTGCTAGTAAGGGAGGAAGTGACTGCCCTAGAATTATCAAATGCAATCTTGAATTTTCAGGAAAGCTTTTCTTTTTTCTATTTCTGTTAATAATGCTTAGGTCATTACCCAGGATATCTCTATTATGGAAAATAAATAATAAAGGATATCTCTATTCTGGAACATTCAAACATCAAGTGGATAATCAAGGCGTGTGAACTGGGAAGACATGAGGGAGAGTCAGGCATCATTTGGGTTGACATGTGGGAAGGCTGTTTGGACACTCATTGGTATGAGATGCTTAAAGCTGATCGGAAGAATAAAGACCCATCTGATGTCGTGATTCTTGGACCTTTTTAAGCTGTTTGGGTATCAAAGTCACAGCATTGCTAGAAGGCAAATCCAACCCCTGACACAGATTAATCAAAGGACAATAGAGGTGATGATGAGAACAAGAAGGTCATGCTGGAATAGCAGTCCCTCTATAGACCAGCACCAGTAGCCATGAAAAGGGCAGAGACAGGATAGGGGGAAGGCACTGGTCTGTGCCTGGTCTACGGGTCACCTGAGTTTGACCCCAGCACCTCATTTGATCCCTGGATCATCCAGAAGTGATCCCTGAGCCCAGAGCCACAAGTAATCCCTGAGGAGTAGAGCATCAGATATAGTCAGTCTTCCAGGAGCCCACAAGAGCGATGCCCCAGGCCATATGACCACTTCACAATTTACAGGTCATGGTTGGAGGAGCCATAGGAGGAATCTGTTGTGTTAGAAACATAGAGACTGTTAGCATGTGCCAAGTCCAAGATGGGTGGAATTTGGCACATTACCTCAGTGTGTGATAGAGTGGGCACTGTCTTCGTCCATGTGTCTCATGGAAGAAAACTTTTTGCTGTGGACATTTACACAAGAAACCCAGACAGGGTGATTTGCAGCTAATGTCTCCAAAGAGAAGTGTCTGTTCTTGAAGTTTTCCGAATTCTAGACCCTGCACAGGCTGTTCTCAGCAGTATCAGATTGGAAATATGTCTCTAGGATCGCTAAGGAGAGAATCAGATGGAGCTTTGTGGGTGCTCCTAAGTCCTGTTCTCTGAGTGAAGTGGCTGCGTCCAGACACGGTTCCCATTGTGTTAGTGCTGAAGCTGGGTAACCTGGCCAGTGGAGAAGGTACCATTGGGTTGCAGCTTTGTTGACCCACCAGTCAGCCATCAGTGAGCCATCATGACTTTAGGGTAGCGTTGGCAAATGCAGGGACTAAATGCTTTGGTGACTTTGATTCAGGCATGGAATTGGAGATAAAGTTTTTGCAGAAGGAGAACTAATGCTTTACATGTTGGATGGAAATGTCCCTGAGCTGAGAAGGCTGCATTCTTGACCAGCTGTTTCCCATTGACCTTGAAAACATCCCAGTCTCTCTCATCTTCATAGCCAATGGGACTTGACTGAGCCAAGCAAAATGCGAATCCTATGTCTGACAGTCTCAAGGTCTCCAGGAGTCATGTGTTTGGTTTTGACAAAAGCCCAGAAGCAAATGAATAGCTTCTCATCAGAAGAGGTGTATCAGGTAGCCACGGTAGGGAGGCAGTGACCCCAACCCCAAGGGGTAACCTTGGATGAGGCAACCTTTCTTGGCTGGAGGTTACAATCAGCAAAATCATCATTTATAGGGATCACTGGCTTGCCACAGGAGTCTGGAAGCTTCCAATACATCCCATTGGTTTGTACGTGCTCAAAGGAAGCAGATTTGAGAGCTAGTCAATATAGATACTCAGGTGGGTGGAAGTTGTGTCTAGTGGATTCATATTTGTGCTTAACAACCTTGGTTTTCCTAGCAAAGTGGTCCTGCTTTGGTCGAGAGAGGAAAGCATCCTTTTAATTTTTTATTTTACTTTTAATTTTTTTAAATTAAATCACCTTGAGATAAGCGATTACAAAGTTTTACATGATTGAGTTTCAGTCATTTAATGTTGCAACAACCATCTTTTCACCAGTGCATATTACCTACCACCAATTTCCCCAATTTCTTTCCTTCCACCCCACACCCCACCCCCAGTCTGCCTCTACAGCAAACATTTTTCTTCTCTTTTACTCTTTCCTTTAGGTCATTATGGTTTGCTGAACAGTTACCAAAAGGTTGTTATGTATATCCCTTTACCTATTTTCAGTACTCAATTCTTGTCCAGAGAGATCATTTCCATTTGTCATTGATTGTCATAGTGATCTCTTTTTCTATTCTAACTGCTATCTCTCCCTTCCCCCAACTTGTGAAAAGCTTCCAACTGAGAGCCAGTCCTACTGGTCTTCATTTCTATTGAGACATCCTCTTTATTGTTATTGGCCATCTAAGGCTGACCTCTGCCTGGGGGGAAGGTGCTGTGTCCTCATTTCAGATCATTTACTCTATGAACATCTCCAAAAAGGTGATCAAGTGCTATTAAATGCATAGAAATGCAAGACCCATGGTGAACTTTTCCTTCTTCTTTGCAGAAAGGAACCAGACCAGAGGTATTGAGAAGGTTGATGTACTAGTCCAGACTTGAGAGAAACCCCTGATTCAACAAGTTAATTTTGGGGCAGGAATGATTGTTGGGACACATCTGTTACTACTTAGGGCTAACTTCCATCTCTGTGCTCGGTGTTATTCTGATGATGCTCAGGGGGCCATATGTGGTGCTGGGGATTCAACTAGGGTCAGCCACCTGCAAGGCTAGTGCCTTAATTCCTGTGCTATTTCTCTGGCTCAACTTTTTAGGTGAATGTTCCCTGGCTCTAAAATAGACATTACACCTGGAATATTATTATATTTGGAATAAGGTATAATAAATAACCATCAATAATTCTTTTCCAACAGAGTAAGACAATAATTAGAAACAGGTAAAACAATGCTACCAAGAGCTACCTTTGGATAGTGCTTATGGAGTGCTTCTCTGTGCGAAGGAATTTACTCTGTAATTACCAAAATGACATGGGACTGTAGATGAATTGTTTCCAAACAATTGTTTTGGAGATACTCAAATATTGAATTGTTTTGGAAAATATTCAAATACTGAATTGTTTCCAAATTCCAGATGAGGAAGCTGAAAATGGTGGAGTCAGAATTCAAGCCCAGGCAGCTTGAGTTGGTGTCTGTCACCACTGCAGTCTGCTGTGTCCGATGCCTCGAGCACGAGAATCATGACTTTAGTAATGAAATAGCCTATATCAGAGTAATACCACGCAACAAATGCTAGCAGGGATGTGGAGAAAATGGAACCCTCATCCACTGTTGGTGAGAATGAGAACTGTTTCTGCCTCCATGCAAAACAGCTTGGATTTCTCAAAATATTATACTGAGGAAATCCTGATGACCTGGAAATTTCACTTCCAGCACAAAAAGCTTAAGAATAACAACATATTGTTTTCCAAAAGGGCTGAACAAGTCAGCATTCCCACCAGCAGTGAAGAAGAGTTCCTTTCTCCCCACATCCACGCCAACACCGGTTGCTTTTGTTTTTTGGATGTGGGCCAGTCTCTGTGGTGTGAGAATGATATCTCATTGTTGTTTTGATCTGCATCTCCCTGATGATTAGTGATGTCCAGCATTTTCTCATGTGCCTCTCAGCCATTTGGATTTCTTCTTTGGGGAAGTTTCTGTTTATTTCATTACCCCATTTTTTGATTGGGTCGGCAGTTTTCTTCTTGTGGAGTTCAACCAGTGCCTTGTATATCCTTGATATCAACCCCTTATCGGATGAGTATTGGGTAAATATCCTTTCCCATTCTGTAGGCTGTCTCTGTACTTTGGTCACTATATCTTTTGAGGTGCAGAAGCTTCTTAGTTTAAGGTAGTCCCATTTATTTCTGTTTTCACTTGCTTGGCCAGTGGTGTGTCAGCTTTGAAGGTACCGTTGGCTACAATGTCGTGGAGGGTTTTGCCGACCTTGTCTTCAATGTACCTTAGGGATTCTGGTCTGATGTTGAGGTCTTTAATCCATTTTGATCTGACTTTTGTACATGGTGATAGGTGGAGATCTGAGTCCATTTTTTTTTGCATATAGCTGTCCAGTTTTGCCAGCACAATTTGTTAAACATGCTTTCCTTGCTCTACTTCACATTTCTTGCTCCCTTATCAAAGATTAGATGATCATATATTTGGGGTGGTGTGTCAGAATATTCAACCCTGTTCCATTGGTCTGCAGCTCTTCCTTTGTTCCAGTACCATGCTGTTTTAACTTTTTTTTTCTATTTTTTTGCTTTTTGGGTCACACCTGGCTATACACAGGGGTTACTCCTGGCTCTGCACTCAGGAATTACTCCTGGCAGTGCTCAGGGGACCATATGGGATGCTGGGAATCAAACCCGGGTCAGTCGTGTGCAAGGCAAATACCCTATCGCTCCAGCCCCACCATGCTGTTATAATTGCTACCGCTTTTTAGTAGAATTTGAAGTTGGGGAGGTTTGATTCCTTCCATTTTCTTTTCCCCAAGAATTGATCTAGCTATTCGTGGGTGCTTATTGTTTCATATGAATTTCAGGAGTGCTTGCTCCATTTCTTTGAAGAATGTCAAGGGTATCTTTATAGAGATCGTATTGAATTTGTACAATGCTTTGGGGAGTATTGCCATTTTGATAATATTAATTCTTCTAATCCATGAGCAGGGGATATCTTTCCATTTCCTCATGTCCTCGTTTATTTCCTGAAGTAGTGTTTTGTAGTTTTCATTATACAAGTCCTTTGCCTCCTAAGTTAAGTTGATTCTGAGGTATTTGATCATTTGAGGCACAATTGTGAACAAGATTGCTTTTATCATGTCGCTTTCTTCTCTCTCATTATTTGCATATAGGAAAGCCATGGACTTTTGGGTGTTGATTTTATAGCCTGCAACTTTACTATACAAGTCTATTGTTTCTAAGAATTTCTTGGTAGAGGTTTTAGGGTTCTCTAGGTATAGTATCATATCGTCTCAAAAAATGAGAAATTAAGCTCCCATTTGACCCAGCAATATCACTCCTGGGAATGTACCCCGAAGAGGCAAAAAGGTATAGTAGAAATGACATTTGCATTTCTATGTTCATTGCAGCACTGTTTACAATAGCCACAATCTGGAAAAAACCCGGAGTGCCCAAAAACAGATGACTTGTTAAAGAAACTTTGGTATATCTACACACTGGAATACTATGCAGCTGTTAGAAAGCATGAAGTCATGAAATTTGCATATAAGTGGATCAACATGGAAAGTATCATGTTGAGTGAAATGAGTCAGAAAGAAAGAGACAGACATAGAAAGATTGCACTCATATGTGAAATATAATGTATCAGAGTGGTATGAGCTAGCAATGGTGCAACTTCTGGCAGAAATTTCTCTAGACTTAGTTACTAAAATACTTAAATACAGAAATCCAAACCCTCATGGCTGCTATTGTGGCCACACGACCTCATATCTATTCCTTCTTATCAATGGAAAACAAATTATCAAGTGCTTCCTTTCCAGCAGGTCTGACTTTGGGCGGGGGCGGGGGGCAACTACAAGCAATAATAGTAAGTCTTTTGTTGAAATATTGAATTTAATCAAAGTAAAGAGAAAGTAAAGTGAAATTTATCAGCTACATAGGTGGGGTGGGGGGTTGGGGAGGTGGGGGGAGGTTTACTGTGGTTGGTGGTGGAATATGTGCACTGGTGAAGGGATGGGTGTTTGAGCATTGTGTAACTGAGACTTAAGACTGAAAGCTTTATAACTTTCCACATGTGATTCAATAAAAATAAATAATTAAAAAAAATTAAAAAAGAGGAAAAAAAGAATAACAACAACAAAACAATAATCCCCTAATCCAAAAAGATGTTGGCACACCTATGGTTAGTACAATGCTACTTATAATAACCAAGATCTGGAAACAAGTATCCAAAGCAGACAGATGGAGGGAGAAGATGTGGTCTATGTTCACAACAGAATAGTGCTCAAGTATAAGCAAAAAACAAAGACTTGTTTAAAAATATTGTGGTGCTGGGGATTGAACCCAGGGATCAGGCATACAAGGCAGCCATATTTTTCTCTGAACCACGATAGTGGACTGACTTTTTGATTTGTGCTACAATATGGTGGGAATTGAAGGGGGGGTCTTGTTAAGCAAAATGAGTTCAAAGGAGGAAGACAAATGTTGGGTGATTGCATTCATGTGTTATATAGAAAGAGACAAAGCAAAAGAGTAGATGGTGGCCCATGAAAAATCCTTAGACTTCAACACAGAATTGAAGTGACCAAAAACAGAAATGGGAGGAGTGGGAAGGAAGAACCAACGGACTGTCTTAGAGGGAGACTCACACTTTGGTGGTAGTGATTATCCCTGAAACACAAAACATTTTAGCACATATTAAATTAGTGTTACCGTATAAATTAAGATAAATTAAAAAATTACTTTCCAAAAGGAGTGGCCGAGTCAACATTTGCACCAGCAGTGAATGAGGGTCCCTTTCTCCCCGTTTCCACATCAACACTGGTTGTTTTTGTTCTGTGTGATGTGTGCCAGTCTCACTAGTGTAAGATGATATCTTGTTTTGATTTACATTTCCCTGATGACAAATGATCCAGGGTATTTTTTTCATGGATCTTTTGACCAGCTCCATGGATTTTTTTGAGGAAGTTTCTGTTTATCACTTCCCTAATTTCCCCATTTTTCGATGTGGTTGGTTGCTTTTTTCCCTGTCAAATTTTGCCAGTGTTTTATGTATCTTGTATATTAACCTTTTATCAGATGAGCGGTGAGCAAATAATTTTCCCCAGTCCAGGGTGTCTTTTTATTTTGGACATTGTTTCTTTTTTGTGGTGCAAAAGCTTCTTAATTTGATGTAGTTCTATTTGTTTACCTTCGCTGCTATTTTCTAGGCCCGAATCTCTACTCAGAAAAGACACTTGAAGTTCTGTGTTTATTGCAGCATTCTTCATAATAGCCCAAATCTGAAAACAACCCAAGTGTCCAAGAACAGAACATTGGATAAAGAAACTGTGGTACATATACACAATGGAATACCATTGTAAGAAAAGATGAAATAATGCAATTTGCTGCTATGTGGACAGATCTGGAGAGTATCATGTTGAGTGAAGTTAGTCAGAAGGAGAGGGACAGACAAGGAATCTCTCTCATAAGTGGGAAATAAACAAAGGAGGGTTATAACAAATGCCCAAGGTCACCAGAAATTAAAAACTGGTCTTTAGTAGGAAGCTTACCAAAGGAGGAGGGAAAGATGGTTATATTGAGACAGTGTTAGAGAGAAATAGACACTTTGGTGGAGGAAGTGGTACTGGAATGTGTTATGCATGAAACTCCATCATTAACAGTATTATACATCATGGTGCCTACAATAAAATATAAAATAAAATAAATATAATAAATGGTATCTTCTTGGAGAGGTTTTCTTAGCGAGGTTAAAAGGCCTCTAGAGTGATAGCCCAGTGCAGTTCTACAGGGTGATGGGTTGCTATGGGGGATTATGTGATGCTAACCAGCTGAGAGGAGGGGGTGAGACTCCCAAGAGGCAGCTCCGTGTGGAGGCTTTGGTGGGAGACAGGATGCCCATGGTAAGATATGTCTGTTGAGTCATTTGCTCTAAAACATCACTTGAAACAAGCGAACCTGGTGTTCTCCCACCTGGCTCCCTGATTTCTGATACACAGCTCTGTTTCTTGTGTACTAAACACTCTGCCCTTTTAGTGTAGAGTGGCACTGACAGCTCTAATGTGCAAGCAAAGTTAGGGAGGGCACGGTAGAAATAACATGCAGAATGCACCATTATCTGAGTTTATTCTGCTTTATGGAGGACTCGTGAGGCTCTGGAGATACTTAATTATTTCACAAGGAGAGAGATGAGGGCAGTTCTGTGTGGACTTAGGGGAAAGGAGAAGATCCATGACCTGGACAATGGACTTGGGCAGCTTCTGCAATGGCTCCTCTTTCTAATAGGTTTGTGGGTATCATTTCTCCCATGGCAGCATCTGGACAGCGGCTGTGTCTTGTTCTCACATCAGCCTCCCTGTGCCAGGCTGGGCATCCTAGTTCTGCAAGCCCAAGGCAAGTCTCCTGATCTTCTCCCACAAACAGTCATGGAATGGTACCCCCTTTGCCTGCTCAGTCTGGCTATGACCGGACACCTCTGAATAATTGATCCCGGCCCCTGCCAAAGTCTAGTCTAGGTCCTGTGGTTCAGCAAAATGTCTTATTCTTGTTGACCTTAACCTTCAGAGGCCCTCGGGCATGACCAAGAGATCAATAAAACTTCCCGTGCTAGCCGGAGAGGACAGGTGGCTGACAGAGAGCGATGGTGCAGGAAGGGAAGGGATGATGCTGTTTTACGTGGGGAACTTGGAAATGGGGGGTTGATGGTGGTGTGAAAGCCTTGGGGGGTGGAAGGAGGAGGGGTGAGTGGAGCGGAGAGTCAAAAGCATGAGACCCCAAACAAAGTGAGCAGAAAAGAAAGGGAGAAAACAACAAGCAACACCGTGAGCGGGATAGAGACAGAAGCTTGGGGACTGGGGGGAGCAAAGGAATGACAAGATTTATTCCTCACCCAGCAAATCTAAGGTTGCAGGATCCTCCACGCTGCTATGGGCCTGGTTCCGGGAACTCCACATCTCATGGGAAACAAGCCACTTAATGACATGGAGTCGGGCCGGAAACAACGTGGTGGGGGAGTTCCCAATGCAGGGTTGTCATTCAAGATTACTTGAATGACATCTGTCTGCCAAAGGGTGTCTGCTTGCAACAAATTATTTGTGATTAAGGATTATTTGTTATCAGTGATAGGATACATTCTAGAGAGGGTGGTAAGCGTTCTTTTTGGCTGATTATTTGGCTTAATGATCAAGCACCAGAAATGGGATTAAGACTCATGTTTCAGATGAAAATGTGGAGGAGGCATAGAGGTGGGGTGCATCAACAGCAGACTCTGAAGTTCTCGATCTGGGATCTGTTTCTTCTGATGGTCAGTGTATGTCTGTTTTTTTTTTCCACCATTTCAGGCTGCCCAGCATAGAGTGAAACCATCCGTAGATGATTCAGAAGCTGGGGGAAATCTTTAGGGGACAGAGATAATCAAAGGCAGCATCTCTGCCTGTTTTTTTTGTGACAGGCTCCCCTGGTTGAGATGGGAAGAGCTGTATGAAATATGCAGCCCTATTTCACTGACCAGAAAGACAAGAGGTGGGCAGCAAGACAAGGACTTGGGGCTGGTCTCCAAGAATCAATCTCATTTTTTCTGGAAATAATAGTGGCAGGAAGGTGATTTATGACTGAATCACATAATCTAGAGTCCCAGGGTGGGTACTTGCATGACCAAAGTATTTAGATCTATCCAGCTCTGTTCTGGCCAGGGAACTAGTGAGAGAAAAGGTGGTGAGAACAAAATGGATCCTCACTCTGTCATTAATGAACACTTAGGGAGGGATTCCTCTTTCTGAATGCCTGTGATGGCTTGGCATTATTCAAGATACACAAGCTTTATAAATAGGACTTAGAAATATAAAACCAGACAAGTACTTCTGCCCTTATGGATTGTCTCTTCTAGTGCATATAGATGCTCAGTGGGCATAACACAGAAATGAGTCTTACAGAACACATAAAGTAGTGCTTCTAGGTGAGAAGATGAAAGAAATAGTGATTGGAGGCCTGGGGGCAGGTCTGGAGAGCATACTTAGAGTAAATCCTTAGGAAGGTCTCATGGAATAATTTCTTCAAGAAGGTGCTGGGGGGAAGGTGGGGGCGTTCAGCAGAGAAAACACTTGCTGTTCTGTCTCCAGCACCATATAGATGATCTCCCGAGCATCACCAGGAGTGATCACTGGGTGAGACCCTCCCCCCAAAAACCTAAAAATAAAAATGAAAGGGTGATGGGGTGATAGGCATGTTTGTCGAAGAAATTAATGGAAGATGGTGGGGCATCTGTGTAAAGACCAGGAACAGGTGAGCCTGGTGTGTGTGGGAAAGTCAGAGAGCCAGCAGAATCAGGGTGCAGTGCTGGGGAATGGGTGGGGTCATGGCCATTTAGGACACATGGGGCTCTGAGGTCTGTCTGATCATCATACAGGGAGCCCCTGAGCAGTGGAGAGGTTTCCTCTGCTTGAAACAGTTGTTTCAGATTCTAGGCTGGGAGTCTAGGTTGGTTGTAGTGACTGCAGTTGTCTGAGCCACAGATGATGGTGAAATGTGACCCCGGTTGGTACCTTCCCTTGGACCAGGTTCTTCCAGGTCTAAGGAAGAAACTACATGATTTGTTAATGGGTTAGATACAGTGTACAATAAATAGAGGTGGCTGGGACAGCTCTAAGGTGCTGGGCCAGGTTGCCAGCATCTGGGATGGAAACTATCTGGGTAATGGATGTTGATTGGGCAAGGTTGAAAGACCGCAGTCAATTTGGGCTCAATAAGATGAGCTGACTGCTACAAAGACAAGGAAAGAGAGGAAGTATGTGGGTAGTTCTATCAGACACCGGAATTGAGGGAGCTGGTTCCCGGAGACTTACTCTTGGGGGTGTAAGCACATCAGTGGAACTTTAAGCCAGGAGATTAGAAGAGGTCACTAGGTACTGGGAAGAAAGAAGTTCCAGGATGATATGATGATCCCTCATGCTGTGATCAGAACTGTAGTTTGACTGTTCCTTTTGTTTTGTTTTGTTTTCTTTTCTTTTTTTTTTTCTATGGGAGCCATTGGTAGGTTTTTGAGACTAAGAAATGAAATTTTGAGTGGACTTGGTCAGTACTTTCTTTGTTATTGTCTTGTTTTTGTTGTTTGTTTGTTTATTGGTTTTTGCCTGCTGTAGACAGATGTCCTCTGGTGGTTTCGTGACACTGCCTGAGACCCATACACAGACTGGCACCCAATCATGGCCATGGAGAGCAGGGAAAGGAGGATAATGAAAATACAGTCTAACCAATTTTTTTCACTCCCTTCAAAACAGAAATCACCAGATCAATAGAAAAGAAAACATAATTTAGGCCTGAAAAGAAGGTTTTGTGTTATTTTTCCCCCCTTCCCTGTCTCTTTCTTTAACTGCTTGAACTCAGGCTTTGGTTTAGAATGCTTTCTTTCCTGGGGCAGAGCTGCCAGGGGTGGGCAAGAAGAATAGAAAATTTTCAGCCTTTCAGAATCCTGGTTCCTGCTGAACTGTGGCAGGGAGGAGAACACTTTTCTCCATTTAGCTATACTATTTTGCATCCTGGAGGGAACTCAAGAAACAGGGATTCCAGGTACATCTGAAAGAAAGTTGGTGAGATTACCATCCACCACTGCCCCTCAGTGGCCTTCTTCTCTGTACATGTAAGAAGCAATTCACAATAAGTATTGTACATAAAACACCTTGGCCTGCCGTGGTAACTCATATTTTACCAATATATGTGCTTCACAAAAAAAAATTATTAATTTCCTTTTTGGTTTTGGAGCCATACCCACAGGGCTCAGGGCTTCCTCCTGGCTCTGTGCTCAAGATCACTTCTGGTCCTTAGGGAACTCTGTGGTGCTAGGGACTGAACTAGGACTGATTGCATGCAAAGAAAGCACCTTCCAGCCCTCAATTCACCTTTGCTCTGGCCCTAAACTCTTGCTCCAGCCCTAAATTCACTTTAATGGACTTGATCTCATGAAGCTTCATAATGATCCTGTAAAGTCAACAAGATCGATCTTCCCTGTGCGTTATAGAAAAGGAAGAAATGAACCCCACACCCGGAGAAGGATCTACTCATATCACAGACACCGGATACCCCAAATCTCACCAGTTGGCCCGCTAAGATCGGCCGCTCCAGAGCCAGTGCTCAGAACTTGCCATTAGCACTTCACTTTCAATGAAGATATTGAAAGCATTTTCAAACAAAAAAATCTCTGTTTGTTCCCAGAGAGGGGCTGTGATTCTCAACTCAGCACTGGGCTTGTATATGTGGTGGAGAGCAGAAAAAGAACTAAGGGTGAACCCTGTCACTGATCAAGCGCAGATGTGTTCTGCCCAACTAAAGTGGGATCCCAGCTCCCTAAGTGGATTCCAGCTCTCATCATTGTCTCTGAGTCACGAAGCGTTTGTGTTTTCCCTCTGTGTACAGTTGGTTCCCAATCCACACTGCTGGCTCCCACTATAGGAAGAGTCCAGGGAGTGGGAGGTGTTACTCAGCCACCCTGGCATTTGGTTCAATAAAAGGACCCAAGGATGTGGTTCAGGGATATCTAGGCTGCTCTGGCAGTATTGGGGAGCTCTGGGGGTTGATCCATGATGCCCATGTGGTGCTGGGAATTGAATCCAGGTTGAGTGCGTTCTAGTCATGTGCTTTAACTCCTTGTTATCTCCTGGTGCTCCCAAGGGCTCTTTGAATAGACCTTTAAGTGCCTGAACACAAACAAACTGTTTCCTTTTCTTTTTTGGTGGTGTGGGTGCACACCTGACATTGCTCAGGGATTACTTCTGGCCTCTGCACTCATGAATTACTCCTGAAAGTGTTCAGGGAACCGTATGGGATGCTGAGGCTCAAATGCAGGTTGTCGCATTCAAGACCAGTGCCCTTCCTGCAGATCTATCTCTGCAGCCCCTTTGCTCCCTTAATTCTTCTGGTTTTTATACCAACTCCCCCACCTCCACCCTGTCGCTGTCTTGCTCTGACAGCACTGGAGGAGACCACTGGTGTAAACAGACTTGCTGATGGATCCTTTATAGCAGACATGAACATCCCTGCTCTGTCCCCGAGACCGCGGCAATCAAACCCAGGTATGAGAGGGTAGATACAATCCAGCAGGAGGACTTTTCAACTCTGTTAGCAATGATTCAAGACTGAAGCTGATCAGGGCTCATTCTGTTTTCTATTTGGCTGTTAGGCCATGGAAGGGACCCTGGAGGAAAGGTCAAGGTCTTTGCGTGAATCTTTAATCCCAAATCCAGTTTATGCAGGTGCCTGTTAATCGAGGAGACGGGGGAGTCTCTGGGAGGGGGTGCTGAAGGCTGGCCATCTGCTTCCACAGAGTCTTTGCTGTTTTATTGTCTTTCCGACCCCCAGCCTCCTCCCTTCTTTGGTTCACACTCCTCACGAGTTCTCCACTGGGCCGAGTGTTTCTGTAATCATTCAAATCCGTGTCCCCTTGACCTGCGCCATTTGCGCACAAACTCTGGAGCTCAGGAGCCTTTAATCTGTTGGTTTTAGAGACTAAGTCGGGGGTGTGGGGGAGTGAGTCTCTAGGCTTTGGCGATGGATTAGAGCCACATAATAGATACCGAGGGCTCCATTGTTTGGGGTTTAGTGGCCTATGATGTGAATAGGAGTGTCTGGACACTGGACATGCCGCTCCTTTGAAGTCTTCTTATTATGTCTAATTTCCAGCACTCCATGGAGTGGGCACTTCTATACATTTGGAAGATGATAACCTGCTCTCTGGGCTGAAATTAGTCTCTGAGCCCAAGCAACCCTTCCTTCTCCCCACCTTTCTACATTTTCATCTTAGTCTAAGGAGAGGAAGAGGCTCATTTCTACCAAAAGGCAGAGAAAGTAAGTTAGGTAGAAGCCTCACCTGTGCTGATCCCATCCTCATGGTCAACAAGGACAGTGTGAAAAGACCCTCCCCTGGGCCTTGTTTCCTTGATTTGCCCAAACTTGGCAGAGTCCATGGAGGTTTGTTGTCTGCTTCCCCATTTGACATACTGATGAGTTTGGCATGAAGTTCATGGCTTTGGGTCTCCCACCACCATGCACTGCGTAAACTAGAACTTCCCTTGCACTTCCCAGCCCAGTTGCCAGGCATCTGTCCAGCCCAATGCCATCCACCCACTTCTGAAGCTTTGTCCTTCCCAGCAGGACCTCTAGCCTCTTTCCCGAGGCTTCTTTGCTCCTTGCTCCCAGGATTCTGGAGGAAGACACATGCACCTCACCTGCCAGAGTCCAGTCTGCAGGAATCTGCCACCTTTGAGCCTCTCCACTTGTCTGGCCTGGTGAAGCATTTTAGTCCCCACATCTCATACCCCAATCCCTAACCCCACTTCTTCCTCTTCTGAAGTACATGCACCACAGAGGTATGGTTGTCAAGGGCTGGGTTCATCACAAACCTTGGCTCATAACACGATCATTCTTGAAAAGAGCCCCATTGATCCCCACAATGTGCTATCTTAATTTTCCCCTTCATCTCCCATCCCACTCTTGTTCCCTTTTCTCTGTATTACTGCACACAAATGTGCTTCATAAATCTCATAAAATGTGCATGCATCTTCATGAAACATGATGGTGTATCATGGATGTGTATATATATAGAGAGATCTATATATCAAACCTCTATATAAAGAAATGTTTATGTGCGTATCACTGCTTTATCCAAGGCTCTCTCCACCCTTTCTCTATCCCAGACAGTTTTCCAGCAAACATCCTGGTCCCCACTTTGATATGAAATTTCCCCAAGAAACAGAGCTGGCAGGGGCACTGCTGGGGCAAGTGATTTTTCAGGATTCCTTATGTTCAGAGTTGCTAGATTGTGTTTTGGTACAGCTCTCTGTGCTTATGTTGCTGAGTGAAGTGTGAGAGTTCTCACCTGCACACATTCCTAGTGATGATGGGTAGTTGGACCTCATTCCAGATGCTTCTCTTTGTTAAGAAAACATTTCCTTAGGAGGAAACTAACACTGCCTGGTTATTTGCATTTGTTTGTTTATTAGGGAGGGTGCACACCTCTCAATGAATTCCTTGGCCTTTCAAGATTTTTTTCCTTCTGAGTAGAGAAGCTTCTCTTCCTGTGTCTAGTTTTCATGGGTCTGTGCCCCCTTTGACTCTTATTGTTATTGATGCCACAGCTGGAAGGGTTTGGGGGGAAACAGAGTGTGCAGGATGGAATTCAGAATCTTCTACACGCAAGCCAGGTGCTCTTATACACACAAGGCATGTGCTTTTCTCATACATACAAGCCAGCCATGTGCTCTTCTCCTGCATGTAAGCCTTGTGCTCTTCTCCTACATGCAAAACGTGTGCTCTTCTTCCACACATAAGGCATGTGCTATTTTCATACATGCAAGTGTGTGCTCTTCTCATATGCATAAGGCATGTGCTAAGCAAGGCAAATGCTGTTCTCATGCAAGCAAGGTGTGTGTGCTTTCCATATACATAAATCATGTGCTCTTCTCATACATGCAATGCTTGTGCTCTTCTGCAGGACACACCCTTGGCCCTTTTCTTCCTTATGGATCCATATATTATATGGATCCTTATATATTATAGACTTAATTACCAGTTTCAGATGTTGATGATACTTTTTCTTTGCTGTCTGTCACTTTCTTAATGGTGAATTGTTCAGTGATTATGTGCCTGTGTATTGGTGCCAGACTGCCTGGTTCGAGTCCTAGCCATGCAGTTTATGCCATGGTCCTTGATTTTCTTTCTGTAAAATGGGTATGTTAATATTACTCTCTTGTTGGGTTTTCTACTGGGATTCAATATTTTAAAATGACACAAAACTAATAATGGTATGAAATTAAAAATTACATATTCAAAAAATTTGATTTAGGATCATACTCATCCATATTTAGGGGCTAGTCCGGGCTCTGTGCACAGGAATGATTCCTGGTGATGTTCCAGGAGCCATATACAGTACTGCTATGGATCTGAGTATTCCTGTGTGCAAAAATAAGCACCTTATCCTTTATGCTATTACACCAGCCCCTACAACTATATTTTTAAAATCAAAACAAAAATTTAGGGGGCTGGAGCAATAGCACAGCGGGTAGGGCGTTTGCCTTGCACATGGCTGACCTGGGTTTGATTCCCAGCATCCCATATGGTCCCCTGAGCACCACCAGGGGTGATTCCTGAGTGCAGAGCCAGGAGTAACCCCTGTGCATTGCCGGATGTGACCCAAAAAGCAAAAAAAAATTATTTTTAAGTCATATAATTTCACCTCTTCTGTTGTGGCAATTAACATAAAGTCCACTTTGAAGGCAATGAGAATGTCATTGACTTCACTTAACAAAAAATCAGGAACTATCACTTTGACCCTGTCTCATGCTTGAGCTTCCCTGTGCTGTCCACTTGACTTTGCTGGGCTGTAATTCCATGTTGAGTTCCTGCCTTGAGCCCTGTGTCTCTTGGTTGTCTATGATTGGTCTTGTCCTATAAGGATGATTGTAGGTTGGTTTCTGGTGGATTCTTTTCCTTTCCTCCTTCCTCATGTCTTGTGACTGAGTTTGGTGAATTCCTTCTTCCTTTTCTGCTCAGTGGTGCTGTAATAGGCTCTGAGCTGGCTCCTTAGTTCCCTTTGAAACTCTCCTGAACCTAAGAACTCTTACCATCTTGACTTCCTCCTTTGCTCGATTCTAAATCCCCAGAAACAATATTGATGCAGCTCTTGTTTCTCTGTAAATTGCCAGGCTTAGTGTCAGGAGCCGTTAATTAAGATGTTTTTAAGGATAAAAATATAGCACCACTTACCATTGTACATATCATTCTAAATGAAAGGATGGCTAATGATTTCTGTGCACTGTTGAGTGAATTGTGAGTCAGCATTCTCATTTTGAACCCATCTCATTCAGCGAAGGCTAAATCATTGGGTAACCTCGAACGAAGCTGAAGCAATTCAAACTAACAAATAATCAGGCAGAGAAATCAGCCAACAGATTGACAATAATAAAGTAAACCATGTATTTAACAATCTCTTTCATGGGTTTCCAGCACCTTCAAGCCTTAAACCTCTTACAGTAGCACCCAAGGTGCCTAAATTCCCCTGACCTGGGTCACCTCATCCCTCTTTCTGATCTGTGAAGAAAATACAGAGAGAAAGTGAAAGAAAAGAGAACAGAGCTCTTAAAGATTTGTTTTCATTATTTTAATTCCATTTTGTTCTGGGAGGGCTATACCAGCTGTGTCCAGAAGACGTATTTAGTAACATGGATGGAAACTAGAGCCTCAAACATGCTAGACATGTGTTCTGACACTTTGGCTATGTCCAGAGCCCCAGATCAGATCACCTAGCCTATCTTAAACCTCTTGGTTGATATTGTTCTTTTGGTAGGACATGGAGAAAGGACTTGAGCCCTTTGTTATGAGAATTTGGTGTTTCGGAGAATCCCAAAGCCCAGAATTCTAAATGTGGAGACTCCATTCAGTCCTCTGTGCACAACCTATAGCTAATTCAGCTCCTTATCAACAAAAGGAGGATATTTGCGCCTTTCCTATTGCTCCTCCTGTGAAGCACCAACTCTGAACTGCCTCCCACTTTAGGGGGCAGGAATGTTTAACTTGTCTTCTGTCTTTTGCCTTATTTAGAAGAGTGACAAAAGAGGGACTGGAGACACATTGAAACACGCGAATAAATAGATGCATGAATGAGCTGGAATACACTCCCATGAGATTGTATTGCTTATCCCAAATCCATTTAATACATCTCATGTAGAAAGAAGTTCTTTTGGAACTCACTCAGCACCTCAGGTTTCTTGTCCTATAGAAATATGAAAGTTGATGAACATTTCCATGTTTTTCATTTGCATTTGACTATGCTTCTTTGTGGTCCTGTTAATTGGTTCAACAAATACCAATTTAACATCTACCAGGAACAACATAGAGTATCTCAGAGTTATATGGGACTTAGATTAAAGAGTGTGGGGGTGGCTTCTGGGTCAAATGGCCTGGGTTCAAATTTTGACCCTGATGTTTACAGAGCAGGGTCTTGGGTGAGTCACTGAAAAGCCTACTGACTTAAACTTCTTTTCTGAAAAGTGCTGCTTCTCTCACTGACTTCTTGTAAAAATGCAGTGAGATAACATGTGTGCAAGGTTTGGCACATTCTTTTTTTTTTTTATAAGAAATATTTTATTGAATCACTGTGAAAAAAAATTACAAAGCTTTCAGGTTTAAGTCACAGTCAAATACTGATTAAACCCCCATCCCTTCACCAGTGCACATGTTCCACCACCAAGAATCCCAATACACCACCCTCCCACCCCACCCCCTATCCAAGTAGCTAATGATATTCCCTTTATTCCCTATATACTTTGAGTACATTCCATATTTCCATACAGAACTCACTATTATTGTTTGGAAATTTTCCCCAACAATCAGGTCTGCTGAATAGGCATCATCTAATAATTTCTCTTCATTGCTGAGAGTGAAGACTTTGAGTCCGCGTGGCTGCGATAGCGGCCACGCGGTTTTGGGTTTCTAATATTTTAGTTCAGTTCACAGTCAAAATGGATGGCTGCAAGAATCCGCTCTGGTGCCAAAATGGGTTAGGAGACCTCAGGATCACAGTCTTTAGGTGCGGAGGGTCTGCTTCTCGTGCCGCGGCTTCGGATCATCTCTGGGCGGAAGGCGTGGCACATTCTTGATACATCATAATCATGAGGCACCCATCTTGCTGCCATCTGACCTGCGACATTCTTCATTGGAGGTGGGGATATAGTGAAAGTCAGCTTGAACTTTAGAAACTCTTAGGCATCTCACAGACATTGTCATCATTTATCTCTTTGCTGTGTTCTTGGAACTCCCACCTATGTAAATCAAAGACTGCTCTGAGGCAAAACGGGGGGTTGGGGGAATCCCACATATCCAGACAAGACTGATCTCAACAACTTCCTTCAAACATGGAATTCACTCTGTTTTATGCTTTAGAAAATATTCTGATCTGAATGCTCCCTGAATAGCTCTTTAATTTCTGCCTTTGCTTCTCTTCTATATATTCAGATAATGGGGGCCACTCAAGTCAGGACTTTTCCTTCTTAGGCACAATGTCTCCTAATTCACACAAAGTTATGAACAAAGCCAAACATATCAGAAAAAAACTACTTAAAAACATATAAAAGAAAACTACCTCTATGTCAATATCCCTCTCTCTTTCTCTAAGATATTAACCAAGGACTAAAGTGAAAAGTTTCTTATATTTTCTTTTGGACTCTTTTTTTCTTTTGTTATTATTGAAGTGATGCAGTTTACACTAATGTTTAAGTAACAGGTATACAATGTTACTGTACCTCAACCACCACCCAAATGCCAATATCCTTCCATCCCTGTCCCTGGGTTCCTTCTCATCCTTCTTCTCATTCCACATACTCTTTAGTCTACCGCCAACCTGAGTGGTCATCTTAACTCTATTACCAGTGTCTATTAACAGTTTTCACTGGACATTTCCCCCTTACTTTGCTTCTTTAAATACCACATGTGAGAGAGATCACTCAGAATTTGCCTTTTTCCCCCTTCTGACTTATTTCACATCACATGATGTCCTCTGTTCTATTTATATTGTAGAGAAAGTTAAGATTTCCTATTTTCTTATTTTTAGTCATATTCCAAGAATAGATATAATACAATGTTATTATCTATTCTTTTGTTGTTTGTCATTTGGGGATTTTCAGATCTTGGCATTTCAATGAACATCAGTGTGCATACTGTCTTTTTGGAATAATGATTTTGTTTTGTTGGCATACTTGCCAAACGAGTGTGACCATTGGGTTATATAGCAGTTCTCTTCTCAAAAGGTGAGATATCCAGACTGTTTTCCACGAAGCATACCCAGTTTACAGACCCACTAACAGTGAATAAGCGCTCCTTTTTCACTGCATCTTCATCAACCCTAGATGTTTCCGCACTTTTTGATAACCGACCATTCTCACTGGTGCAAGAGATATCTCACTGTCATTTTGATTTGTCAATGCATTTCTTTTTATTTTTTAATTTTTTAAAAATTGTATAAGGTAGTTCACAATATTTAATTAAATTTAATATTCAAACACCAATCCCACCACCATTACACCTTCCCACCACCAAATTTGGGATGTTTTCATCTCAAGCCCTGATCCCTGTCCCAAAGCACAACCGAAATAAAATATTTTGTATTGTCTGTTAAGAAGAACTGCTGAAAATGCTTACAAAAAAGTATTCATATAGGAAACAGTGTGAAGATTGTTCTATTTTAGCAGGGGCCATTAAGACACCCTTTAGGATATAACTAACATGTTATTAAAGGTTGAGTGATGTGAGCTTTTGTATATGTAAATGAAAATATGTATATATGCATATATATATTTCCCTCTATGATTTGTTGCCTACTATCTGAACCTCATCAAATGTGGTGTGGTACTTGTGGAGAATAGGTAGGGAGTGTCTTATGATATGCTGTGCAGCCGCAAATGTGCAAATGTGGCCACGTGGTCCAAGAATATGTTTACTCATGAGTGAGACTCAGCCCTGAGAGCATGTGGGGAGCAGCCTTGAGCATGGTGGTGGTTGGGTTCTGGAGATTTTTTTCTGATGGGGCTGGGTCCCTTGGGGCGAGGAGGGCTCTCACCACGCCCCTCTTTGGTGCCCCAAGTGAAACAGCCTGGTGCGGAGTCCGATGGCATGACTATGGCAGGCTTCATGTTATGCTCCCTTTCAGGAGAAAGAGCCGTGTGATCTGGGTGGTGGCTGATGACGAGATTATCTGGCACTGGCAGGAGGTGGCTTATGGGCATGACCCCTGGGTCACCCCTCGGGAAATGGGCAGAGAATCTCTGCTCCTGTTCCCGTTGAGGCCAGAGTCCAAGGTCACAAAGTTCCGCATTACCTGGGTTTTGTGGGACTTCACTCATGTGTGAGGCTCAGCCTGAGCGTATGGGGAGTGGCCTCATGTCAATGCATTTCTTATGGTTGGAATATCTTGCTTCTGGAGCCACTCTCTGGGGATTGATGAGTTGAGCGTATGGTCCACAGAAATGTCCACTGGCTTTGCTCACTAGCAGACTCCGTCCCAGGTGGCCAGACTCCCTGACTGTCATTCCTCCAGGTTTCTCTTCACATATTTAGGAGGATGTGGGTTGAGTCAAGATTGTTTAGCTTATTGCTACTCAACTTGAAAGGAAAACGTCAAGCAAACCTCTTGTACAATGTACATCTGTGAAGTGGAATTTTAAGTCTGCATGCTCACCAGAAAAAGGAAAACACCCACTCAGAATCTCCCTGTCTTTTATTTTGGAGAGTTTTGTGATGTGCTCTGTGTGTGATCTGCGGTGCAATGATCTAGAATGGGCAGCCCTTGAGCCTCATCTGAATCAAGTGTCTTCAGGGCCAGCAGCTAAGTGATCTCATGAGGCCTCACCCACATCCTATGGAGTCTTGTTACACTTTGAGAATAGCTCAGTGCTCATTGAATGCTTTGCAGACATTGGATTGGTGCTCTTTGCTGTTCTGTCTTTCTCCCATCTAGAATTTTTTTTTCTGGAAAGAGTTCTCCTAAACAGGGCTCTAGGGGCCCTGGGGCCCCTCAACCTGGTTCTGTTTGGGCCCAGCAGCAGCACTGGAGGCCATCAGGGAACCTTCATGGTAGTTAGGGGACCATGTGGTGCTGGGGAATAAAACCCCTAATCAAATTCCTGTCCTAAAAATTCTTGATGGTTTCAGTCAACTCCCCATATGTGTAACAGAAGAGTGTGAGGGGTGATGAGAGGAGGACAAAAGCTGAGTTTTATTTGGGACTGTGAAGAGATGAAGAGTTCTGCTATTTAGCGCCTTTTCTGCTCTCAGTTAGGAGTGACCTGGTGTGGGGATCTGATCTATCAGGCAGGTATTACTTCACTCTTCTCTCAAGTTACCTTTCACATGTGATGATTTTCTATGCTCTCTTCACATCTTCTACCCTAATAGCCAAATAGCTTCACATTTTACATTTTTCTGTCCTGGCTTCCAGTCTCTTTGTTTCTTCCTTTTTGTCACTATATGGAATAAGTGCACTATTAAACACAAACATCATTTTTGAAGGATGCTTCACAGTCCCTTCTCTCCCTCATTCCTACCCTTACCCTGTTGGAGAGTAACCACATTCACAAATTACAGGACCTAATTAATAGAATAAATTAACAAAGTCCAAAGTCCAACTTGTCTGTGGAGTTCCAGCATGCATAGGTTGAAGACATAGATAGACTCAGATGAAAAGAAAGTCTATACCTTTGTTTCTTATTTTTAGCAAGAGGATAGGGGTACTGGAGGAGGAGGAGCTAGTGTGATGAGTAGTATTTTGTATTGAAAAACATCCCAGCAAAAAGTCCCATGTGACAATATGGCTCTCTTGCTTTGTTAATTCTGCTCCCTCTCAAGCACAAGGTACGTTTAATTTTCACAACTGTTTCCTAAATGAAGAGCAGCATGAAGACTATGAGAGAATGGAAAGTATCCACGTGGGTGGGTAGTACATGGCCACTAATCTTGCCTGACATTTACTTTCACTCATGAGCACAGGGGTGACCAGCCCCACCAGTCCTAGAGGCAGAAGATAAATGTCAGCCCCATCCATGGAAGCTTTCTCTGCATACATGCATATTGGAAATCAAATCTATTTGGCATATCCCACACGGAGGCCCCTGTGCCCACCCTTCAGAAGAGCATTGATTGCTCTCTGCCACCCCATTTGCCACTGCCATTTGACTGAGTTGGGGAATAATGGAAGAAGAGTTTGCTGCATTTTTAATGGAAGAAAAAAGCAACAACAACTCAGCGTAACTGTTTTTACATCCCGTGCCTTCCGCACTGGGCATTGTGCTCACACATGTGGAGCTGCCAAATTTCCCAAGAGCATCTGCTCTTCCTATTGTGAGAACAATGAGCTGATGCGTGTCGTGCAAGAGAGCTTCTACCTCTGCCAGGGACTTCTGCACATTTTAATTGTCCTCACATTGGGCTGTGCCCATCACTCAGGGCCCACTGCTTCTTCAGCCTGAAGCTATGGAAGTCAGGAGCAATTGCTTTCCTCCCATAGGGGAAACCCACTTTGGGTTTTTACGGTCTTGTTTGTTCATTGTCTGATGTACTCTTCATCCTAAACAGATAAAGCCATTCAAGCATTGTGCTTTTGATGACGTGGAGAAAGGCTCGTGCAGATATTTCTAGGGAGAGCTGGGTTTGTGGAACAGAATGCAGAGATTTACTTCTTTTGAAGAGATGTAATGAAAAACTGATGCCTAATTAAAATTTGAAGCAGAGACATCTGTCCTTTGTATCCCAACACAACATGAGCTGCTTTTGAAACAAAGAGGTGGGGGGAGAATCCCCATCCCCCAGGAGCCATAAACAGTGCTCTCTCATGTGGCCTCTGATATGCAAGAAGAGCCCTCAAATAATTCATGGAGAAAAATCAATCATGAGCTACGGAGAAAGGAAAGTTTCCCAGATTAATGACATTGTTAGCAGGGAAGGTTCTGTGGGGACAGCTGGAGTGAAGTCCAAGGAGTAGGCTCTTCTCCAAGGATACTTCCTGATTTAGAAGGGAAGGACAGAGCCAGGTGAAATCAGGTATGCTTAGAAGTATCTTCTGGAATGTAAAGAATGAGAACATAGTTCATTTTGGTGCAGTAAAAAAGACTCCTTTAAAAATGGGACCTTCTTGCAGAGGGTAGGACTCTACTGTTGAGCACAGGATACATGTTTGCAGGGCTCTGGGTTAGATCTCTGCTTGGCATGCTCTCAGAGCACCAGAAGTGTGGCTGCTATGTACAAAAGTAGGGTGTCAATGCAATGGTGGTAGAGGGAATACTGATCTTTGATGGTGACAGAGAGTTGTATATACCTTTTAAAACTTTTTTAAAAGATGAAGCTGTCTGGGCCTACCTCCACTTCCAAGCTATGCTTAGAGCACACTCCAGGTGGTGTGCTCAGGAGTGAGCCACTCTTGGTGCTGCTCAGAGGCCGTATATGGTGCTGGGAGTTGAGCCAGGGGCAATACATGCAAGGCAAGCACCTTAGCCACTATATTCTCCCTCCCAGCTCCCCACACATGGGCCTTATATAAAGTTGTTAACCAGTGTTATTTCATCTAGAAATAAATCAGGTTAGATCTTCTACTTTTAAAGATAAAGCATGAATGGGCAAGGAAAGGTACAAGAGAGCTATCTGGAAAAACTGAATCAGTATCATCCTAAATGTAGAACTCAAGGAACTTAATAATTTTATTATTTTACTTGATCCCCTGTTCTTCTCAGGAACAATAATAAACTCATGGTATGTTTGGTATGGGAGGTGATTTTAGACCAGCTTGCCTGGTGGTTTGCAGAAGCCGTTGGTCAGAGAAATGTACTTCTAAATAAATTCTTTCCAATATTAAGAAATGAAGGCACACCTACAGAATCAGAAGGGAAACAACATTGTTCTCCTCTGGCCATGAGTCAATATTATATGTCTTGTCTCCTTGAGTGGGCCTGTCTTGGAGGTATTACTTAAGTGTTCCATGGAATAGGATATTTCCTGGTCTTACTTCCCAAGCTAGACATACCGACACATATTTCCTTTGTTCAATTTTTTAAAATTCTGCTTATATAACTCAGGGCTTAGAGAATTGCAAAGCACATTAGCACATCCAAGGCAGTGAGTAATCCTTAGGTGTTGAGATGCACTAATGTAGGTTTGGCCTAGTTTTCCCCCTGCATGCTGAAGTATTCCTGACCAGGGAACCCTTTCATCAGAAACACCTCCCATGCAGTGTAGAAAACACAAACAGGCTCAGGATTCTAATCTGACTCCCCCTTTTCAAACAGAGATGCCTGAGGCATAGTGATGGTAAAGTAAACAATTCTGGAGGGCACCATTGGAAGCAGATTGAAGGCAGATGTAGGCCTCTGGAATCCATGAGGCTAATAGGACTGTGAGTGTTGGCCCTTTAATATTCCCTTGTGGTGCGCAGGTAGCAGTTCTGTTCAGTCGTGTTCTGTGTCATGACACACAGAATGTCAAGGCCACATGGACAGACTGAAGTGGGATCCTCCTTGCCGTGCTCTGGTTTATAGGCGGCTAAACCAACCCAGTTCTCCGACAAAGAGAAGAGTCAGGATTCTCTGCTCTCATACATGGGATATTCTGAGTCTGAGATTGATACTAAAGGAAGGGAATGATGGTATTATCAGCAATTGGCAAAGTAATTTCTTTGGGTTTAAGGAAAAGAGTGCAAAGGCATAACCCTCTGAAGTGATGTAAGATTCTTGGCTGTGTTCACTTTAGAAAGTCGGGCAAGCTTCAGGCCAAGGTGAAGTGCAGCCCGTAAAAGCAATGGAGATAGAGTGAAAGGGAGTTAGAGAATCCTCTCCACTGCCCAGGCTTAATTAAGATATGATCAGACAGTCTCTCTGTGGCCATTAATTCAGTGTCTGGTAATCCAATAAGGGGTTATTGTTTGAAGCTGTTGGAGAGACACTTGCCTCATAATTAACTCAAAATTGCCCAGAAGGCACCTCTAAGATGTCATTCTTTCTCCCCAGAAGAGGGTATGACATTGAAAGATGTTTAGCATCTACTTTTTACAGTACTTACTCTCAGCCTTTATGGTTCAAGCAGCCACAAGTCTATGGATAAGATAATGGAATTGGTAACATCTAGTTACTAATGGCAATTAATGATGATCACACTTGGTGGCTATGTCAGGCCATTCTCTGCAAGGCACCCATTGCCTTTTTCATGTACTAATTAACATGGGCAGAAAGACAGTGCTGTGGCTTCCTTGTTGCTGAGTAGACTGAGTTCTGTTCAGTTGCCCCTCATCAACTTATCAACGTACAACAATTAATTGTTTGCTGATTCAAAACCGCCTGGTTTTCAAAATAATTGGATTGGAACGACAACTGTAGGAAATAGGGGAAATGACTCTCAAGAGAAAAGTCAAGGTGTTGTTAAGTTCTTTGGATGACTTTGTTACTTATACATGTGCATTTTTGAAGTAGGAGTTTGTCATGCTTGCTTAATTGCTATCCAAGCCATAGACAGTAAGTCAGCTTTGGACAAAATGATGCCTGGAAGATATAGAAGTGCATTTTATTATATTCCCCAAAGAACCCAAGAGATGTTGGACTCTGTGGCCCTGGTCCATAGGCCAATATCTGTTTGCCAAACACCTACTTGAAAATGGAAATTTTAATTAAAAACAGGAAGTTGAAATCCATGATCTTTATTACTCTCCTTCAAATTTTCCAACTTGTTTTATATTGGCTTGGAGAATTGATAAATATATATGATATATATTATATAAAAAATGATGTGTGAAAACAGTTACTCAAATATTGCAGCATTGTGTATTGGAATAGAGCGACTTTTTTTACTATACTTACTGTAGCAGGTGGGAACTGCGCTGAGCACTGGAGAAAATATAGAATCCAGACACTGTGCCTCAGTGACCCTGGTTTTTAGCTGTCCATCATTTTCCCACTTAGCCCTAACCACATGCTTATGGTCACTGTGTGAGAACAGCTGGGCTTTGCACTCCTACCCTCCCACCCCAATCCTGGACTGGACTGGTGAGTCTTAACCAAAGTGGAGATGAAACCTTAGTGAGACTCATTGGCAGGAAGCTGATTGCCAATCAGAACAAAACACATTTGCTCCTGAGCATTGTTTTGTAGGACGCCTGGGTTTTTTGGTTTATTAGTTTAAAGTCTATATTGCAAAAGCCTTTTGTGTCTCAATCTCATTACTACGTAGGTGCAAACTTGTTGGATAGTAAGAAAAATGTACATTTAGCATCATAAGAAACTTCTCTCCAGAGAGGTAGTATAGTTTTACACTCCCACTATCCATGTTCAAGCATTCTGGTCACTTCATAGATCACCAATATTTGATGGTATTAGTGATTTTGATGTTTAGTGATTTTAGTGGATTCAGAATGATGTCTCATTGTGGTTTCATTCTGATGACTTTTGAGACAAAGTTCCCTTTTTGGTGTTTATTGGTCAATTGTGTATCTTTTATGAAGATCTAGTGTTTGACCATTTACAAATTATATTTTTTTGATCATTTATTGGAGAATTTCATATGCTCTGTATACAAGTTCTTCAATGAATGCACATACACTGTTTTTTTTCCTAGTCTGTGGCCCATGCCATTATTATTATTTTCATCATCATCATCATCATCATCATCATCATCATCATCATCATCATCATCTATTATTATTATCATCATCATCATTATTATTATTATCATTAACTTTGGGGCCACACCTACAGTGCTCAGGCCTTACTCATAGCTTTGTATTCAGGGATGACTCCTGGTAGTTCTTGGGGGACCATATGCAGTGTCAGGGATTGAACCAGTGCTGGTCACATGCAAAGCAAGCACCATAACCTCTAGAGAACCTTTCCAGTCAGACCTTTATGTCTTCATTTGATTAGAGGTGTCTTGATGAATTGAAGTTTAAACAGAAGAAAACATTTTCTGCAAGTATTCTGCCTCTCCATTGTTCCCTAGTCCGCAGTGTCTCTGTGAGAAGAGACGACCAGAGACATGCACATCATACTCTTGTGTTATTTTATTATTCTCCCGTTGGGAGAATATCTGACTTCCCTGTCCTGGAATGGAGTTGGAGAATTTTTCTAGGTCATTTTAGATCACCCTGCTTAAGCTCCAGAGCTCTGAGATGGTGAGGAGGACAAAAGTAAAACCTGAAGTTTGAAACGTTTTCAAAGATTGTCTACCTGCCCAAGGGGAAAGTAAACTCATGAGGGAAGTTCCTGGTGGGGACACAGAAAGAAAGAGGGAGGCAATCTGTGTGCATGTGTATCCATGTGCTTTTATGTGCATGCGTGTGTGTATGTGTTTGTGTGTATGAGTGTGTGTGTGTGCGTGTTTCACTGGAATGTACTCTGATTGGAGAAAATTGATTGGATCCTCTTGTGATCCTCTCTAGAGCAGGGTTTCTTTGTTGAAATGATTACAAAGAGGCACAGAAAATGCAAGTGGATGGAGAAAGAGAATGAGCTGGAGGAGGGAAAGGAACTGTCATTGCTTTGACCTGAAAGGAGGGGTGAGCAAAGAAGGACAGAGCCCCCAGCTTCTAGATTGCAAGAACAGTTGGGCACAAGACAAGAGGGTCTGTCCAGAGGGGGTGTTGTGGCCAGAGGGAGCCATGCAAGGCATCTGCTTCTCTCATATGCACTCTCTGTGGCAGCCACAATGGGCCCCCAGGTTCTGAAAGGAGGCTTGGATAAAGGAGGATTATTATAATAGATGATTTTTTAAAAGCAGTGATTTGGGTTCTTTTATTCGTTGCACATCATAAAGGACCCAGGCTGTGTTGCCCATGGCTTTAAAATCTAGGACCCTATTAAAATCATTTTTTATTAGTACCTTAGTGCTTTGGAAACTCACAAAGGAAAAAAAACAATTTAATCAAGGCAAGATTTAGCACAAAGAAGAGATCTGATCTTGCCTGTCTGCAGAAAAACTTTCAGGATCAAATGGCTTTTGGTTTCCATTTACCTAAAGGATCCCCATGGAATTAGAAATGAGGTAGGGGGTTCTTTTCATTAGTTGACAGGGCAAACCCAGATTTGACTTCTTCACACTGAGTACTAGCTGTTTACTAAGATATTCAAGGAATAAACATATTTTTTTTCTGGATATGTTCCATGGAAGAAAGTCCTAAGCCTAAGCCCAAGTCAAAATGAAAAAATGAAATCTACCCATTAGCTGAAGATGAGGGAACTTTGGTTGGTTTATCTGGATTATAATCAACCCCTTTTTATTTTTTTATTATTTTTTTAATTTTATTTTTTTATTGAATCACCATGTGGAAAGTTACAAAAGTTTCAGGTTTAAGTCTCAGTTATACAATGCTCAAACACCCATCCCTTCACCAGTGCACAAATTCCACCACCAAGAATCACGGTTTAAATGATGAACTATATCATCAGTGGCCAAGTGACTGTGGTACCATGAAGAAGATGTTGACATTTGGGAGACATTGATGAGAACCCCACAGCTACTAGAGTAATCTTTAATTTATGTAAATTCAGTTCTCCAAGCATCACTCTGTCACATCTGTCAAACAACAGCTTTAATAGTTTGTCTATTAAAACCAGACTTTGAGTTTATCCTATCTAAGTTGGTGTCTTATTCACACAACATTCTACAACCAGCACTTTTGAGTGTTGGTAAGAAGAGTTATTCTGCTCTATAAAATGTGTCAGGGACGTGGCTAGTAAAGGCACTGTTATTTTGAACATGTGACCCCAAGATCATCCTGAACATTGTCTTTCAGGCAAGGGAAGGAACACAGAGGAATACACAGGGGAGAATTTGTTTAGAGTCCTCTTGGTTTATATCACCACCACCCCTCACATTTCTTGGGTCAGCATGCTATCACTTGGCTGTCAGTCTGAGAAAATAAATCTAACCCAATGCCATGAAGAGATAAGAAGCAGATTGATGGTAGACTATCTGTCACAACTGGACATTTTCACAAGGATCTGTTTGCATTTAGCACACACACGGGGCTCTCAGTGACAAAACCTCAAATTCAACCCCAAACCCCAGTGACTGCCTCTGGTTCCAGATTCCAAGATGATATGATGATAATCCTTTCATTTTTCTTGAGTAGATGGGAACTTTCCACAGGAAAAAGACCTCTAGCTGTCAAGATTGGCATTCCTAATTCCAACATCCTTGAGATGGGGTTGCAGGACCCGAGCATCACAGTGAAATATTTTGAAGTTTGGGGCTGGGTGAAGAGAAGTGGCAACAAATAGCAGTAAGTGGTCCATGGTAGTGATGATCCCATCTTCCTGATGGCTGGAGACATCAGTTTCTTAGGCTCTGAGTCTGCTTTTTCTTGGGAAGCTCATCTGCTGTATTGTTGTTCTTCACTAACTGTACTTCACAGCCCCTTCTAAAGTGCTCGCTGTTGAGTGCATCCTCTTGGGAAGGGTAGAGGCTGTGGGATTGGCATAGGGTTTTTCTTTTTCACTAGTGCCTATTGAGTTTGACAGTTGTTGTTTTGTTGTTGTTGTTTTGTTTGTTTTTTGGGTCACACCCAGCAATCTTCAGGGGTTATTCCTGGCTCTGCACTCAGAAATTACTCCTGTCGGTTCTTGGGAGACCATATAGGATGCTGGATATCAAACCCAGGTTGGTCACGTGCAAAGCAAACGCACGTCCTGCTGTACTATCACTCCTGGCAGTTGTTTTATAAATCAAAACTTTTTGAAAGCAAAGCCTGAGGATTCTTTGGCTGTATCATGCCTTCAAAAGTGCTGTAAGCTGCTGCTTGATTTGTTTTTAGGCAAGTTCATTTGTTACATGAAAAACAGTGAAAGCATCAGATATAATTCACAAATCTCTCTTCTGGCTTTCCATTTTGTTCCATTCTTTTTTATTTGCAAATTAAATTCAGTGCTATATTGAAGTCCTCAGAAAGAAAAGGGTATACTGAGAAAGTCAGGGATTATGACTGACTCATGGCCACAAAGGTGGCCTTTTGACCAACTGAGAAGTCTTCATGGGCCTTTGCTGCTTAGAAAAAATATCTTGGGACAGAGCAATAGTACAGTGGGCAGAGCATTTACCTTGCAAATGGCACACCTGGGTTCAATCCTTGGCATCCCAAATGGTCCTCCAAGCCCACCAAGAGTGATTCCTAAATGCAGAACCAGGAATAAATCCTTAGCATGACTGTGGACCCAAAAACAAGAAGGAAAGAAAGAAGAGAGGAAGGAAGGAAGGAAGGAAGGAAGGAAGGAAGGAAGGAAGGAAGGGAGGGAGGGAGGGAGGAAGGAAGGAAGGAAGGAAGGAAGGAAGGAAGGAAGGAAGGAAGGAAGGAAGGAAGGAAGGAAGGAAGGAAGGAAGGGAGGAAAGAAGGAAGGAAGGGAGAAGGATGGAGGGAGGGAGGGAGGGAGGGAGGGAGGGAGGGAGGGAGGGAGGGAGGGAGGAAGGATGGATCTCATATTTTCTTCATACTTGAAGTTCTGATTCAGTTGATTTTTACAAACCTGGGGGCAGGGGTCCCTCCCCTGCCTCCTCCCTACATACACACATATTTTGATATCTACTTGAAAACTGGAATGCTCTTTCTTTTCTGAGGTCATGTCTTTCTTGTGTTATTTGATGTAAATAAAGAGAACAGAGAGGACTAATTAATACACTGACTCCACTTATTTTATCATTGAAGTTATGAGAACTGATAGTTCACCATATGCTTTGGTATTGCAAAGCAGGGAATGCTCATTCCCCTAACCCACTGTGTTGTTGGTAACCATTGCCCAACTCCAAAATCACTGACACATGTCCTGGATTCACTATTCCTGTTACCGATTTCAGTATCAATTAGGATCTTTTCAGTTATAACAATGCCTAATTCTTTGTGGCCAGGCTGTTGATTCTTATCTATCACTGTGTGAGAATTCAACCAATCACAATGACTGTTGGTTGTAAAGCATGAAAGACTGACTTTTTGGAAGGACAGCCATTGGCATGAACCCTCATGGTTTCAGCCTCTGGGATAGAAAGCAGGAGACAGAGATGAGCACATGAAGGAAGCTTAAGAGAGCTTGGTCTGGGAGGTTGTGCAAGTCATCGAGATACTTATTCCATTGTGTTCATCAGCTGAAGGTGTTGTCAGAGCCATGAGGAGGGAGCTGACAAGCAGCTGAAATTAGTCATGAGAGACTTTTAGCACCCTCCTGCTTGGTCCACTATGATCTTACTCAGGAGATCAAAAGTAGTTTTGTATAGAATTCTGGGAAAGAGAGAAATATTTCATTATAAAATTATGGGAAAGAGGGAAATATTTTTTATAGAATTCTGGGGGTGGGGAGATAGTTGATAAATAGATAGATAGATAGATAGATAGATAGATAGATAGATTGATAGATTGGTAGATTGATAGATTGATAGATTGGTAGATTGATAGATTGGTAGAGAGAGAGAGTTCTAAAAAAGCATATTCAGGAGAGAACATGGTGGGGGAGATGGAGTGAGAGCTCAATGGGCAGAGCGCGTGCTTTGTGGGAGGCCTGAGTTTGATTGTCTCTAGGATGTGGTTCTCCAAGCACCACAAGGAAACAAAGAATAACCCTTCACCCCCCAAGCACAGAGCCAGGAATGGCACCTGAGTTCTACCATATGAGCTGAGAGAGAGAGAGAGAGACAGACAGACAGACAGACAGACAGACAGACAGAGACAGAGCGACAGACAGAGAAGAGTTAATGAGAGAGGACATGGACTTAAGAGAGAAAGAGAGAGAAGAAATAGGAGAAAGAGAGAAGAAAGCAAAGGAAAGAAATCACATACCCTAAGAAGTTGGGATATGGGTGACTTCTTCACAATAAGGTACCTAAGATTTGCATTTGCAAAGCTGATTTAACAGCCTTTTCCCAGGTCCCTGGCTTGAGATTTTCTGTGTTGATAGGAGACTGGAACAATCCTGGGCTGTCTCAACCAAGAAGGGCTGGTTTCCTTTCAGTCCTATCAGACCTCTCTGTCTTATGGTTCCTTTATGGCTCTTGATGGGTCTTGGCCCCAGAAGCTGGCAGCAGAAATTCCTTTTCAGAACACATCTTCCTTTTATGGCTTCCTGAAGCTCATTGTTTAGGGGTCCCTTCCTTGCTTGCTGTCTCAATAGCATCGCAGATAATTAGGAGAAATGTAGGAAACGGTCTTCTAGTGCTCAAGAAGAGAAAGCTAGTCTGGGTGTAGATCCAAGCCTTCCCTTCCTCTCAGTCATGTCCACCATGTCAGCTGCATGGACATGCATCACCATTTTAAGAGTGAGTTCCCTTCCTCTCCCTCCTCACTCCAGAGAGCTCCCAAAGTCCCCGGGATGCACTCCACAAGCACAGAATATGTCAATTAGTATTCATAGTTATTTCTCCTTGGAATTGGGGACTTTGGAATGTGACCCTGATTTTGGACTGAACTCTCCTGAATCTCTTTGGGTCTGATTTTTCTTTGAGTGAGAAACATCTCTCAGGAAACCTAGACTGTTTTCCAGAGAACCCCATCTGGTCTATTGGAAATGGTTTCAAAGTTGAAACATCAACCCTGACAGGTCCTTTGGCCAGTACAGATGCAGCCCCGAGGGGCATGTCTATGCAGGCTATTAACATAAAATAGCAGCGCCAGAGTTGGATGAAAGGCATTTCCTGCTGGATTCTGCAGTCTCTTTAAACACACCTGCCTTTAAATGTACTTTCCATCAAAGCTTGATTTTCCATTCCTGGATTTTAAACCACTGTACAGACAACAGTTATTGCAAATGTTAAAGGATCTGGTTTTGTTTCATTCTATCTCTACATTTTTTTCCAGATGTATGTTTCTTTTATCTTCCATTCATTTTTTTAATGTTGGTTAATTTTTTTCAGCTTCACTGAGGTATAATTGACAAATAAGATTGAAGATATTTAAAGTGATCAACATGATGATTTGATATATATGTACACTGTGAATGGATTCCTTCATCAAGTTAATTATACATCCATCACCTCACATCTTTGCCTGTGTTTTTTATGAACACAATTAAATTCTACTCTCTTAGTAAGTTCCAATCATACAATACAGGGCTATCAACTCTAATCATTATGTTATATACTGAATCCTCAGACCTTATTCATTTTATAATTGAATATTTGTACCTTTTTGTCAACCTCTCCCTTCTTTCTCCATCTACCACCTCCTGGGATCACTTGTCTACTCTCAGTTTATAAGAGTTTGCCTAGTTTGATTATTATTTAGGAATGGGGTTTGGGACAGATACGGCAGTGCTCAGGGCTCATTCACTCCTGGCTCTGTGCTTGGGGCTCACTCCTGGCAGTTCTGGAGGTCTATATGAGGTTCTGGGGTTGGAAGAAGGGTTGACCACTTGCACAGTAATGTTCTGTCTCTCCAGTCCAAGAGTTTGAGGTGTTTTTTTTTTAAGTATTCTCTGTGTAAGTGACACCATGCATTCTCTCTCTGATTTCTTTCACTTTCTCATTTCAGTTTTATCCACATTGTTGTGAATGATGAAATTTCCTTCTTTGTTAAGAGTTCATAGTTTTTCATTTTTATGTCTTTCTCTTAACCCAGGCATCGACAAGTAGGTTATTTTCATACCTCACCTATTACAAATAATAGTAAGTAACAGTGCCAACAAGGACAATGATACAATCTTCACACAGGGTCAGATATTTAAAATAAAGACCTTATTTCTTTTGAGTACATACTTTGAAGTGTGTATTTGGGAGAGATGGCATAGTGGGTAGGGCACTTGCCATTGCACAATTCTGATTTGGGTTGGGTCCCTGAAACTATATATGGTCACTTAAGCACTGCCAAGAATTATCCCTGAGCACTGAGCCAGGAATTAGTTCAGAGCACACCCAGGTGTGGCCCCAAACCCCCAAAATAAAACAAAATTCTACATAAGAAAAAAGAAATGTGTCTATATGTGTGTGTTGAATTATATTGTAATTCTATTTCTAATTTATTGAGACACTTTCTCTGTTAATATACTGATACTACCATTTCCAACCAATATCATGCAATTTCTTTTTCTCCACATTTTCACCAGCATTTTTATCTTATCTTTTTGATGTTAAACATACCAATGGTCATAATCATCATGATCCTATTGATTTGCATATACTGAATTATTAGTGATGATTACTCTTACATAAACCATTGGTGCGCGACTTCATGTCTGTTCATTCTCAGCAGTGGAAAACTGATTATCAAATGCCTCCTTCTCAGTAGGGCTGTTTCTTATGGGGGGAAAACTCCAACAACAATAGTGAGTTTTGTGTTGAAATATGGAATGTAACCAAAGTAAAGAGAAAATGAAGTGAAATTTATCAGTTACGAAGGTGGGGTTGGGGGAGTCGGGGTGGGAGGTAAACTGGGGTTTTTGGTGGTGGAATATGGCACTGGTGAAGGGATGGGTGTTTGAGCATTGTATACTGAGACATAAGCCTGAGAACTTTGTAACTTTCCACATGGTGATTCAATTAAAAAAAAAAAAAGATCCTTGGCTTTTTTAAAATTGGGTTTTTCTCTCTGTTTTTTTAAATCCTTTTTTGTCATTGAATTGTATGTGTTTACTGGATGTTTGGATGTTAACAGCTTTTTGGAGATGTGGTTTGCAGATATTTTCTCTCCATAGTTTTATTTTTCCCCCCACTGTTGTGAATGCTTTCCTCTGAAATACAAAAGCTTTTAGTTTGATATGCCCACACTTGTTTATTTGCTTACCTTGCCTTTGTCTTTTGTTGTCAAGTCCCTCACATCTCCCCCAAACAAAACAACTTCCAAGGTAGATTAGTAAGAAGGGCCTAACCCCTGTTACCTTACAGAAGTTTGGTTTAAGTCTTCTTCTGTTTCTAATTCACTATAAGTTTGTGTTTGTATGTGGTATCAAACTGGGGCACTGGGATATAGTTTTCATTCTTTTGCATCATTGATAGCTGATTCCCCAATAAAATATTTAGTATGTCACAGAATATACAGGATCTATGTAGAGATACAAGTGTCTCACTTATTTCGTTGTGATTTGCTTGTCTTCCTCTAGAATAAGATATCCTTGAGGGACTGAATTTTTATTGCTTTTGTTTACATCTTTACCTCTACTACTTAGTATGGCATACATCTACTGTAGATATCCATCAGATGAACAAATGATTCGAATTCCTTGCCTTTAAGGAACTCAAATTCTACAAGGGGAAATCTAACTCCCCAAAAGGGGCAAAAAATTACATTAGTAGGAAATAACAGAAATAACAGGCCAGAAATTTAGGTCACTGGGTAATCACCAGGAGAGATCCCTGAGCACAGTCAGAGCAAGCCCTGGAGCATCACAGGGTATGGCCCCCAAACAGAAAAAAAAATGTAGTGTCAACCAAGATAAAACAAAAAGAAAACTGACATAAATTTTTGTGTGAATGATCATTGTGCCAATTAGACTGTATCTACATTTTGGCATTTTTTTAAATCCAATAACATTCTTTAAAAACAGATAGAAAACCTGCCTATTTACAAATAAGAAAAACAACATTTGTAACACAGTTAACTGGAAAGAGATGATGGAAATAAGACATAAGATCTATTTTTTTTCTTTTAAGATCTGGCTTTTAAGAAAAATCCAAAACAGTGATTTACAAACTTCTTTATAATCATTTATAAATAGCACCATTATTTAGGGGCCAAACAGATAGTATAGTTGGTAGACCACTTGTCTTTTTTTTTAATTAATTTATTCTTTTATTGAATCAACATGTGGAAAGTTACAAAGCTTTCAGGTTTAAGTCTCAGTCATACAATGCTCAAACACCCATCCCTTCACCAGCGCACATATTCCACCACCTAGAATCACAGTGTACCTTCCCCCCTACCCCCACCTCCCCAGCCCCCCACCCTGCCTGTGTAACTGATAAATTTCACTTTACTTTCACTTTACTTTGATTACAGTCAATATTTCAACAAAAAACTCACTATTATTGTTTGGATTTTCTCCCCCCTAAAGTCGGACCTGCTGAAAAGAAAGCATTTGATAATTTGTTTTCCATTGCTGAGAATGAAGAGCTATGAGTAGATCACTTGTCTTAAATGTGGCCAACTTGGGTTCGATCCCTGGGTGCCATCAGGAGTGATCCTTAAACACAGAGCCAGGAGTAAGCTCTGAGCACTGCTGAGTGTGACCCCAAAACAAAACAAGAATGTTTTATAGAAGAGATCATACACTATATATACACACAAACATGCACACAGATACAGTTTTAACTTAAGGTATAAGCCTTAAAATATTTTGCTCTTACTCTATTCCATTCTATCCTCTTTATTCCTAACTTGAAGTTAGAATTAGGAATAAATAGAACAGAATGTCAAACCAAACCCAGCATGACACAGCCCTTCCCATTTCATATTTTGGTTTCTAATTCTAATTTGATTTTACAGCGAAACAAATTATTTCCTAAATAGTTTTTTTTGCTTTTTATGCTCAATTATTATTTTTAATTTTTTTTTATTGAATCACAGTAATATACACATTACAAAGTTGTTCATGACTGGGTTTCAGTCAAATAATGTTCCAACACCTGTCCCTTTACCAATGTACATTTATCACCAATGATCCCACTTTCCCTCCCACCTCACTCCCAGCCTCTCCTGCCTCCAGGACAGGCATTCTTTACAGATAATGAAAGGTTATTAGGTATACCCATTTACCTACTTTCAACAGTCAGTTTCTTTCCAAAATGATCATTTCCAACTATTATTGTCATATTGGTCTCTTATTTATCCTAACTGCCCTTCATCCCCACTCCCCACCTCTTGTGGCAAACTTCTAACCATTAAGCAGTCCTCCTGGTCTCTGTTTACCTTGGCCTTGGATACTTAAGCAAGAATTTTATATGCATGCTCATTTCTTTGATGTTGGGTATTGAGGGAATCTGGGGAATTCATTCTTATGCTAAGAATTAGGGTAGATCTTGTTGTGGAGTTAGCTGTTGAGCTAGACCTTGAAAGATAGATTGAGTATAAGAAAGGTCTTTCAAGTAATGCAAGCTCGACCTACCCAGGTAATAGGATTTATATAACTTAGGTTCCTCTCAAATAATCCAGATGTTTGAGATTTTATGAGGCTGAAAAAAAAGTCAAAATGCTTTTATGTGTTGCTTAATTCAGTCAGATAATCAGACCACTGGTCGATTACCAGTCATTTTCATTCACTTAGGCAGTAATTATTGAGCACGCTTCTGTGTCAGGCAATTGGCTCCGTCCTGGAAACGTTGAGATTCCATCCATGTGCTGTCAGCCTATAAGGAGCATATATCTGCCCTTCACTTTTCATGAGCTGACTTGGCAATTAGTCCTCCACACCAGGACTCCTGTTCCATCCCACAGTACATCTTGTATCAACTCACAGAGCATCATGGAGACTTGTAATGGAGAAAACATTTTTGGACACATTTCATTATTGAATCAAAAAATCAATGGCGATTTATTTGGTATTTGAACTTGTCAAGTCTTTCCAAAATATTTAGTTTTCTCTAGCTAGAATTGATGTTCTTCCTTGGCTGTCTGCTGGACTTCCTAAGGGTGCAGCCTTGCGCTCTGCCTTCTTGCATTTGCAAATAAGGCTTATTGGTTAAAATGGAGTGATTCCTTGGGGAGGGCTGACATATTGACGCTCAGTGATGGGTTTCCTTGATAAAAGCATTCTATGGGGATGGTGGTTGTAAACAAATGGGAGAGGCTGATGACTGTGACCTTGGCTTCTATTGCCTGAGATCAGGTTATTCCCCCAAGTCAAAAAATAAATGGTGCCTCATCCATTTAAGTCAGGGATTCCTGAGCAAAACTGTTATGCGTGGTGGCATTGGGAAATGCTTTCACTGTCTTCCTGGGCTTGAGGAGTTGATTGTAGGTACAGTTAGCCAGGCCAGTGGGGCTTAAACAAAAGGCTCTCTGAGAAGGCTCTTGCCATAGAAGATTTTATGTAGGGATTAGATAAGTTTAGACTACTAAAACATAGTATCAAACACTCTCATGCACACATATATCTCTATATTTTTACATCTATGATCATAACTATTCTAGTTTATATTGATATCAATATCTTTCCACCTATATTCTATCATCTGTTAATATTAGAATTAATAAACAATAAGAACAAGGTATATAAACACCAAATAAAACAGAAAGAGATATAACCTTTGTGACTATAAATCTTGCTCTTCTGGACCTGGAATAGTCCTCACAGTTCTGTTTGGTTTTGTTTCATTAACATGAGGGTGTTTATTGGTCCTATGATCAGTCACCAAGAAGTGCTATGGACAAGCCCACTGTCATTCTTTTTTTCACAAACTCTGCATTGAAAGTCTTTGATGACACATCTGTGGCATGTACTTTTTGCTATCACCAGCAGGAAGTATTTTTTAAAGTAGCTGCTCAGAAATATACTAATTGACAAATTAGTATCAACTAATATATCAACACAGCAATTTGTAATTTATAAATCACTTTACATATATATTTCATCATTGAATGAAAAAATCAACAAGCAATTTGGTGATTTGATCTTAGCAAGTATTTCTCAAAGTGTTTAAATTTCTCTTCATAGAATGAAATGACAATTTGAAATTACAGTAATTCTGACATGGCTTCAAAGAGATGGATTCTCACTGAGTTTGTATGACCAGAAATATGCTAATATACTGTTAGTCTAATAATGAGTTTTTAGTGTGGTTTTCAGAGCACATCCAGGATATCAGTTATTCTGGTGGGGAATTTAAGCAAGAATTAGTTGAGAGATGTTCAAAGGGGTATGGGTCAGTGCTGGATGACTTATGCTGCAAGACACGTACAATATCTTGGTGGCTACAACTAAGTTGATTTGTAACTGTGTGCATTTCTCTCTCCTTTGGGTATGAATATATGTAGCACTGTAGCACTGTCTTCCCGTTGTTCATTGTTTGCTTGAGCAGGCACCAGTAACGTTTCCTTTGTGAGACTTGTTATTGTTTTTGGCATATCAAATATGCCACAGGTAGGTTACCAGGCTCTGCCATACGGGCGGGATACTCTCGGTAGCTTGAAGGGCTCTTCAAGAGGGATGGAGGAATTGAATATGTATACTTGTTTATTTATTTTATTTCTGGATCAGAGTTTGAAGAAGTAGGTTTATTTTACATGTGCAAACTTGCTCTGTGAAGGGAAATTAATGGCAGTCTCTTACAATTTTGATTTCATAATGATGTATAAAATTTCTGTTCATACTGCATTGGTAAAATTAAATCAAATGACTAAAAAGATGGTGAAATGTCAATATTTTACTGGGAGAAACTTCAAATACCTGGAAGAATTTTCTCTTCCACCCCAATCCTTCTTGAGTCAGAAAGTAAATATCTGGATAGAAGAGTTGATCAACATTGATTTTGGTCCCCAAAAGCAACTATATGATTCACCAGGTCGGTTGTTTTATTGCATTTAATAGATTTTTAGAACATCTCAGACTACTTTTTAAAAGTTTCCAGTGACATAGCTGATAAATAACAATTTCTAAATTTGAATATAAATCTAAATCTGGCTTTTTTCCTAACTTCAATCTAAATCTGATATTCTTTATGGCCATGCTACATATATATATCTTTATAATGTCAGAAACTAGAACGAAACACAAAAATGTTCCAGGTATAGAACACTAGAGATTTTTTTGCAGGGATGAGGGATGGGATGATGGTGCCTAGAGTCCCTTCCTGACAATTTTCAGTCAACCTAAAGGGCTAAAGATTTGATGCTGCTCAGCTTTTATGGTGTGAAGATTACTGCATTATCCTGGTGGTACTTGGGGGCCTTGAGAGGCACACCCTACAGTGCTCAGGGCCTCCAAGGTTTCACTTGAAGATTCTATGGGGACCATATGTTGCCAGAGATTGAGCCACATTTTGGTTCATGCTAGGAAAGCCCCATTACTTCTGTAATATCACTCCAGTCCCTGGAGAATTTTTTTAAAAAACTTTTCACTTATACATATTTTCAGGTTAACCCATATTAAACCCAGGTAATCCCTTTACCCCAAAATGATCATTTTAGCTAAATTTATTAAGATTCTCACTTCTGGCAAACATATGTGTATGTTTGTGTATGTGTGAAGAGTCCCATTCCTACAGTGCTCTGTAGGACCTTAACAAGACATCTTACAGGTTTGCTAAAACTGCTGAGTTTCAAATCAGGAATTAGTTTTGATTTCATTGATGTAACCTTAGCAGCCAGAAGAAACCTAATCCACCCTCCTGCATTATTAAGATTTTAGATGTACAGTTTTGATAAAAGCTTGCAAGTACAAAATTTGCTATCAGGACTAATGTAGCATGGGGGATTTTGTCTGAGCTCGCAAAGGATCACATTTTCATCTCCTCTGAGGCAGGAACTGAGCTCTATAAACTATTTTCCACATGCATTCTCCGCTCAAAAAATTTTTTTAAGTATTTCACTTTGAATCTTTGTCTGATTTTAGAATGGGTGGGTTCTAACCTGCTTCCTATATCATGTTCTGTAAGTGTGATAGGCTTACTTGCCTTTGCCTGCCAAACATTGACTTCAGGTATAAGAAATACCAATCAATGGCATGAATGACTCATTCCATTGGATTCCTGTTTGCTGTACATATAGGACTGTACATATAGATGGTGCAAATAGAGACAATGCAACTCCTTCCTTTAGTCACTGAGTTCTTGATGGAAAGATGAGTAATACAATCTCAGGGTGAGGAACTGAAAGCAGCATTTCAAAGACACTCTCCCCATCTGATCTGCTTTATTTTCCCTAAAATGGGAAAACAAATCCATCCTCTTCACTGCTGAGTTGGGAACAGTAATTCCACAGCAACAGGGTCTGACTTGAAGTCAGGTTAACTTATTTACGGGCCAGAGGTTATCACTTTTTTCATCTTTGCTTCACTAGGTACCTCCTTTCAATTAATCACTAACTGGTGATAATTAGAAAACATCAAGTGAGCCCATCCTTTATGCTCAGAACTGGACCAAATAATAGAAAGCCAAGGTTATAATCATAATTCGTAGCTTTAACCTTCAAGTCCATGGCAGGAGACAGAAGCCAACCAATAATGTCAATGCCACGTGACCCATTCGTTGTCAAAGATAGAGAGAGTCAACTAACAATGTCAATACCACGTGTTGACATACCTTTACTGTCAGACATAAGTATGGGCTGTTCTAGAACATAGGAGAAGTATTTATATTCTCAGTATAATTTCCCTGTTACAGAATCCCTGAGGAGATGATCTCGAAATGATTCTTTATTTTGTGTCCCAGATAAAGGATGGAGTTAAGGGTGGGGCATTCACATATATTTTTATAGGTTGTCACGTGTACACAAGACATGCTAGAAAGAACAGGTCATGACACACAATTCAGGTACAGAATGGTAGCTTGGGGAGGAGAAAGGCAGGGGTAACAGCAGCCAGGAAAACTGAAGTCAGGTTTGTGACACTCTTACAGTCCTCGTTTCCTCTTCTCTGGTTTTGAACTTCTGCCCTGAAGCTAACACTGTGTAGCTGGGGCAAGAGAGGAAACTGAAAGACGTGAGATGTCCTATGGGAGGACAGAAACAGGTTCCATCCAGGGCAGGGGCCACTTCAGGGACCTCAGTTCTGTTTTCCCCTGCTGGGTTCCCCTGCTTCCTATCAGGGAGATGTGGCAATGCACTTTTCTAGTCCACAGGATGGGATGTAGATGGTGCCTCAAGCAGAGCAGAACTTAAAAGACAGGACAGCAGAAGGATGAAAGACCTCTCTGCATTTCATTCACAAATCCCCTGTGGAAGGCAATCATTAAGTCATCTGGGGCCCAGAGCACATTCTGGGGCCACTCTGACTGCGTGGAGGAGAACATGGTGTGCTGTGGACAGTGTTCTGAGACCACAGCAAGCCAAGGAAGTGGCTACATTGACTCCTCCCAAAGACTGGGAATGTACAGAACATATCTATTATCAGAACATACCAATTTACAGAGCATTCTTATTATCTTTGTGGGGTCCCCAATGGCAGCTACTGGTAAACCCCCATAATAACAATAATAACAATAATAATAATCATTGTATCACTGTCACTGTCATCCCGTTGCTCATTGATTTGCTCAAGTGGGCACCATTAACGTCTCCATTTTGAGACTTGTTTTTACTGTTTTTTGCATATCAAATACCCTACGGGTAGCTTGCCAGGCTCTGCCATGCAGACTAGATACTCTCAGTAGCTTGCCGGGCTCTCCAAGAGGGGTGGAGGAATCGAACCTGAGTCAGCCGGGTGCAAGATGAATGCCCTACCCACTACGCTATCACTCCAGCTCAATAATAATAATAATAATAATAATAACAATAACGTGTCATACCATATTATGATGATGTCTGAAATTTTGGACACAGAGTCAAAGCTGCTTCTGGGGGCAGGCTATTAAACATTCTCTTTCAGTAATGGATGAGGGTCTGAAGATGTCATCTTAAAAGTTTGTTGAGAGATTCTAACGCCCTGTAAGATGGGAATCATCTTAAAGCATTTAAATTTTATCTCAAGAACAAAAGAAATCTTAGGAGGAAGAAGGAACTGTAAAGAGTGATATATATCTCTTGTTGTAAGCCTACTCTGGTGAAGGGTTAAAGAAGGGGAGAGTGAGTGTCTACTTAGGTGTCTATCAAATTGCCCAGAAGGGACAAAGTCTTAATTCTGGAGAAGACGAAGAGCAGGGAGACTGAGAGAACAACTCAGCTGTTTGCTGTCCCCTGTGATAACTGGGGGACAGGGAGTACATGTAGAACAACCACAATATTCATGCACGGTAATGAGGTGATGGAAGAGGAGAATGGATGGGGAGAGACATGGGGAAAAAGACAATTCATAACAGATATGCATAAATACAAGTAGAATAGATATCAGAAAAGACTCATGTCCCTAACAGGTAGGGAAAGCTTTTGAAAGAAGCCAGGACTCATCAATAGCAGGAGGCATCTGGATCAGACTTGTACACTGATGGCCCGCAACAAGTCAGTTCTGACCTTGAGGAACTCTGCTTTATTCTTTTCTCTATTTGCATGCACCACACTGGGTGGCAAACCTCATTTATCTATGCAGAGTCACCATCGTGTGGGTAGGGCTGGGAGTCCTGAAATACATCATTTCTGACTCAAGGATCTCATAATTTAATGAAAAGACAAATAAAAAGATTACCGGGGAAAGGGATAAGCTCTGATGGAGGTAGACAGGATATTACGGGATCCCACAGGGGGAATATTCGACCCCTCAACCAAGTAGGCGCTCAATAAAATTGTATTAAATGAGCATATTTATTAAGTTTGCTGGTACAGAAATGAGTATTATCACTAAATGCACAGAAACAGGGCCAGCTGATGTGGGACATTTTTTAATTTTAAAGACAAGCAACCACTCCTCTGTGGTTTTCCAAAATGCTCTTGATTTTTTTGAGTTTCTCTGAAAGCTCCTTCCTCTTTTGGTTGCATACAAACATCCAAGATGATTGTGGTAAAATTTTCCACATGGCAATGATTTTAGCTTCTGGGGCACTCCCACCCCAAAGTATACTTCTGGGGGATGGCATACAGCAGGTCTAATATTCCTGCTGCTTTCTGGGTTTTTCTATATCCCCTCTACACACAAATCCTATTCCACAGATTCTGATTTCTTACACACACACACACACACACACACACACACACACACACACACACACACACACACACACCCTAATCCACATATTTAGATCTCTCTCTCACACACACACACACACACATACTCACATAATATTGTAGATCCTGCTTACACACATCCTATTCCATCCACAGATTCTGATTTCTTATACACACACACACACACACACACACACACACACACACCCCAGTGCCCTCCATACCCTGTGTGGCGCCTTTTGTGACCATTTGTAAAACGCAGTCTGGTTAAGAAGCTTGGATGATCTAAATTTCTAATCAAGGGGCCAGAAAGATAGTACAGTGGGTGGGGCACCTGCCTTAATGTGCCACTGCCCCAGTTCAATACCTGGACACAATATGGTCCCCCAAGTAAGCAACACTAAGGGTGATCTCTAAGCACAAAGCTAGGAGTAAGCCCCTGAGTACTGTCCCCAAACCAAAAACAATATTACATTAAACTTCAGATCAAGACACACCTAGTGAGAGCTTGCTCAGGGTGAGGGAGGGGATGCTATGAGGTTCGCAGGCAACTGGCCACTCCCAGTGCATATATCTTTGCCCCTGCAGACACATTCTGGCTGGTGGAGCCTAGTGCCACGGACCAGTTTTCTGGCTCTGAGGGGTTTGCCCTCTCTGGCTTCCTGGAATGCAGATGTCCTCGGGGTTGGTAAAATTTCTTTGTGAGAAATGTTGGGCAGCCGGCAATTCCCTGGCCACTTCAGTGTTTGCAATGGAGGCATCTTCCTGTCCCCCAGAGTGAAGACTCTTTCTGCTACCTTCAGCTCTTTCTCTGGGCCTTGGATCTGCAAAGAGCTGAAAACTGTCCAGCCACCTCCCTGCACCTCCACGCCCCCACTCTGCACGAGGTACCCCCTCTTGCAGGTGGGGTTCCCGCCTCTCTCCTCCAGGCCTTGTAAATGTGTAGCCCATTTAGACTTGAAGACAGTGGGCCACTTCTCATCTCAGGCCAGGCTGCTGCCGGGTTTTACGGGGCCGTAAAGGTCCTGACAGGAGTCATAAAAGCCTCCAATTGCACTGCAGAAACCCTGGGAGTATATTTTAAGGGCCCCTGAGTTTTCATTTTGCTGCTTTTATGGGGACTCGTAAAAGCTGCGTGGCACGGGCTATCTCATTGGCTGCTCAGCGCGAAGGTAGTTAAAATTACAGCTTTAGACAAATTGTTCCAGTCCCAATAAATCAGCGGCAGGGATGTGGCAGGGGGAAGAAGGCTTCCAGCCCTGCCGCATCCCCAGATCCCCCACCCAGGTCCTTCCTCAGGCTAGTCCTTAGGGGAGCAGTGCTGTGAGGCAGCTCAGCCCCCCACTAATTCCACCCCTGGCCAGGAGAACAGCTGCTGGTCAATATGCAGGTTTCATGCATTCTCTCAAATAGTGACTTGACCTTTAAATTTTTTATGTCTATAAACTTGATTTCCCTTCCCCCCGAAACCAGATTTTGATGTATTTTCAATCAATGACATTTAAGAGATGTAATCTCTGGTCGTTAGCGTGGCGGAGGCATGATGCTGACTCAACCCACGTCCTCCCTCCCCATCTCTCACAGCTCCTCCGCATAAGCCCTCATCCTGCCTTCCTCCCTCTGCTCTCTGAGCAGCTGCCTGCGGTGCTGGGGTGGGGGAAGGGCAGCCACAGCCCATAGCTGCCTGGGACAGTGAGCAAGATGTGTCCTGATGACATGGCTATTGGCTGCATCTGGCAGAAATCCAGAGCGGACTATTTCAGGAAGCAAAGGGTGTTGTATCCAGTCTGGAGCGACAGTGCAAGTAAGGCACTTGCCTTGCACACAGCTGACCTGGCTTTGATCCCTGGCCCCAGGTATAGTCCCCAGGCCCCTTCAAGAGCTATCCCTGAACTCAGAGCCAGAAGTCCTGAGCTTAGCCAGCTGTGGCCCCCAAACAAACAAACAAACAAACAAACAATGGGTTTCATGCCATTACTGGCTTCTCATTAGCTTGTGGCCCCCAGCACATCACCCATCTAGAACACTCTACCATCATCTGAAAGGACACCGGACACAGCTCTCTCCTCCTTTCCAGAATCTTCCAGGATTTGCCTAGCTTCCCTCCTGGGGAGTCTGTCAGACTGGAGTATGTGAGGAACAAAGATGCAACCCCCCACCATCGAGTCACCTGTAGAGGGGCAGAAACCTGCAGGTGAAACTAGGGTAGTGGGAAAAGGAGGGGTCCAGAGAAGCCTGCAGGAGCCCTCTCCCCTGTGCCGGAGCCCTGTTTATGTGGCCTCCTCAGTTCCCATGGAAACCACCTCGCTCCCCTGCTATTTCTGAAGAGCACGTGCTTGGGGGAGTATTGGTCTAAAAAAAAATGATGTTTACTCCTCCTTCTCTGGAGATTAGCCAAATCAATACTTCCAGTAGCACGAGGTGTTGTTACTTGGGGAATGCCCGACTCACTCCTTGCAGATGGATGGGCGCGGGCTCCAGAGAGCCCCAGGAGGAGGCACTTGGCCCAGGACAGGCCGTAGATTAGGAAGCGGCTTTAGCTGGAGCCATGAAACCAAGATCCATGGGGAGAAGAGTCCTCATCAATTAATTCACTTCCCGAGCCCCTGGGGTAGGGGATTGGCAGGGAGGGATGCAGACCAGCCTGTGGAAGTCAGGCAATGGGGCCTAGGACCCTTTCCTCTTAGGTGGGGAGGAACCAGCCTCTCCTAACACAGGTCTCTGTCTATGCTCTGTTCCAATAAATGAGCCAATCACAAAGGTTACAGGCTACAGGAGAGAAAAAACACATTTTCTTTCTGTCTTGCTCGAGTTTTATATAATTATTATATCAACGGTGGCTGATCAAAGCATTCATTAAAGAGAAGCTATCTCTCCTGTGCTTTTGTTATCCTTTGCAGAGATTTGACAGGCTTTCTAGGTCTCTGGTTTTATTTCCCTCTCTTTTTTCACGGTTGATTTCTCTCCTTTTCCTCCCCTCCTCCTCTTTCTCCATATGGGTGATTTCTAATACATTTTTTTTCTTCTCCCTGCCCCCAGCCCCTACCCTTCCATCCCTCACACACCCCCAACCTGGCTTAATCAAATCTCGCTTCAGGCACCTCATGAAGCCTGAGCCCGGGCAGCGCTGGAGCCGGAGGAGTGATCGTGTGTGTGCGGTGGGCGAGCTGCAGCGTGGCTCCCTGGCAGCGGCTCCCTCAGCCACGTGGAAGCAGCAGGCGCCCGGCCCCAGTCACCCCTGCAGTTCCCAGGGCTTTCTCCTAGGCTCTGGTTTCCTTCTGCGTGGCCAGCTCTGTTCCAGGAGCCCCTCCCCAAAGCAGCCATGGGTCTACTTCCCTTCGCTAAGTCTCAGGGAGAATTCTGTGGCAGTGGAGGGTTGCCAGATACTCAGCTCTGTCTCTGGACCACCCTGTGCAATGGTTTTGGCAGTCTCTTGTTTCATTCTTTTGACCCTGTCCTTCTTTTGAGGTCGCTCTGGTTTGTTTACCTGAAAGGGTTCCCCTCTATACTGCCATCAAAGCAGCCCAATCAATTGCAGGAGAATAAATATGACTTGAAGTTGGAGCCCATTGGGGGTGAATGGATCTAGGTGCAGTTTTACTGAATGCCACGCCCCCATAGCTGGTTGCTACACAGCACAATTTTATCTTCTTCACCCCACAGAGGACATATTCCTTCCCAGCTGTGTCATTGTGTTTCATATGTACATTTAATCCCTGTGTTTTCTCACCTAGCATACAAAGAGCAAACTAGGTGCTGGCACTAGGAGGGGATCTAGGGAATTCAAGAAGAAATAATCTTGTCTTGCAGTTTATAGGTCTTAAATAGGAGCAGGAAAAATACCATTGATAACTTACTAAACGTTGTGGAATATGCAGTGATAAAGGAGGAAGAAGGAGGCAGCAATAACCCTCTGGAAGATTCCATCTTATCTGGATTTTCCTCAAGAGCAAGGAATAAGGAACAATGCATTTCAGGTAGAAAAGCAAACCGGAAACTCCCAGCAACATAAAACAGCATGCTTGTGTCATTGAGAGTTCCTTGTTGGAGGGAATGATGTGCCAAAAGCCTTGAGCAATAAAGAGGCTGAAGAGATATTCAAGGACCCTGCGTGGAGGGTTATTTATATGGCCCAGTACAAACGGGGATTTTTGATTACTAGAGATACATACAAAATGACACTTTTTTTGTATTAATATGGGACATTGCTTCTCTCTTCATTGTGTCTCATCCTTATTAAGTGCCTGCTGTGTACAAAATGCCAGGTGTGGAAGAGATGCAAGGATGGCATAAAGGGGCATCTTCTTATCATATTGTAGCAGAGGTAATACATAGACATATGAAAAACTAAGTGATAGGAACACATATACACACACACATCAGACAGCCATGGGTAGTAAAACAGTGAGTTCATTTATGAATCAATGTCAAGTCATGTTCAAGGCAAGCAGTTTTCGAAGTAGAGACTCAAATAATTGCATTGATATGGTTGGTCAAGAAAGGCAGTAGGAGATTAATTTAAACTGGGTCCCTAGGATGGGAGTGATTTGGAAGGGAGTCATCTGAGTGGATAGTAAGAACTGCAATTCAGATCTGAATTAGAAAACCATGTATGAATTCATCTAGTTGGGGTTGGGGGGAGGTGTATGGATGGGAGATCTGCTGCCACAGATGAAAGAGAGTGACAAATTGTGGGTGCTGGACTTGTCCTCTTCGGTAAGAGGGTGTCCCTGAGAGGTCAGAGAAGGAAGTGGCCTGGTATTGGTCACACTTCTCTTATGGGCTGTTTGTAGCTCCTTTATTGGACCAACGCCATCACATTTAAGAATGCTTTAGTTATCTAGAACATTACTGTGGAAAGATATCCTATCTTTTAATGGGAATTCAGGAATGGGAGCTTACTGATAAGCAACTGAATTAGGTGGATATCAGAAGGGAAAATTTTGGGTCAAAAGGATAAGGAGGTGAGGTTTGAGTGGCAGTGGTCCAAGATAAACTCTACTGTATCAATTTCTTCTAAGGATGTATAATTAATGCGCTGTGAGTGAGTAGCATTCAGGGAATGGAAGTAGTGCTTTTGCATGCCCTATCCCAAACCAGGAGGTTTCTGGCTATTGCTTGCCCAACTTTAAAATAAAATTGATTTTTATTAAATACACTATGATTTACAAAGTTGTTCATTATACAGTTGTTTCAAGCATTTAGTGTTCTAGTACCACCAGTGTGATCTTCCCTCCACCACTATCCCCAGTTCCCCTCACAATCCCAACCTGCCCTCTTTGGCACATAACAAATTTACTTTGTATTGCTTATTCCAACAAAAACTTTAAGAAATGGTAAATAAACTGATCAGAAAATAAATCAGTCAAGGCTAATTAGTGATTACTATATGATTTTGACCTATGTAAATAAGAACATTAAAACCATTTAGTACAATATAAAATGCTTATTCTCATTTATATATATAAACTTTCAACTCTGGAACATAAAGTATATAATATTAAATTTTATTTTATACTTGGATCTCATTATGGTAATAATTATGTCTCACTTGTCATTAATAATATTTTTAAAGCAATTCTGGGTTGATATATTTTGGAGTTTATATGAAATAGGTAGCACTGTAGCACTGTCGTCCCATTGTTCATCAATTTACTCGAGTGGGCACCAGTAACGTCTTCATTGTGAGACTTGTTACTGTTGTTGGCATATCGAATGCACCCTGAGGAACTTACCAGGCTCTGCTGTGTGGGTGGGATACTCTTGGTAGCTTGCCAGGGACTTCGAGAGGGATGGAAGAATCAAACCTGGGTCGGCTACATGCAAGGCAAATGCCCTACCCAATCTGCTATCGCTATAATCTGCATGGAATAGGTAAGGCCTACATATGTAAATTTTCTTACACCTTATATAAACACTGTGGTTTACAGAGTTGTTCATGATGATTTGTTACAGACATTTAATATTCCAGCATCAATCCCACAACCATTACACCTTCTGTCCATCATTTTCTCCAATTTTCCCAACCCCTCCCCAAGCCTGCTGCACATATTTATGACATTAGTATATACCAAGTGTGTTCTGTTTTTTTTTTTTTTTAATTTCAACCATCATGATTTTCCTGATTCATTCTGCTCTCCAGGAATCTTGGTTATTCTACTAAATTTTATGAAATCAGATTGCCTGGGTTTGAATCCCAGACCTGCTCCCCCCTTGCTCTGTGATCTGGGGTGAGGTATTTAAACTCTGCATTTTCCTTTCATGCATGTGGTAAACAGATGACTCCTAGTAATAACTTCATCAAATTGAGAATTCAGTGAGTTTGAGACCTATTCTTGCGCTTAACAGGCTCTTAACCTAAGATCCCTTGCTACTATCTACCTAGTCAATTACAGAGCTGACCTCATGGAGATGCTTCAGGCTTACAGTCTGATTCCCACTCAGCCACAGAGATTCTAGAAAAGCTCCAGGTTTACTCCTCAACCCATTCCTGCTCTTTTTTAGCCCCTGGATGACCCAATACTCATCACCTCATTTTCAGGTCTCATTGGCTCTTTAATCAAACATTAGCATAATGTATTAGCATTTCTATAGCACAATTATATTTTGATTACTCTAGTCCCAGTCAGACTAAAAGCTGCCTTCAATCTAGATATAAATAATTTAGAATGTTTACACTGAGGGGAATTAGAGAGGAGGGAAAGGAAGGAAAGAGACTGTGTCTGTAAGAGGTTTGGTGGGTGTAGAGTGGTAATGATGGGAAAAGTGAAATTGGTTTATTACTTCATATTGCACCTTTTCTCTGGTGATTCCCAATAAACCTGCCTCTCTGTGTGTATTTATTCAAGGTTCACCATTTTGAATTGCTTCAAATCCTTTTCTTCCTTCTCATCTCATTAAATCTATCAAAAATATGTCTTATTTACTAAGTGAAAATATCTGCAGGGTAGGTTAAAGCTTTTGCGGTGCCTTCTATCTCTTCCTTCTTGTCAAACCCTGATCTAAATGCATGCTCCTCGGACCTTTTCCAGTTGACTTCCTCAGCCTTATTGCTGTCACTTCTCTTTACTGTTTTTGGAAACTGGATTTTCCTAGATTTGTGTCCTCTGCAACAGGCCAGGTGAGCTCTTATGTTTGGACTGGCAGGAAGGTTCACACACACACACACACACACACACACACATACACACACACGGTGTATCAACTAGAATTTGGGCATATCAGGGGTAAGGACACCATCACTCAGAGCCTGTGAAGTTCTAACTGCATTGGAGATTGATTCTGCTTTCAAGTTGCTGCGTCTGGCAAGATAAAAGGACTTCTCTCCTCAGGGACTTGTAAGGAATGGCATTATTGGTTGTCCTCGGAGTAGCCTGGAGAGAAATTTAAGGTAGGAAAAATGGAGAAAGTTTTTATAGTTGCATTTCGAACAGGTGACATATGAATAAACCCATCCAGGGAAATGACTGCTTCTGGACTCCACACCCTAAATGGTGCTTGCGAGAAGCCGACCTTTCAACTATTCTTTTCCATCTGATGTAAAAAATGCTGGTAATCTTGGCTAGAATGGTATGGGGCGGGACTCAGTGAGTAGGGGGAGACACAAGCAATAAAAACACAGATGTGACTGGCACTTAGGTAGCATCACATGGAGCTTTAAAGAATCCAGATTCCTAGGTAAGCCCCGTGATTGAAGATTCTGCAGCAGGATGGGGTGAAAGATCATCAGCATGCTGAATTTAGGTCATTTGGGTGTATATGGTATCAGGAAGAAGTGAGATTTAACTTTTACTTGGCCAATACCTAGACCAAGTTTTCTGTCAGTTCACAGGTGGAGAAGGGTTCATAAACTATTGATCTACCTCCTTGGTTATAACTGCCAGTCCATAAATCAGTGCGCAGGAAGGGAGCCTGACCACAGGTGTAAGAATGCCGGTCTACACAACCTTGGGTATTACTCTGTGAGTTCTCTCTCCCTCATCCAGTGATCATGGGGTGCTCATCCATTTCATCTCTAGGTGGCAAACATGAATACTTTATCATTTCTTGCTTAGTGCCAGTCAATGATTGACACCTAATGAATTGTTTTAGAAGAACTGAGAGAGTGATATCTTGCTTAACTCACAGTGGGATTTCAACATCATAGATTAAAGATACTGTAAATCAAAAATGTGATGAATGCCTTGAAACTCCTGAACATATTATCTTAGCTTCACCTACCTAAAACATGTTCCAAACACTTACCCTAGCCCCCCTTTGGGGATGTCCATTTAACCTAGAACCTGCCTTACCACGAGTGTTGAATAGTGCATGTGATTTCTGGAATACTGGGCTAAGGTGAAAGAACATTTATTAACTCTTATGATCAGTAGCCCTCTGGGGATGTGGCTTCCAGGGAATAGACCAGTGTATAAGACCAGTCAGGGAATAGATCAGAATTCAAAACACAAAGCATAGTTTCTACCAAATGCAGATCACTTTCCTGCTGTGATAAAGTCGAAAAACTGTCCATCAAATTCTCGCAGTTGGAGACTGTCTGTACAGAATATCTCATAAAGTGTTGTATGAGACAAAGAAATCGTGAGTCAGACACCTGGCAGACAGTGGGGATGCATGAGTTTCCTTCTCTGTTTGCATTTTCTTCAGTTCAACATGCACTCTGTGTTGTTGTTTTCATACTCCTTTGCCTTTTCTTCTTCTGAAGGTGGGAAGAGTTTCTGAAACCTTGTTGCTCATCTGAGCTGTCTCATTGCACTACCCACAGCAGATCAGCTGGTTGATGAAATCAGCACACCCAGATTTACAAGCCACCCTCTGATTCGGATCTTTCCTATTCCCTTAAAGAGCGGACTTCCGGGAGCCAGGGGAATAGCTCAAATGGTAACACATGTACCTAGCACATACATGGTTTTGAGTTCAGGGTCCCTAACCCTACATGTCCTAGAACATCACTGGACATGATTCTGCCCCCACCCCGCTCCAGCAGTACTGCATGTGGAGTGGTAATTACTGAAAGAGAGAGAAGGATTCCTCTTTTTATTACACGATTTTAGAATGTTCAATGAGAAATGCACATTATTGAATAGGATGTATTTTAATTCTCTCTGTAGATTAGTTATTCCAGTTTCCACATACTTAATGCAGATAACTGAGACAGCTGTTAGTATGGCCCTTTTCCATCCTCTCTTCTGAAGAGGTATCCCCTTTATTCAGAAGTGCTACCCTATTCAGCTTACTCAGCTTGATGGAAACTTTCATAATGGTATTTTGCATTAATATTCAAGGGCATAGAGGACTTGACAGGAATCTCCCTGGTAGTCTGCACATGCTGGGAACCCCAGTACTCACTTACATCTCTCTCCGCCAAACAGTGAGAGAACTGTAGGGGAGAGGATCAGCTATGGGTGTAACAGGGCCAGTTTGCTTTTTATTTTTTCTTTCAAAAAAGCCTAGAATAAGGAGAAGTTTGAGAGTGGTGACTACTTCTATCTGTAAGAGACTCTTGACTGTATAGGTAACATGGGAAACCCCTCTATTGCATAGACAATATGGGGCAGAGGACTCTCTGCAAGATACTCCCTCAGCAAGGTGCTTAAGGCCTCATTCATACTTAAAGCAGTAGCCCATAGGGCCAGACACCTCTTCCGTACTCAATGAAATGTTGCTACCATTTCATTCTGGGGGCAAGTCCTAAGGAGCTTGACTATGAAGAGCTAGAATTAGCCACCACTTTCTTCCAAGGGAGATCAGATCATCTGGAATTCCCATCATGCCTATGCTTGCTAGGGTCCCTGAGCACTTCCTTTAACAGACTGACACCTCTGTCCTGTGGAAGGTGCACTGCACACCTACTTCCTACTTCAGCCAGTGAGAAGTGGTTGGAAGTGCTATGGAGCAATGGGCGCAAGCACTTGCTTTCCGCAGAGATTCTGTGCCCAACTCCTCCCTTCCTGTGTTACAGTGGCTGCTGGCTTTCAGGAGGGTGACTGACCCCTCATGCTGACTCCCTGAGTGAGTGGATGAAAAGACTGTCTTCTTGCCTGCCCTGTGTTACTGCATATTACATCGGGCATGGGACATAGATCAGCTCATCATTTTGAGCCTCTGCCATTTCTCACTTGTTTGTTATTTCAACCTAACGTGGCCTATCCTGACTCTATCGGAATCTCATTTCAATGCAAAATAAAACCAAGCATTGAAGCCTGGCACTGCATTGTGCCTGTTTATTTTTGAGGCTAGGTGTCTTGCATGGCTCTTTGGTGAGGTGGGAATAAGGGAATAGTGACAATTGATGCCAGGCTGGCTTGTGGGCACAGATAAGACAGGCACCCGTGCCAACCAGCGAGTAGAAAAAGAACAGGCATCTTTGCAGAAGGACCAAAAGGGCCCAACTTATGCTAAATAAGAACATGCCATATGTCGTGAGGCCTGGCAGTGGCTGAGGACTGAATAAATGGGTCCCCAAATGTGAGGTTATGCCAGTCTGACATGCCTCATGTTTGCTGTCCACTTTGCTTTAATTTATTTATGTAAAGAATATATACCAGTGGGGAAAGTGGAGGCACATCACAAATACATTAGAGAAAATTGCTATTTAAGGGGATTGACTAGAGTGCCTCTTTTTGGAAAGGATTATTCCTTCACCTGGATTTGAGTTCACTCCGTAGGTGTGTGTGTGTGTGTGTGTGTGTGTGTGTGTGTGTGTGCATGTGCTGAATGAATTTGCAGCACATTATAAGACATGTAGTTAAGCATAAAGTGAATAGAGCTGAATTTTAATTTTTGTCAGCCAAAACATACAACTTATTACTTACAACTTTATTGCAATGGAGAAAGGGATACCAAGTAAGACACTATCAACTTATAAGAAGTATCAACTTGGCCTAATGAGTATTTACAAGACACTTGTAAATTGAGAAGGTAAGCAGGCATATGGTGAACAGTGACTCCAGCACTGAGTGGGATTGGAACTGGATAAAAAAGGTTTAAAGCAGGCAGGAATAATTTGACCCAGCAATACCACTTCTGGGAATATATCCCAGAGAAGCAAAAAAGTATAGTCGAAATAACATCTGCACTTATATGTTCATCGCAGCACTTGTTTACAATAACCAAAATCTGGAAAAAGCCTGAGTGCCCGAGAACAGATGACTGGTTAAAGAAACCATGGTATATCTACACAATGGAATACTATGCAGCTGTTAGAAAAAAATGAAGTCATGAACTTTGCATATAAGCAGATCAACATGGAAAGTATCATGCTAAATGAAATGAGTCAGAAACAGAGACAGACATAGAAAGATTGCACTCATCTGTGGAATATAAAATAACAGAGTAGGAGACTAACACCCAAGAATAGTAGAAATAAGTACCAGGAGGTTGGCTCCATGGCTTGGAAGCCAGCCTCACATGCTGGGGGAAAAGGCAGGTCAGATAGAGAAGGGAACACCAAGTAAAATGTGGTTGGAGATACCGCTCTGGAAGGGAGATGTGTGCTGAAAGTAGACTATAGACTGAACACGATGGCCACTCAATACCCCTATTGCAAACCACAACACCCAAAAGGAGAGAGAAAACAAAAGGGAATGCCCTGCCACAGAGGCGGGGTGGGGTGGGGTGTGGGGGGAGATGGGATTGGGGGATAGGAGGGATACTGGGTTCATTGGTGGTGGAGAATGGACACTGGTGGAGGGATGGGTTCTCAAACATTGTATGAGGGGAATACAAGCACGAAAATGTGTAAATCTGTAACTGTACTCTCACGGTGATTCACTAATTAAAAATAAATAAATTTAATTTTAAAAAAGAAGTAAGGAATATGGGAATAGAAGCCAAACATGGACTTTAGAGGAGCCCTAAGGAGGAAATTGGGGGAGGGGAGTGGAGCTTTAGTACAGTAGAAAGGGCATTTGCCTTGCATGCAGCCAACCTAGGTTTGATCCCTGGCATCTCATATGGTCCCCTAAGCACCTCTAGGAGGCATTCCTGAGCACAGAGCCAGGGGAAACCCCTGAGCATTGCTGGATATGGCACAAAAAGACAAAAAATACAAATTAAGAAAAGGAGGGAATTTGGGAAAATGTACACAGTTCTCTGTTAAGACCTCTGGTGAGGAGACACAGAGAAGACATCTGATTTTGCCTCACCTTCATGGACAGGGCTGAGTTACATTTGGAATACCTGCCTTTGATCCTGAATCTCAGAAAGAGCAGTTTAAGAATCAAGCTTCATGGCACATCCATCCAAGCTTTCTTCCATGCCATATACCAGCTATATCTCTTTGGACCCTACTTGCATTATTGAAATCCACATGATCCCAATTTCTACCTTGTCAAGCCTCAATTTTCCTTGAGAATGGAGTTTTCAACTGGAGAATCAGTCAGCCCTCCCTGAAGGCTGTTGTATGGATCAGAAGTCCATGCATGAAAGCCTGTAACTGTCTCACAGTGATTCAATAAAAATTTTATTTTTAATTTTTTTTTAAAATAAAAAAAAGTCCATGGACATCCAACACATCCTCTTAGGACCCCAGACCGTGGAAAGAAACACTACCAACCAGTATTATTGGCTGTCTATTTTTCCTAAGTTTCTGAGTATAGCTGGAGCACCCAGTTCATGATAGGGCTTTTATAAACACACACTGATAAAAAGTAGCACTAAAGCTACCCAGGGATGCTGGAGAATGAAACCGGACCAGAACTGAGAGTAATGAGCCTGTCTGTGTTTGCCCTGCTATTCTTCCCTTGCATCACACACATCCCCTCATTCCTCCCTGAAACACCTCGAATTCATAGAATCCACATGGCTCACAAAGATGAAAACCATCTCAGGGATGATTTTTCATTCCTGTTTTGATCCTTTCTGCAGACTTTCTGGCCATTTTATTTCCCCAACTCAAAGACTGTCTCTTTACTTCCTTTCCTCTTTCCCTTTCTTGTCTTTTCTTGTTTTGTTTTCCCCTGTTGTTGCAGTCCTATGAGCTCCCTTGCCCTTTTTAATTAAGAGCAAGTGAAGATAACCGAGTGTTTTATAGCTGGAGAGAATTCAGCAGCGGGACACCCAGGTAGAAATCCACCTGGTGGAAAGAAGGCGAACACAGCCACATCCTCGCGGTGGGGAGGTACCCAGCACTGTTCTCCCTCCTGCTGTCTTAGGACTGAACCTCCCTCTGTCCATAAGACTGGAAGCTTTACCTCTGGCAAAAGTCCCCCACCTCCCTCATCTTTTGTTAGGAAAAGCTACAATTGCAAGCTTGGTTTTTAAAGTGGATTTTTTGTTTTGTTTTGTGAGCAGAGTATGCTCTCTTGAAATAGTGCTTCTCCTACCAGGGTCCTTTAAATGAATTCTGCTGTGCCAGGAAGTGTCCTAATTTTCCCTGACTTCAACTGAACTACTCCTCACCATGAACGGGCCTCCTTCCAATGCAGGTGCACTTCCCTTGGGAGAGTCTGTGCAATGTGGAATGGACAGTTACACGCTGATGTTAAGCATAGGTTGTGGGGGGCAGGAAAAAACATATATAGGCAGGAGGAGAAAAACCAATCCTACAGCAATAAATGATGTGTAAAGTGAGTCATTTCCAACACCAAGGCTGTGCCCCAGTCATTGTTGCCCCAACTCTCCTGGGCAGTTTGGAACCTTCTGGAATTGGGAGGATGAAGTGCAAGTACTCAGCAATGCTGTTGAAGTCCTGAATCTGTCTCATTGCTTTTGCGAGCCCTGCTTTGCATGCCACATTTGGAAGATGGCATTATGAGATTCCTAATGAGGAAAACATGCTTTTATTAAACTCCTGGACCAAATTGCCTCCCCATTGCCCTCTTTTCTTTGCCTGAGACATGATGGGTTATTGCATTTGTGATTAAAAAAATCTGTCATTGGTGTGTTTTGCCTTTTCAATTTTGTTTGAAGGGTGATTGTGATGCCTGTTCTCAGAGGAAGGGAAGGATGGAGAGGCAAGGGCATATCCTGGTATTTAAGGAACTCGCCCTGCTGAGAAGATTGACCCCTTTTTCCTGTGCTCACTGCAGACTGTGTAGCTCTGCTGGTCGCTGAAGGTCACAGAACTGTCCCCACACAGTCTGCCAGTGCTGCAGAACAGCAGAAGGAGGGACCAGCCCATTTCTTAATCCAGTCATCAGCTTGTCCATGTAGAGAATTCTGGACTTTTTCAGAAAACCCAAAATGCTTCTGCTCGTGGCTCACACATACTACGAATCCAATTTCTGCTTCAGGTTGCTTTGTACTTCCTATCTGTCTGAATAGAAATGTTGTGGAGGTGACTTTTTTTCCTATAAAACTTATTGCACCTACAGCTAAACGTCTGAGGGGCTGGAGAGATTGTTCTGGGATCAGAAATACATGTGTTCCATGCACAATGTCCTGAGCTCAAACCCTGTTCCTGCATGGCCCTGGTGGTCTTCAGTATGGCTAGACTAAAACATTGAATAGTCCAGATCAGTTTACCGATTACTGCTGGGTGCAAGCAACACTGAGGTCACTTTGTGACTGTCTAGGAGTCCTCCGCTCCTGTAAAAAATATCAAAATTTGAGATCCAACTAATGTGGACCAGCTCCTATCAGTGACATTGATGTATAAGAGGGCAAAGGGAAGGATTCTTTCTCTGTGGTTAGAGCATCCGCTGAAGGCATTGGGTATCCAATTCTAGGAATGAGCAATAGAGTACAAATTGGTACCATATTCAATTGAGTCTCCCACTCAATCTCCTGACAACTGGACTTGTACTTTGACTACCAAGACAGCCTTCTAAGCATTAGTGACCACTGGCTTTATACATTCCCAGCCAAGCCTTCCTTCCTCTCTGCAGACTGTACATCTTTGTGCTGGAAGAATGCCTTGATCATGGCGAAGCTCTCCTTGAGCTAACTTCAATGGTTTTCCCCTTTAATAGTCATCCTGTCTTATGTTGCCATTTCAGGCTCTCTCAGTTACCCACTGCTACTTCTTTTCTGCCTTACCTTCCACTGGTTTCCCACAAAGAGAATGCTTTGTGGTAACTGGATTGTACTTAGAGCTTGTTATTGAAGACAGTCTTACTATCATCCCAGCTTTGGGATTTTGCCTGTACTTTTCTATCTTTCTATAAAAATTTTCCATCCTTAATTTTGCCTGTCAAAATTACACAACATAATGAAAGCATTACCATATGCCATCTGTCTTAAAAATTCCGTAATGAAAGGGTCATTTACTTCATGCCAGGTAACTCAAGGATGTATATTCCACTCTTTGATAAGATTCCTACATGTTTATTTATCTCAGTTACTTACTTTTGTATAATTTCTGAGTTCTTTTTATCTTAATTATATGATGGGAAGTAAATTGTGCATCTCAGGTGGCATTGACATGGTCTATACAATCTTGCATGGGATTATTTGTATACATGTCTATAAATCTCAGCAAGTGTGGAATCATTTTTTTGTAATGGACATTCTCCTGGGCAATTTGTTTTCTTGATTTGCAAAATAGGTGTCATAAATAGCTGAAGAACTGAATCAAACAGACTACTGAAAGCTTTGTCTCTGTGATTTGAAAGAAGACAGGATGAGAAATTATTTGAGACAGTTGGAGCAGTATTTCTAAGAGCATTTTCTTAAAATACATATAAATGAATTAATTTTATTGAGTTGACTTCCTGTGGAAATAACTGAGCACTCAACAGCGCTCCAAAGTGATAGGGTTTAGGCAGGTCTGTACAAAAATATGAAATAGTTGATGATGGACAAATTGAGTCATACCTTGTTGTGAATGAGTCAAGGGTGATCTAAAACTATCCTGTTCTTTATTCAGCTTAGGTATTGATGTTGAACATGTTCCTCTCAACTTAGGAGAAAGATATTTCCTTTATGATTTACATTTCCATTACCTACAATGTCCCTTCATGTTGTTAGCATTATTCCAACTAATTCTCATAATAATTAAATGGTCTCCATGCCCGCCTAGGAAGGGAAAGGTATTTCTCTCTCTCGCCTGTCCCTTCCCGGGGATGAAGGGCGTGGGGACCGCCATATTATGACGACCACAGATGGGGTTTACCAGCTTGCAATGATCCAGAAGAAATCTCCCTGGACTTAGTTGTTAAAGTACAGAAATACAAAACCGCGCGGCCGCAGTAGCGGCCATTTCTCTTCACAACAGGTCTGACTCTAGTGGGGTGCTCCTAATAATGATGGTGAGGTTTGTGTTGAAATATTGAATGTAACCAAAGTAAATAGAAAGTAAAGTGAAATTTATCAGTTACAAGGCGGGGCGGGTGCGGGGGGGTGGGCGGGATGGGAGGTGACTGTGTTTTGTTTTGTTTTTGTCTTCGGTGGTGGGATATGGGCACTGGTGAAGGGATGGTTGTTTCAGCATTTTATGACTAAGACTTAAGCCTGAAAGCATTGTAATTTTCCACATGGTGATTCAATAAAATAAAATAAAATTAAGAACTAAGAAAAAAATAATAATTAAATGGTCAATATGCAGATTTTAAAGTCGAGACAAGTAAGATTCAGATGGGATAAGTAACCTGTCTCAAGGCTAGAAAGTAGCAAAGCAGCTTTTCCAACCCAGACCTCACCTGGTTCCTAGGTTCTTTTCCTTTCTAGTGTATTCTGTGGGGGGCTTCTCTCCACTTACCTGCTTCTATCTTTGTGTATGCTAGTTCCCAGGCCTGGAAGACACACACACACACACACACATACACACACACTCTCAAGCACACATACACATGCACTCAAGTATACACACACACTGAAGTGCGAGCACATGCGCGCACACACACACACACACACACACACACTCAACACACACAATTTCCCCTTGTCCTCAGATATCCACCTGTATTCTGTTTTCCATCAGTATGGATGTTATTGCTTCTTTCATGAAAATTCTCACAGCGCTTTGAATTTTTAATTTAGAACTACTTAATTCATCACTTGCATGCTTATAGCCTAGTCATTTATGGAGCCAATTTATTTTCCTCTCAGTACAGAAGCTCCTGGAGGGCAGAGTGAATACCCATTGATTCATTGTGTACTCTCCAGGAGTGACCAAAACAGCAAATGCACATTCATCCCTTGTCACTCTGTTTATATGCTTGGGAGGTGTGATTGGGGAGGGAAGAAAGAGAGCGAAAGGAAGAAAGGAAGGAATTAGAGAATAATAGAAGATGGTATATAATTAAGTGTTAAATTGTGTGGTTCAGACTAATTATAAAGCCCTTTAAAAGAAATGTAGTTTTTATTACTTTCAAGAACATAAAGTAAAGTTAATTAATGGGTAACAGTGTTGTCAAGTATCTGTCTTGTCATTTCCCCTATAATTAATCAACACTTTTTCAATAAATGCAACAGTGGACATAAGCCCAGCCTTGCTCCATATTATTGAGAACTTTAAAATAGCAGAGTTGGAAATACTGAGATTTGAGAGGGCTAGATAGATGTCTACAGTATAAATAAAGAAGATATAGGCCACTTTAAATATTTTTTTATTAATCAATACCAATGGGGGCTTTTAAAATTGGTAAAACATGGCTAGGACTTGGCCAATATCCTGGCATTTTTGCTTAGAATTTTGAATTATTATTTTCTTTCCCTTTTTTTAGTGATTGATTCATTCATTAAGAAAGAAAATCTTCATGAATTATTTTAAGGTTATTATTTGAAGAGTGAAAAAAATGTGCAGTAATAAAAATGACAAAGCCAAGTAGCTGACAGAGCAAAAGGGGGGAGAGAGAATGAAGAGAGAAATGATAGAAGACAGTGTAGGAGCTGAGAGAGAAATGCTGAATGGTTCCTAGATTTCTTGCTTAAGTGACAATTTTAAAGGGCTAGAGGATACAGAAGGAGAAAAAGAAAGAAAATAGTGAGGAGGAATATGAAGTTTAATTTTGGCCCTGCAGAGTTTGAAGTGGAATTGGAATGAGAGGCATTTGAAGAGTGGTTTGACATATAACCTAATGCTTTCTTTGAAGGTTGCCAGTTCTGGAGTTCTGGGTAGATGTGGCACGTTAAGCTTTTTCCCAAGAAGAGAAGTGTTTAAACTGAACAGAAAACAGAACAACGAAGAGTACCACAGATTTGAGAAAGGATGAATAAAAGTTGATTTCACAAATGGTTTTGACACAAAATTATCCATAATGTTCTTTAAATTATATAATTCTAAGATAATCTCACCAAGGGCCATGATCCAGAGACTCACTGTCCTTTTATCTTGGAAGAGAGCATAAAACGACTCACCATAGCCATGCCACAGGACCCCACACCAGGCTGTTTCATTCGAGGCACCCTGGACGGGGCAGGTGAGGCCCCTATCCACCCCAAGGGACACAGCCCTAGCATCTGAAAACCTCCAGAACTCAACCACCACAATGCTCATGGGCACTCTCCCAGCCTCACCTATGAGTAAACCTATACCTGGACCGTGTGACATCTCATACCTCACACCACTCATACTCTGAGAGCACTACATCTGATGGAGTTTAAAGTGGATATATATATGTATATATATGTATATATGTATATATATATATATATATATATATATGAGCGATAGCAGTGGGTAGGGCATTTGCCTTGCACGTGGCCGACCTGGGTTCAATACCTCCACCCTTCTTGGAGAGCCTGGCAAGCTACTGAGAGTATCTAACCTGCACGGCAGAGCCTGGCAAGCCACCCATGGCGTATTTGATATGTCAAAAACAGTAACAACAGAGATGTTACTGGTGTCAAGCAAATCGATGAACAACGGGAGGACAGTGACAGTGATACACACACACACACACACACACACACACGCACACATGCACACAAGGCTCAACCCTTAACAACATATTAGTGATCTCTTATAGAAGGACTTAATCGCCCCTGAATGGAAATACAACAATCTTCACACACTCTCCTCTAAGGAAAGTATTTTGGAGCATTTTCAGCAGTTTTTCCAGAACAAACAATACAAAATAAATTATTTTGGTTCTGTTTGGGGCAAGGATTGGGGTTCACAATGGAAACATCAAAAATATGGTGGTGGGAAGGTATAATGGTGGTGGGATTGCTGTTTGAATATTAAAATGTAATTAAATATTATGAACTACCTTATAAAAATAAAATAAAATAATAAAATAACAAATTTATATAATTCCATTTTTTTGTTTTTGAAAAAAATTGATTTAAAATTTTGTGAAATTTCAGGAGATTAGCTCTTGTGTGTGTGTGTGTGGTGTGTGTGTGTATGTGTGTATCTGGAATGAGGGGGAGGATTTCGATCCTTGGGACAACAGCAAGGAAAGTAGGCTCTCTGGTGATGGGTATGGTGTTGGAATATAATGCATGCGTGAAAAGAGTGTTGAACAGTATTGTGAATTCTGGTGCCTCATTAAAAATGGTTTTAAAGAATGGTAGTGAGAAAGTGACCACTCCCAGCATGACCATCTTTTAAAACACAAAGCCAATATAAAATAAAAGACAAACTTTAACCACCTGTGAAGTCACTGTGAAGCATTTGGGGAATCATGGGCATCCTGGAGTGAAGAGGATCTGGAGAAGGGTGACTGGGAGGGGTGATTGACTAGGCTACAGCTCTGCTCCAACAACAGTGTCTGTTTTCAGGATGGAGTGGGGTGAAGAGCTCACTGAGTCGGTGGCTGTGGTTTGCTTCTGAAAGCTTTGGCAACATATAATTCACATGACATAAAATTCACCTAAATTCTTATAAACTTAAATTATTCTAAAGTGCACTTATTGAGTTGTGGAACTGTCATCACCTTCCAGTTTTTGCACATTTCCATCATGGCAGAAATGTTCTTTATGCTTATTTGCAAATCTTCACGTTGACTCCCCAGCTGTATAGCAAGCACTGTTCTACTTTTTCTGTCAATCATCTTTCCTTTTCAGGGCGCTTTATACACATTGAATCATTGAATATGTATTTTCATGTTCAATATGACTTCCTTCATCATGTTTTCACATTTTGCATATGGTATATCTTGAATTTCTTCTTTTATATTGTTTAATAGTACTCTACTGTGGAGTTTCATGTTTTACTCTTTAGACATTTGGAATGCTTCCAGATGAAGATTTCTCATCTGCACAGAACATCTTTATGTAAATATGTTCCCTTGGGGAGGGCCCTAAGAGAGGACTCAATAAAACTGGCTCACAAACTAAGTTTATTTCTTTTCTTTATTTTTTAAATTATTTTTATTATTTTTATTATTTTTATTTTTTAATTCTTTAATTAGTGAGTCACCATGAGGGTACAGATACAGATTTACACATTTTCGAGCTTGCTTTTTCTTCATACAATGTTCGAAAACCCATCCCTCCACCAGTGCCCATTCTCCACCACCAATAAACCCAGTATCCCTCCACCCCCTGGTCCCATCTCCCCACCCACCCTGCCTCTGTGGCAGCGTATTCCCTTTTGATCTCTCTCTTCAATTGGATGTTGTGGTTTGCAATAGGGGTATTGAGTGGCCATCGTGTTCAGATTCTAGTCTACTTTCAGCACGCATATCCCTTCCCGAGTGGGACCTCCAACCACATTTTACTTGGTGTTCCCTTCTCTATCTGAGCTGCCTTTTTCCCCAGCATGTGAGACCAGCTCCCAAGCCATGGAGCCAACCTCCTGGTACTTATTTCTACTATTCTTGGACATTAGTCTCCTACTCTGTTATTTTATATTCCACAGATGAGTGCAATCTTTCTATGTCTGTCTCTCTCTTTCTGGCTCATTTCACTTAACATGATACTTTCCATGTTGATCCACTTATATGAAAAGTTCATGACTTCATTTTTTTCTAACAGCTGCATAGTATTCCATTGTGTAGATATACCATGGTTTCTTTAACCAGTCATCTGTTCTCGGGCACTCGGGTTTTTTCCAGATTCTGGCTATTGTAAACAGTGCTGCAATGAACATATAAGTGCAGATGTCATTTCGACTATGCTGTTTTGCTTCTCCAGGGTATATTCCCAGAAGTGGTATTGCTGGGTCAAATGGGAGCTCAATTTCTAATTTTTTGAGAATCGTCCATATTGTTTTCCAAAAGGGCTGAACCAGTCGGCATTCCCACCAGCAGTGTAGAAGGGTCCCTTTTTCCCCACATCCTCTCCAACAATGGTTAATTTTGTTCTTTTAGATGTGTGCCAGTCTCTGTGGTGTGAGGTGGTATCTCATGGTTGTTTTGATCTGCATCTCCCTGATGATTAGTGATGTAGAGCACTTTTTCAAGTGCCTTTTGGCCATTCGTATCTCTTCTTTGGGAAAGTTTCTGTTCATTTCTTCACTCCATTTTCTGATGGAGTTGGATGTTTTCTTCTGGTAGAGTTCAACCAGTGCCTGATATACCCTTGATATCAACCCCTTATCTAAGTTTATTTTTTTACTTTCAAGGAACCCATCAATTGTTTTTCAAAATCAGTTATAAGATTCCACATTTCCACCAAAAGTGTGTTATTCCTTCATATTTCCCACAACCTCATGCTAATGAGTTTGGCCATCTTGTCACAAGCTTTGACCCTCTCAGATCTCCCTGGGAAAAGTGCCCATTCACCTCCTTTTTCAGTTCTAATTTTATCTGGGACCACTACTGGCAATTCTCAGACAACCAGTCCAGTGGTTCATTGCAGAGGCCAAAGGATGTGGTGCTACTTGAGCCATGGAACTAGGGATTCCCTGGAACATCACATGACAGGATCTCCAGAGTATAGCAAGAGGTGCTTGGGGCATGTGGTGCCAGGAATAAAACCAGGGTCAGCCACATGCAAAGCATGTGTCTTAATCCCTATACTATTTCTCTAGCCCTTTGGATTCCTTTTTGTTTGTTTGTTTATATTTCATTTAAGTGTTCTTGGTTAATAAACCATATCCAAATTTTAGGTCTGTGTGAATATAAATCAACATCTGTATGAAATGTTTTATGTTGGTCACTGAAAGTCCAATTTTGTCCTTCACCGTGGCTGATCCCCTATAATCCACTTACTCATTTCCTTCTCCCTTTCCTCTGTCAACCACTAATTTGGTTTTAGAATTTTGTTATTTTTCTATTTTGGACCAGACTTGACAGTTACTTGGACTTACTTCTGGTTCTGTGTTCAGGAGTCTCTCCCAGAATTACTTGGGGGGACCATGTGTGGTATTAGAGGTCAAATTCAAGTTGGCCTCGCCCAAAATATATCTTTCTGCCCCTTAGTCTTCTAATCTTAAGACTTCTTGTTTTATATGATTTTTGTTCTTTTTGTTATTTCTTTGTGTACCTATACTTTCTTTGATGCATTTTACTAAGGTCCATCTATGTTGTCACAAAAGGCAGAACTTCATATTTGATTTATTTACTAATTTGCCATACATATTTCCATTATTCCTCACTTGACTTATCTACTCTTATAAAGGTAAGAATGGATTACAAAAATGTAACTGTTTATGTTTTAGTGATTATGTTGTAGAGGTTTATGTTTACAGTGTTTTCGCACAACATCTACCACCAAAGTGCCAATTTCCCTCTGCTACAGGCTATAGGAAACTTCGAGTGCTTTTCACTTCCTCCTCCTCACCCTTGGTAACCTCAGCGCAGCTCAGTTAGTCCAAGAGTCTGTTTTCACTCAACATTGACTTTATGTTTGTTTCTCACCTAAAAGCAGGATCATCTGGTGCATACCCTCTAGTTTCATAATTTTACCACTTAATAGCTGAATAATATTGCATTGTATTTAAATCAATTCTTTATCCCATCATCTGCTTGTGGCAATTTTTTTTTTTGGTACCATAGTATTTATTTTCAAACTCCAACAGAGTGAGGTCACTTCTCACTTTTTCAATTATGTAATAGATTGACTAATTTCATAGTTCTCCTGTATTGGAGAATTATGTTTGTTTCTTTTTTTTTAATTTAATAGTTTATTTTTAATTAGTGAGTCAACGTGAGGGTACAGTTACAGATTTATACATTTTTGTGCTCATGTTTCTCCCTTACAAAGTTTGATAACCCATCCATTCACCAGTGCCCATTCTCTACCAAAAGTAAACCCAACATCCCTCTCCCCCCTCCCCAATCCTGTCTCCCCTCACCCCACACTGCCACTATGGCAGGGTATTCCCTTTTGTTCTCTCTTTCTGATTAGGTGTTGTGGTTTGCAATAAAGGTGTTGAGTGGCCATTGTGTTCAGTCTCTAGTCTATATTGGGCCCGCATCATCTTTCCCCCACATGACCTCCAATCACATTGTACTTGGTGTTCCCTTCTCTGAGTTGCCCAGAATGAGAGACCAGGCTCCAAGCCATGGAGATAACCTCCTGGTACTTATTTCTACTATTCTTGGGTGTTAGTCTTATAGTCTGTTATTCTATAGTCCACAGATGAGTGCAATCTTCCTATGTCTGTCTCTCTCTTTCTGACTCATTTCACTTAGCATAATACTTTCCATTCTAATCCACTTATATGCAAACGTCATGACCTCATTCTTTCTAACAGCTGCATAGTATTCCATTGTATAGATGTGCCAGAGTTTCTTCAACCAGTCATCTGTTCTAGGGCACTCGGGTTTTTTCCAGATTCTGGCTATTGTAAACAGTGCTGCGATGAACATATAAGTGCAGATGTCATTTCGACTATACTTTTTGGCTTTTCTGGGATATATTCCCAGAAGTGGCATTGCTGGGTCAAATGGGAGCTCAACCTCTAGTTTTTTGAGAATTGTCCATATTGTTTTCCAAAAGGGCTGAACTAGCCGACACTGGTGGCAATTTTTTGATCATGTTGATTATGTTCTTGTTAACTTTTAATAATTTTTATAGATACATATATATTGTATATATTCATATGAAATGCAAGTTCTTTATTATATATAAAATGTGAGTATGTGTTTTTAGGTTTTTGCTCATCTTTTATGTTTTTTTTCAAACAATTGTTTCTACTTTTTTGAAGTAGCCCAATTTATCTTGATTTTTGGATCAATATTTTGCTCTCATATCTAAGAACTTTCTGCCTGATCAAAGTTCATATATTTTCTTCTAGAAATGTCCTAGTATTAGTTATTTCATCTGTATTTGTATTACAATTTATTTTCTGGTTATTATATGAGGATTTAAATTCATTTTTATGCACATGGGTATTTAATTTTTCTAGTGCTGTGTGTTGAAATGCTATCTCACTTCCAGTGAATTGTCTTAACACTTTTGTGTTAACACTTTTGTGTTAATATAAATTAACCATATATACGAACTATGATTATTATTTTCTTCCTTTGGTTGAGATTTTGTTTATGGATTCTCAATTCTACTATCTCTGTCCTTAAAGATAAACAGATCATTGATTACTATGATTTATAGTTCAAAATCAAGTAGCAAAAGTCCTCCAATTTTGATCTTTTTTTCCAATTATTTTTTGCTCCTTTATATTCTTTGCCTTTCCATATATAATTCCGAAACAGATTGTCAGTGTATACCATCTGGTGAGCTTTTAGTAAGGATTGCATTAAGTTTATAGATCAGTTTGCAAGGAATTGCCTTGGGTGCAATATCGACACATTAATTCCATGAACATGGAATGTCTATTTATGTATTCTCTCCACACTGCTTTATAGTTTTTCACTGTAGAAATTTATTCCTACTGTGAAGTATATAGTAGTTTCTTTTGTACATTACAGTGAAAGGAATGGCTATCCTAATCTAGGTTTGGTTTCTTGTTAGATGCAATTCAATTTTTTTTTTTGCTTAACAAAAGTTATTTCATGCAAATTTGTTTATTTTGATAGCTTCTTTAGAATCCTTTGCATCAGAATTATATAACCAGAGAGTAGAGTGTTTTATTACTTTTCAAGTGAGATAGCTCTCATTTATTTATTTCTGCCTCTTCTTCTCTCATTGCGTTGAATAGAAAATTCAGTAGAATACTGAATAGAAGTGCCAAAATTACATATCCTTATGTTTTTCCTGATCTTAAGAAAAAGGCATTTGGTCTTTCTTCATTATTGTGAGATACTAGCTGTGATTTTTTTTAAAATAAAGATACGTTTGTGATGATAAAGATGCTCCTTTCTTGTTCTTTTGGTTAAAACCAAAAGTTTCAGTTTTTTGGCTCATCTTTTTCCAGATTTGGGATTTTTTTTCAAACAATTGTTTCAATATATTGAATGCATGTGGATTTTTTTCCCCTCATTTATGACATAGGCCTTTTTATTCATTGATTTTCAGGTGCTAAATCAAGCTGCCGTTCCTGAAATAGGCCCCAGTTTTTGTTGGTATATAGTTCTCTTTAGATAGACACTACAAGCTTAGTTTTACTAATGTTTTGCTAAGAAGCTTTGCCTTAATGTTCATTGATTGTTATCTTTAGTTTTGTGTGTGCATGCATGTGTGTGTGTGTGTGTGTGTGTGTGTGTGTGTGTGATGTGAGTTTGATAACTTTATCTGACTTTGGAATCCCATGGTAGGCTTCATGGAGTGAGTGTAGATATGTTTCATCTTTGTATTTGAAAAAAGTTTGTTCACTGTGTAACTGTATCACTATCATCCCATTGCTTATCGATTTGCTCAGGTGGGTGCCATAAGGTCTCATTTGTTCCTGACGCATTCAGGGTCAGGAGAATGAGGCCCATTATTGTTACTGTTTTTGGCAAATCGAATACACCACCGGTGTGTGAGATTCTGCATCGCTCTCTTCCGGGAGCTTTGTTTTATAGTCTCTGAATCTTGGCCATGGATGCGATTACATGGGGCGGGGGGGGGGGGGGAGGGATTTGTGGGTGTGGCTGTCAAGCTACTGGAAAATGGGGGACCTGGGTGGAATAGTCCCAGTCCTGATCCGAGCAGGCTTGGTGATCTCAGCCACAGGTCCTGCATACCTGGGTTCCTCTGTCAGTTTCTTCGTGGGTGTGCCTCGTCCGAGCACTTGGAGAGTGGCATGGCTGTGGCTGGGTTCTGAAGGTTTTCGACTGCTGGGGCTCTGTTTGGGGAGGGGAGGGAAACTCAACCCGTCCCCCTCTGAGGTGCCCCTGTAAAGACAGCCTGGTGCAAGGGCAGGAGAAAAGAGTTTGTTAAGAAGTAATATTTTCCCTTTTAAAAATATGATATAATTTTTGTGAAACAACAACACCTAATTTCCTTTTAGGGGGGAATGGGAAGGTGGAGATATTTTTAATCTAGTTGTATTAAGATTTTCTAATTCTTCTTGAGTCATTTTTGGTAACATATGTCATTCTAGGAATTTATTCACTTAATCTAAATTGTCCAATCTGTTGCCATAAAGCTGTTAAAATATTTTCTTCTATATTTTAGAAAGAATTATGTTCCTACTATCACTTTTTCGGTTATTTTTTTCTTTTTACTTGGTTAGTAGAAGTGGAATATGTCAATTTTTATCTTTTGAATAACTTTTTTTTCTTTAGTTGATTTTATTTTTTCAGTCAATTTCTTTTACTTCCTAGTCATCACTATTTATTCCCCTTGTGCTTTATTTTTATTTACTTCCCTCCCCCCCCCCCCCCATCACCTTTCTAGTTTCTTAAGGTGAAGCTTATGTTATTGATTGGAGATTTTTTTTGTTTTTTTGGTATTGTGTTTTGGGGGGTGCACATCTGGCTGTGCTCAGGACTTATTCCTGGCTTTGTGCTCAGGAAACTGTATGTGGGACTGGGGCTTGGATAGTTGTCCATGTGCATGACAAATGCCTTACCTGCTGTGCTATCTCTTTCACTCTTTTCTTCTTTTCTTACATAAGTGTTCCAGCTAAATTTCTCTCTACATGCCAGCCAGGATACATCCCATAAACTGAAATGTTGTTTCTATTTTCTTTAAGCTCAACATATTTATAGCTTCTTCTTGTGAGTTCTTCCTTGGTCCATGCACTATGTGGCATGATTTTAGAATCTATGGCAAGTTCCAGGATTTATTTTGTCATCAATTCATAATTTAATTACATCATTTTGGAGAATACACTTACAGTGACTTCAATCCTTTGAAATCCATTGAGACATTCTGGTCTACCTGTGTGACCCTCCCACCATTGCCAGAAAAAATAGATATTATTCAACATAGCATAAACACCACCATTTTGAAATGGCAGCTGTTCTGTACCCAAAGCTTGCTTAATGTAAAATTTGGGTTTATAAAATTTTTTTTTTAATTCGTGAATCACTGTGAGGGTACAGTTACAGATTTACATATTTTCATGCTTGGGTTTCAGTCATACAATGCTAGAGTACCCATTCCTCCACCAGTGCCCATTCTCCATCACCGATGATCCCAGTATCCTTCCCACCCCCCATTCCTTCCCTCCCCACCCCACTCTCCCTCTGTGGCAGGACATTCCCTTTTGTTCTCTCTCTCTCTCTCTCTCTCTCTCTCTCTCTCTCTCTCCTTTTGGGTGTTGTGGTTTGCAATAGAGGTATTGAGTGGCCATTGTATTCAATCTATATATAGTCTACTTTCAACACACATCTCCCTTCCGAAGCAGGTCCTCCAACCACACTTTACTTGGTGTTCCCTTCTCTATCTGAGCTGCCTTTTTCCCCAGCATATGTGAAGCCAGCTCCCAAGCCATGGAGCAAACCTCTTGGTACTTATTTCTACTATTCTTGGATGTTAGTCTCCCATTCTGTTATTTTATATTCCACAGATGAGTGCAATCTTTCTATGTCTGTCTCTCTCCTTATGACTCATTTCACTTAACATGATACTTTCTATGTTGATCCACTTATATGCAAAGTTCATGACTTCATCTCTTCTAACAGCTGCATAGTATTTCATTGTGTAGATGTACCGAAGTTTCTTTAACCAGTCATCTGTTCTCAGGCACTCAGGTTTTTTCCAGATTCTGGTTATTGTAAATAGTGCTGCTATGAACATACGAGTACAGTTCGACTATACTCTTTTGCCTCTCCAGGATATATTCCCAGAAGTGGTATTGCTAGGCCAAATGGGAGCTCAATTTCTAATTTTTTGAGAAGCATCCATATTTTCCAAAAGGGCTGAACCAGTTGGCATTCCCACCAGCAGTGAAGGAGGGGGCTTAGTGTAAAATTTGTGCAAGCCATGACCATGGCCTTGAGGCATATCTCAAGATTACAGAGTTAACTAGAAACCGTGATGCACAGCAGGATGTGGAAACCTCCAGTAGGCCAGTCCTAGGAAAGAGACGAGACATAAGACCACAGATGGTAATAACCAATAGGAGTTTGACACAGCACTTACCCCACACAAACCAGCTGGAGGTGGCCAATCAAGTGAAAGGTCACCAGGAAGTTAGCTAGACCATCAAGAATTGGGCAATTTACAGAAATCAGGGATTAAAACACTGTAAGAACAAGGGAGGGGGTCTCTCTCCTACCAGTGGTGGCCATGACAGGCCCTGACCATCCCTGACCGGTCAGCTTTCCAACACTCAATACTTTGCTTTTAAAACTTGATGCTTGCTTGACTTGTGCCAAATAAAATCTTATACTACAAAGCTCATTGCTTTGATCTTTCGGACACCGAACCCTAACATACCCGTGCTGAATCTTAGAGAATACTCCATATGAATTTGAAAAAACCAAAAAAACAAAGAGCATGCTCACTTGAAATAATGATTAGTTGGCATCTTCTTCATAAATCAGTTGGTCAGTTTTGTTGAGACTGTTACACAACATTTCTGATTATTCTAACAATTATTGAAAGAGAGGTACTGACACCCCAAGTTCAAATTGTTTTAGTCTATTATCACTTTCTATTGAGTTCATTTTTGCTTGGTTGTTCTGAGGTTCTGTTTTTAGATACACATGAATCTTTAATAACATCCTCCTGAAAATAAATCTTTTATGAAATTCATCTCATATGAAGTTAGGAAATGCCCCTCTTTGTCTTTCTTCGTGTCTCCAGTTTTAAATCTTTTTGTCTTAAATTAAAGTTATTATTTTCTAATTTGGGTGTGTTCTTTTTATGGTTTTTTATCTTTTTATTTTCAAATTGTTAATAGTTTTGGATCTAAGGTGTATCACTTTTATGCAGTTTGTATTGGGTAGTATTCATCCAATCTGATAAGTGGTGCCCTTTGATTGGGATATTTATCCTATTAATATTCAATTATAGTATGCATACAAATTATTTTATTGCTGCATTTCCATGTGACCCATTGTTATTTTTTCTATTTTCATTTCAGTTTGGGGGCTACAGCTAGCAACATTCAAAGCTTACTCCTGGCTCTGTGCTCAGGGATCATTCCTGGTAGTACTCCAGGAACCGTATGAGGTGGCAGGAATGAAACCTGTGTTGTGACATGAAAGGCAAATGCCCTACTCACCAGGCTCTCCAGCCCACCCATCCACTTTCCATATGTTATGTTTTATATAACGTAAAGTTATTCTTAATTGGCTAATCTTATGTCAAGTCAACAAAGCATTTAAAGTGTTTTTTAAATCAATTTATCTATATAGTTGAGGGATTGGGGTTGTTTTTGTTTTTTTTATAGAGATCACAGCTCAGGGGCCCAAAACCTCATTGTGCTTAGTTTGGCTATGTTTGATCTACCTCAACCACATTAGGTGATTCCTGTGGGGGCCATTTGGTATTAGACTGAACCCATGTCCTTCTACCTAAAAAGCCCATGCTCTACCACAGAGCCACATATCCAGCCCCTGAAGTGATGTTTGAGTGATTACTATCATTCTACTATTGAATGATTTTACTATTTTATTTAGGTTATCACGATCACTGTCAAATTAATGCTAGTTCAATTCTGATAGAATCTATAAAAGTTTCTCCATTATGACTCTATTTTCTTTTCCATTTAGGCCCTTATGTTAGATACCAATGTATGTTATCAGTATGTTATAATTTTGTTAAATTCCATACTACATAAATTGTTATATAAATAAATGAGAAATCATGTTTCCAATTATTTTTTATAGATTCTATATATTTACCATTTCATTCATCATTTCTTCTTGTGGATTCATAGCCTGGTCTGCTCTTAGACTGAAAAATTTTCACTATCACTTTTAAGACAGGTCAATGAACTAAAATAATTTATGTCTTTGTTGGAAATGACTTCTGAGGGGTATAGAATTATTGACTAGCAGTATTTTGGTTTTACTTTTACACAATGAATTTGTCATCTTCATTCTGGTGTTGAGACACGGTCCACATTGTCCATTGCCCCGCCCTCCTGAATTTTTCTACTTTCAAGAGTGTGTCTGTCTTAACCAGGAGTAGCACAACAGATTGGATGGAATGTAATGTAGAAGGCAACCAATCTCAACTAACAAGATATAAACACAGAATGCTTAACCTGTAACAACATGTTAGTAATCTCTGGTACAAGGGCTTAATGACTCCATGGTGAGATACAATAATCTTCACTAATTTTCTTCTAAGGAAACATTTTTTTGATCATGCTTTTAGCAAATTATTTATAAGCAATATAAAATAAATTATTGAGGGTCTGCTACAGAGGCAGACTTAAGGAGTGGTTGATAAAATTGGAAATAATGGTGGTGGGAAGGTGCAATAGTGATGGGATTGGTGTTGGAATATTGAATTTCTGAAACTAAACTGATAAATTAATAAAGACATAAAATAAAAAATGTAGTACATAATTATTTATTGAAGAAACAAGATTTTCTTCTTTCCCTCTCTCCTCTCCTTCCTCCTTCCCCCTTCACCCTCTTTTTCCTTCAATTCCTTCCCTCCCATAGCCTCCCCCTCCCTTTCTCCCTCCAGCCTCTTCGCAAGAATCCCCTTATTTATAATCTGGTGCACTGAGACAGTATGGTGAGGGGGGGTGGGATGGGGGGAGGGGGATTAATGCGTATTGATCTATTTCCAAGTTCACTGGTTCTTTTTTCTTCTATCTAGAATATGTTATTGAGTCCTCCAGCAAACTTTTCCTTCTACTTTGTAAACATTCCGATTCCAGAGTGTCCATTTCATTCTTATAATTTCTGTTTCTGTTTGAAAATCCGTATTCACTAATTTATTGTCATCACATTTTTCTTTAATTGAACCAAACTTCAATTCTGTTAGTTTTCAAACAGATTTATAAGTGCTGCTTTGATGTATTGACCGCCAAACCTAACATCTGGGGCTCCTCAAAGCATTTTTGTTGCCTGCATGTGGGTGAAAGTAGTTTTCATTTCTTCCTGCATGTCCTGTGTGTAAGGGGGTATGACAGATGCTGTGTGTTCCATCTGCATCCGGTCTCCTTTCCTCCCACTGGTTGATTTCCCCATTCATTACTAAATTGGCTGAGGTCATTTGTGAAATCTATATATCCTGCTGGTCAGTCTACAGTGAATAATAATTTCTGAGATTTGTGTTTGTTTGGGGACCACATCTGGTGATGCTCAGGGTTTACTCCCTGATCAATGCTCAGGGATCACTCCTAGCAATATTTGTGGTGCTGGCATTGAACCAAGTCAGCCACTTGCAAGGCAAGCACCCTACTCACTCTATTATTCCTATGGCCCCTTAGATTTTTTTTTAACTAATTCTGTTTTATCCTTTAACCCCCTTCACTTCAGGGTTATTCTGGTTCTGTGTAGCATCTGTGAGCCATTAGCTGCCTAGAAATTGTGCTCCTGCAGCCAAACTATCCACCTTAGGATGTGGGGGTGGGTGGGGGAGGGGCAGGAAGTACAAAAATGTTCAGGTTTCCTTCAAGTCCATCTTGGTACATTCTAACCTTCTAACATGCTCTTTCTTGTACTTTCAGTTCACATTCACGGTCTTGGTTCCAATAAAGAGTGCATAGCTGACATAAGTCCTCTGATACTGCTCCAATGTCATATGTGTGCCCTCCCCCCTATGTGTGTGTGTGTGTTTGTGAGTGTATGTGTGTGTGTGTGTGTGTATAGAATCTTTGGAAATCCCCATTCTTTGCCATAGCAGAAGTCACTGAGCTTTATTTAGTACTGCTGTCAGACCTTTAAATCTGTCGCTCTGGATGGTGTTTATTTAGAGTCCATTTGATATCTGCCATCACAGCTCCCTAAATTTGTCGGCAAACCTTTAGTACCATGTGGAGCAGCAAAAGGCACTGTCCTCAGCTGGGGGTACGTCCCTGATTTCAAAGAGAGTTTGACCCGCACCTTCCCAAAAGGCTCGTGCTCATTTGTGGTGGCCTCAGAGGCCCACTTGCTAAGACTCCCATTGGTGGCTGCCCTGGGCTCAGGTGTTCTGGGATTTGTAGGTGAGACTCAGCACAGAGATTGCATTGGCAGCTTCCGCCTGAAACTGTCATGTGGCCTGAATGCTGGTACCCACTCTGAAACAGGCAAAGCAGGACGCGTCTCAGGCAGAATGCACTGTGGTCCTTTAAGACTGGAAAGCTGCAATTCCAGGGCTGTTAAGACCTTCAGCTGGTGATAATTGGATTTGTAAGACAGTGCAACATGTGATAAAAATGCTCCTGTTGGATGGGATCCCGGTTTTCTTCTATCCATCCTATTAATGTGATAAATGTTGCTGTCTCAGCTGATAGGGCCATATTGGATAATCAGATTGGAATCAAGTTTGAGTTCCTCAGGCGGCCTCCGTGGGAAATCCTTGGAAGACTTGCAAAAAAAAATACTACAGAGACTAAACAAGGGAGCTCAAGTCTCAGAGGGAAGCCCTTAAATTCCCCATGAGGTGTGGTGGCCCAGGGCTCACTCCCTGACCACAGAGGTCAGTCCTGAGCAGCTGCCTGAGCTTGGCACATCCAGGGCAGTGGCAGGCACAGCTCTGCAGCATTCTGGGCAGGTGCCATCTCAGAGGCAAGAACACAATAGAATCTCTTAGCTAGTGTGGGGCCAGGAAGGAGCCAGAATAATGTTGGAAATGAAACCTCACTTAATTAAAGCTGATCACAAACAAACTCACGTAATATGGAACTACAGCTGGGAAACACACGTGCGATTTGGAACCCAGTAACTGTGAAATTGGACTCTCTGGCCACAGCTGGGTCTGCAGGAGGGCCAGAAGCCCTGGCAAAGGAGAGACACCCCTGGAGAGCCAGTGGAGCTGGGGACAGGCAGTCAGCGGGTGGCATTATCCCCTCCAACTCCCTGTTATGTGGAAAAATGTTTTGGAAACAGCACACCTCACCCAGAGACTTCAGAACCTTAGTATCTGTTCACCTTTAGCACTTCTTGGTTACAACACATCAAAGTTTTTCTCTGTCATTGACAGCCTTCACCAGGCATGCTAGAATGGAAAGGAGCAGGTGAGAGCTCTATTTTCAAATGCATACCCAGGGCCGGAATTGCTCAGTTGTCAGAGATACATGCCTTGCACATGATGGATCTGAATTCAAACTAAGCACCACATATGCCCCCAAACAGGTAGGTGTAACCCCCGAGGCCCTTGGGTACTGACAGGTATAGCCCTGGAAGTCCCAAAGCGCCTCAAAGGCCATCCTGGTGGTCGCTAGGGTCTCAGGGCCCATGCAGGCATTGAACCATACAACCCGATTGGTTAAGTTTTGCCAGGAGATTTGGCTTGGGGGCACCCTCAGCACTGCTTGGGAGCCCCAGACCCCAAGTTCAGACAAAAGTTTTCATTCATTTCCCCAAAGACCGCCATGAACACCTTTCACCATTGATTTGGTCCTTTGGCCCATTCTGTCTTGAAAGCTGTGTGAAGGGCAGAAACGCATCTATTTTCTCTCCTTTTTCCACTTTATATCTCACCTTAGTGTGTGGTTCAGATACTCAGGCAATGGATATGCTGGGACAGTCATAGACTAGGCCTATGAAGTTGCCAACCTCTAACTTGGTCCCACTTTTAGCTCCTAGGACTTGTGCCTTTCACTGTTGAAATGTTTTTCTAACCCCTGTTACTCACTTGTTTGTGGTTGACCTTTCTAGAAGTTTCAGAACAACTCCCACCAACATATGCCCTGATCCCTTAGAAAGAGAACACATTGCAGTTGTTTGTTCCTCCTTGTCATTACCTGGCACAGGCCACATGGTTCTCTGCTGACTCTTTCTGTTGTATGTGACACTCCCTCCGGGAGTTTCATGGTAACCCTGCCACTGAGAGAGGGGCTGGAATATTGAGCTTTGGGAGTACACGGAGGCTTGGGCAGGTTGTCAAATGTCTGCACCAGAATTTCTCCCCACTCTTCTTCATCACCAAACACTGAGTTGGAATGCTTGCTGGCTCCCCTCTGAGAAGTGGTCTCTCCCTGGGTGTTCAGGATACAAGTCTTCCACCCACAACTGCTCAGATCAATCTATCTCATGATGGGCATCTTAGTGCTGGCTCAAAGGCTTCCCAGAGAGCCCCTAAGTAGCTCTATTGTCTGCCCATAAAATAGTAGGTGGTTGATGCTTCTAAACTATTGTCTTGGCAGAGGGGCATTGGGGGAGTTCTGAGAATCCTGGGAACTGGTTGGAAATGAATAGGACTTCTTAGGACTCACCCCTAACATACTGTGTCAAACATTCTGGGCCAGCCAGTATGCTGGAATGATCTTTTCATGAAGTTTTGATGGTTGCTCAAGTTTGTATTTAGATAGCATTCCACCATGACCACACAATAGCATCACCCAGGAATCTGAAAGCTCTGATAAAATGCTGGGAGATGGATCTACACAGGAAATCATGGGGGTGAGTTCTGAGCCCAGGGTCATACCTACTTCCATAGAATGGTTTCATTCCTTCTCCCTAAGTTTCCTATGGAAAGTGGAGAGACATTGGAAGACATCCTATGCAGCTACTGTGGAGCTTAATAACCATTCAAAGGCTGGGGGATCGATGACATTTTACGTCCTAAACACATGGCTTTCCTTTTTAACTGAAAACAACCATCCACAAAACCACAGATTTACAAAGAGTGGAGGGAAAGTAGAAATAGAGGAACTTTGAGATGGAATCTGGATTCTGTCCACGGCTCATCATGTTGGTCTTGGGTGAGTCCATTAATTTCTCTGTGTCTTGTGTCTGTGAAACTGGAGGAGGAGTACTTGCCCACAGATGTTGCCAGCATTATCTAATTAATGAGCAGTGAGTGTTTGGGAAATACAAAGTACTGTACAAATGCTAATCATTCCGATGAATGCCATGCATTCTAAAGATACAAAAGTGCTGTGTATATGCGCATAATTATTATAATCATTGCTAATACCAATAATATTGCTACTGCTAATACGTTTCCCTTGCAGGGGGGGGACACAGTGTGTCCTTTGGGTTAACAACTAGCTCCATATTGTCAAGAAGTCGAGCGAAGCAGCTGTGTGATGACCATTACCCACCCCCCTCCCCCGAAAGTGCTATTCACAGGGAGAGCAAGGACACATGTCAGCAATTATTGTGGGGCTCACTTACAGGAGTTCCTGCCTTAAGTCACTGACAGATCATTGCAGAAGCTCTTCTTTAAGAAAGTGGCCAGAATATAGAAAAACCCTGCCACTTCTTGCATTCTCCTCAGAGGCTCATTCTTCTCTTTTCTGTTGGTCTTTGGTCTTTGGTCTTTGTCATCTGTTTGCAACTGATGGCCATGGTGCTAGAGAAAATCCTGCTGGGTAGGTAATGGTGACCGAGCTCCAACTATGGCCCTTTCAAGGTACCATCATCAATTGTTAGTACTGTGAACAGAGTCCATGTTTTCTCTTTGTTTTACTCCAAGTTACTTTGGATTCTGTTTGTGGTTAGGGGAGAGCCACAGGGATGGCAATTCTGTCTCTTTTCAAAGGGTACAAGAACTTAAAATTTTAAGAATGGTGTGGGCCATATGGATTAGAGATGAGCAGAATCCAAAGCTATTGAGACAGTTAGCAATTCTCAGCCCACAGCACATGTTCATGCTCCTCTGGCTCCGGTTTCCTTCTCGTGAGAGGGAGAGATCTGAATTGCTCAGATCTTGCCCGCACTGCTCATCACTTCTTCAGTGCCCAAAGCGAACAAAGCTTATCCAGCGAGGCTGAGAAGAATCCCGGTTCAGTGTCAGGCATTGAAAAAAAAGGGCTGTGTTTCCCTAATTGTAGGGAGGCTAGACCTCTGAGGCTTCTGAGAACATCCATCTCTTAACCTCATTTCAAAACCCTGAGGCCCACTTTTCTTTAACTCTTGGAGGAAGCCATTTTCCAACACTGAAATGCTAGATTTCTCTGCTCTTGGCTGGAGTCACATCAGGGCTGGGGCAGGGCAGCATGGTCTTAGGATGAGTCAAAACTTTTGAATAAATAAAACTTGGAAGACAAAATAATCATCCCTTTGAGGAGTTCAACTGTCTGCCCTGCTCCTTTTCTTCTCTGAAGAATTTTGGGTCTACTGGTAGACCTTGTAATATGCCCTGAATTTGGGGTTGTTGGAGGTAGTTCTGAACACTCACTCTGGAAGCATAATTTTGCTGGGTAAGGAATTCTAGGTTAATGGTCCTTTTTCTTCTAATGGACAGAATGTTCTGTTCCACACTCTCCTGGCTGCCAGTTTTCTGAGGAGCTTCTGACATATTTCTTACCTTACTCCTCTATAGAGAGATGCTCTCCCACCTGCACCCCTCTTTTTCCCCCTCTATTCTCTATCCTGTGGTTATTGCAATGATCAGAGATTGCATTGCACAATCACACTAGATTGTGATACTCACATACTTGGTTTGACTGCTCATTGGAGGTGAGGGGCCATGCTCCTTTAGTCATGGTGCTTACAGCACATTCTGGGCATAGTGCTCACCAGGGGCATATGGTGCTCACATGTATTCTGGGAAGAGTGCTCAGGGATGTGTGTGTGGTGCTCATCCCACTACACCCTCACATTTGGTGTTTCCAAGTGCTTAATTGCCCCCACACAAGCTATGTACTATAGCAGTACTAGGGCTTTTAGCACTTGTACCCAGCACTGGGGATCCAACTCCTGGACTCCCACGGAGCCAGCCCTCCCAGGACTCTACTAACTTATCTGAAGAGTTTCTCTCTTAGCCTTTCATTTTCTGACATAGTCCTCTCATGAGCTTAGATGCAGGATTTATTTTTATATTCTCTGAACTTCTTGGATGAACCCGTGGTTTGCTATTTATCATAAATTTTGTGGAATTCTCATTCACTATTACTCAGAGTATGTCTTAGATTCAGGAGATGACTCAAAAGGCACATACCTGGTATGCATGAAGACTTGAGTTCAGTCCTCAGCACCACATGGACCCCCAAGCACCACCACATGTAACCCTCATGGTCCCCGAGCACTGCCAGGTGTGGCCTGGTGGCCTTGTGCAGGCTGGACCAGAACTCTGAATTGCAAGCCTGCCTGGGAATCACTCCAGGCTGCAAAACACCCCTGAAGATGTCCCTGTAACATTTTTCATTATACATACTTTTTACGTATCCATTTATGCTGTGGCTAGTGGACTTGCCTTTGAAGAACTATGATAAGCAAGAAGTTCTGCAGAGACAAGGATAAGCATAGAGGTCAGAAACTTGGATCTGTGTAACACGATAATGATCTTGTCTTTCCATTTCTAATGACTCAAGACATCTTGACCACTGAAGTTTCTATCACCCCAGGTGGCGCAGGCTCCAGTGCTCCAGTTACCACTGATATTTCTTTGAAAAATCTACCTCCATTTCAGTCTGGGAGTATCATTAATACTTCCACAAATGCACAGACCTTTCTCTGGCTGAGTCCAGTCTGCCAATGGACCTTCCACAGACTGTGTGTCAAGTACAAATCTGCTCCCCTGCTCCCCCAAGTTCCCTCTGACACTTTCCTTTTCTCTGTGTCCACCCCCCACCTGTCCTGGCATTCTGTCCATGTCTGGCTTCAGAACCTTTAGAAAGTTAAATAAGCTGCTTCAGGTTTAAGTCTTATAACTCCCCTACCTCTGCCACAACTGAGTTTGGTTCTGATGCCTATTTTGTTTCTTCGAACTGAGTTTCTCTTTGTCTTCTGGTATTTCTTGGATTTTATTGTGGGCCAGAGCAGTAGTACAGTGGGTAGGACACTTTCCTTGCATGCACCAACCTGGTTTTTATCTCTATTACCTAGTAGGGTCCCCTGAGCACTGCCAGGAGTAATCCTTGAGCACAGAGCCAGGAGTAAACCCTGAGCACCATCCAGTGTTGCCTCCAAACAAACAAAGCAACAACAAAATAATCACACAGGATGCACTGGGTAAAAGGAACTGAGATCAATGAATATTTACTTATCTTTATTTATTTGGGGGTTTAGGGATCACACCTGGTGGTGCTTGGGGTCTACTCTCCACCCTGTGCTTGGGGTTATTCCTTGTGGTGCCCAGGATACTCTGTTGTGTCAGAGAGAGAACTTAGGCCTCCCATACACAGAGCCTGTGCTCTAGCCCACTGAAGTCTCTCCCCAGCCCTGTAAGGATATTCTGTGTAAGGTTTTACATTCACCTTACTGGAAGTAACACAACATTTACTCTTTGCTCTCACCGAGCTGTCAGAGGATGAGCATCCGCAGGTGCTCTTGCTTTGGTCTCCTCTATTGTCTATTTTCCTGGTGACTTCTTACGTAATGTTGGAGCTGCAGGAGGATTTCAGGAGCACCTCTTCCCCTGCCCATTATTGTTAGGGAAGCCCCCCTGGATGCGGAGCTAGTGTGAGTGGGCTGGGTTAGCACTCTACTACCATCAGGTTTTAGTGAGCCTGTGCTCAGCCATGACCTTCACAATTGCTGCACTATGACCTCCACAGCTGCTTCTTACTTTCCCACAGATGACTCAGGGAGGCTCGAGGGCTCGCCATTTCACTTGCCCAGGTCAATCCGATTCTGCTGAAATCATTTCTCTAGAGAGCAGGTCTTGTGAAGAAAAACAAAATGACCTGGTGTATTTCCAAACTGGATCTGCTTCCTCTCCCATGTGGGAAGCATAAGGATATTTTTCTCTCACCATTGCCATGAGAAACTGCTCAATGGGGATTCTAGACACAAAATATACAAACATGTGGGGACATCTGCAAGTCCCACTGGAACTTTTGAGTTCCACACGTGTCTATACCTCACCTTTCTCCATGCTGCAGCACTATAAGATCTTCTTGTCCTACACGTGTCTACACCACACTGTCCATTATGTTTCAATGCTGTAAGATAATCTGGGCCAGAACTGGCTCTCTTAAAGCTTTTTGCTACTGGACTTCTGTGGTCTTAATTGTGTTTCTTTATCTGGCTATCTGTCTTTAAGAGCAAAGGAACAAAAACCACATGAGGGGGTAGGGGTGGATCCACTCTGCTTCCTTTTCATAAGGAAAGAAGAACGCGCAAATTCCTTTAGAGTCCTTCTATCAATAGAGGAGAGTCTCCGGCTGAGGGACCAGTGTTCCGCATGAATGAATTTGTCATTTAACTGAGCTATCATCCTTTAAATTGAACTTAAAACATTACAATCCTTTTTGATAGAGTTCTTCTAAAATATATTATTGTTCTGTCTTATTGAGCCAAGCCGGAGGAATATCATTTATCTTATTTGCGGACTCAGGTCATGATTGTAAACATCTGAAAATTCCTCTTTTGACATGCAGAGCCCTTCTCAAGGGCACTGCAGGTGATTGCACTCCTGCCCCACCCTCTTACACTCACTGCTCTGCCACCTCCTGCTGGCCTCCCCACACCAGCTCACTCCAGTGCTGCTTCACCTTCCCAGTCCATCCGCTCCATCTCAAGAAAAATGAAATATACTTAATATCGTTCATTTGTGTAGAATCCGCCCATTTATCTCCTAAAATGATCTCACATCTCACTTCCCGGCGCACACACAGCAGTTGGAGAAACACGGCACTCTAGGATGGGGAAATTGAAAAGCAGCAGGGGAATGGAAAGTTATGTTTGTTTAATTACTAAGCAGACTGTAAGCACAAAAGTGAGTGATAGACTCTTGCCTATGGGCTAAAAATAAATAAATGTAGACGAGGCCGTATGGAGAAATGCAGAGAACAAGAAACCCACGCAAGTGGTGCTAGAGGGCTGGAGGTCAAGGGAGAGATGTCAAGATGCCTGTATCCAAAGGTCTAAAAGAAAGTGAAGAAAAAAAATCAGGTGGATATCATGGAATACAGAGCAAGTGCAAAGGTCCTGTGGCAAGAAAGGGGTGGTAGGGGTGAGAAAAATTATTAAACAGATGTGTCTCAGGCAAAATGAGGGAGGTGGAGGCAGCAAGCAAAAATCAACACATGTTAGGTGACCAGATCATTGAATTAGCTCCCAGTTGCCACACGAGTGTTATTTGTGACACTCAGATACTTGAACAATGGCGTCATTTTCCACTTTTGGATTTGTGCCTTGACTGCAAAGAGTGTAAATTAGGCTCAGCTTTTTCTGTCTCTACTGCTCCCTAGACCAGATAAAAGAGCAGAAGCCAGCACTAAATTATTCTGCTAGAACAGGATATGAGAAGTGCCCGGTTAATCTCCACCCTATGTGAGCTTCATGTCTACTCATGGCTACTAACAGCCAAGAGGTCAAACATGTCTCCGGCAAGATCCCCAGTCAACAGACAGGAATGTGCCCCATCCCCAGGAAGAGCCAAATCAAGGAGGGAGGATCCCAAATTCCATCTAAGTGGAGGTATTTGTAGGACATTGAACATTTTTATCTTTGATGTTCCCTGTGAAAGGAAATCACTAAAGAACATTGAACTTGTTCTGTGACTTGTCCTGACATTTATATTTTCAAGAGTGAGTCTGGGAACATGAGTAGTTGACCCGAGGGTAAAGTTTAAATCAAGAATATGAGGTTGAAAAAAAGAAGGAAAGAAAGTAGGTAAGTGAGGTGACCATTGCTTTGCTATGTTCCACATGAGAGATGCCAGAGGCTGTAATCATGGAGAGAAATGGGGCAATGTTCCTGCATCATTTGAGATTTCAGAGGTAGAGTCTATAAGTTTAGGGAACAGATTGGATGATGGCAATTGATTGGCAAGCCCTCCCAAGTTGGCAACGATGCAACTTCTGGCAGATATCTCTCTGGACTTAGTTACTAAAATACTAAATTACAGAAACCCAAAACTGAGAGGCCGCTAAGTGTGGTCACTCGACCTCATACCTCTTCATCCTCAGCAATGGAAAACAAATTATCTAATGCTTCCTTTTCAGCAGGTCTGACTTTAGGGGAGAGACTCTCCAAACAATAATAGTGAGTTTTGTTGAAATATTGTATGCAATCAAAGTGAAAGTAAAGTGAAATTTATTAGTTACACAGGCGGGGGGGCTTAGGGTGGGGGGGCTAGGGGCGTGGGGGGGTTCGGGGTGTGAGGGGGCAGGGTGGAGCTATACTGGGATTCTTGGTGGTGGAATATGAGCACTGGTGAAGGGATGGGTATTCGAGCAATGTATAACTGAGATTTAAACCTGAAAACTTTGTAACTTTCCACATGGTGACTCAATAAAAAATTAAAAAAAAATTTAAGGACAGCACTGACAGACTAGAGAGAGAGTACAGTAGGTGGGATGCTTACCTTGCATAATGCAGGTCCTGGTTTGAAGTCCTGATGCCTGATAGGGTCTAGCAAGAACCTCCAGGAGTGATCCCTGAACTCTGAGCCAAGAGTAAGCCTGAAGTTCTTATACATATGGACCAAACCACTCCCCTTAAAAAAAGAGCATGGTTGGGAGTTGAAGTGGAGAATCTGAATTCTTATTTGATCACATAAGGCTTGAAATATCTACTTGGCTTCCAAGTAGAGATGCCAAGTAAACAATTGTATGAACCTCAGGCCCAGAACAGAGTTCTATTTAGAGAGAGGATTTAATGAAAGTTATAATAGACTTAGACCTTTATTTGTCTCAAGTGATGAAAAAAATACTATTTTACTTAGAGCCAGAATCAATATATAATCAATATATAATCCCTTGTGTGTAGAAGTCTCTAGACATTTTTGTTCTCATCTGCCTTCTTCCTCCCAACATAGCATGGCTACACCTTCTGTCCCAACTTGTTCTTCTCTATCTTTCATTCTTTATTGAAACTTTTGAAGAATAATTTGCCTTTTAGTGTCTGTTCACTCTTGATTCCACTGGAATCTATATGCTAACTACTGCAGCTATAGGACATTTCCAACCAAAACTCCAACTCTGGAAAAAGGCAATGTAGGCTCTTCAATGCCATCCTGCGTCCCAGTCCTCTCATCCTGGCCCTCCCTCTAACTCCTGGCAGCTTTGGCTTCCATGCTCCCACTCTCCTGGCATGGTTTTCCCATGCTACTCCAGCACATCTGACTTTGTTTCCTTAACCTCTGAGAAGTTGATTGGTCAGACCCAAAGCTATTAGCCCTTCCCACTGGAAATCCCATCCATTTCCTGGGTTCTGGCCCCTTTTTACTCTTAAGGGCTGCCTTAATTGATCTCTGATTCATCCATTCCTATCATCTGTAAGTATTTCTAACTGCCTGGTGGATCCATCCGAATCAATGTCCAGTAAGTTCTCAATTTCAGCATAGTCACAGTAAGCATCCCCGGGGGGACTGAAGAGACAGTGACCATCCCTCTTCCTTAAGCTCTAGTGTGTCAGGCCTTACGTTTGCTCATTGCTCCCGTTCTTGTACCTATTCATCTCTGTTATCATTGGTTATCCTCTGAGACATCTTTGTCTTCACTTGTAGTTACCTATATTTTCAGACACTTCTTTCCAATGTTAATCCCTCTACTGAGGCCCTCCAGAGTTTCTAAGTGGGTACAGCATCCCTCCTTGGTACTCCAGCAACATCTTGTCTCCTTATATTCTGTTGACAGTTGTGTGTCCATGTTTTTTCTTGACTGTCTAATTCTACTTCTTCAGGGAAAAATGCCTTGTTCATCTGTACCATTGGACTTCCTATATCAGTTCTCAGCATTGGGGGAGGATGTCAATAAACAATTCTGATCTGAACAGAAGTGACATGGATCAATTAGCCTGACGAAAGAGAATTAAAGTCCCGCTACAAACACACATACAGACTTTAGAGTCCCTATTGTCACCTCTGGAATTCATAATTGTGGTCCATGCAGATGTGGTATTTTTTCCCTTCATGCCTCCTCTCCACACATAATATGAATGAACTCGGGATTGTAGGCAAGAAGCAGTGGATGGTTTACATGAGTTCTGATCACTGTTCTGGAAGAGAAAGTAAATCAATCAGCCCTGGCTAAATGAGGAGTGTGTCCTGTGACTTTTCCCAGCAATGGAAAGTTGTTTTCTTTTTGTTTTGTTTTGTTTTGTTTTTACTGTTGTACTGATTGGACTTGGTGTCAAACAGTCAAATGCCTGGCAATCCACCTTGCTAAAGCGATAACCCCAGTGCCAGTAGAACATTATTATGTGATAATGATTTCCAGGGCAACCAAAGATACATTCCAATGCAAACTGGAAAGCTCTATTTCCAGGGGAGGACTATTGATCCTGTGGCTAGAGTAGAGAAAGAGATGCAGGTGTTTAAAGTCCATTTCTGGAATCACTATGGAGCTCTGACCAGCGCAATGTACTGTCTCCAGAAGCCCACTGAGGATCCATTTGGTGAGGAACCATTGCTACTACTTTCTTGTGAGAGTGTTGTGGAATAGGCTGTGGCATGTGGCACAGGTCTCCCTTCTCACCCCATAAATGCTGCCAATACAATTCCTGAAAATGTGGAATAGCAACACCCCTAGAATCCACTCTAATGAGGAGGCATATTTGGCATCTTTTTTGGACTCTGTCGAATCTTATGGATCAGAACTGGGCTTAGGAACCTTGATGGCTGCATTAGTTTGTAGATATCATACTTGATTAAAACACGAGTCTTTCCTAGATAGACTTCTTTTGTGTGGGTGGGGGTGGGGTCTCCTATGGGATTTTCCAAAGTTTTGGGAACCATTTATGTTGATACTTAGTTAACTGGATCCAACCAATCAACGTCTGGTTCTAGTGATTTAAGGCTGCTCTGACCCAGGTGTGGTTAGGGCCATACCCCATGAGGTATAATCCAATTTACCAGGGATCAACTCAGGGCCTCCTACATGCCTGGCATGTACTCTAACCCTTCACACTGTCTTCCTGGCCTTATGTCTACTCCTCAAGATGGAGCATGTGATTATTCTTCATTAGCTTTTCAGGAACCTGATCATTATAGTCCTTCTAGCTCATAAAATATTTATTCTCAGAGGGACCTATAGACCATCTCATCTTTTTTTTTTAATTTCTAGTGAAGAAATGATGATCCAGAGATGAGTGGGGGTACAGAGTTAACAGTTAACTTGGTCTTGGGTTTTTGTTTGTTTGTTTTGCTTGTTTTTTAATACTTGCTAGAATTCTGGTGATTGTGGAAGATACTTTAGGATGGCACAAATTTATTTCTGTATGAGAATATCTTCAGTGAGTCCTGCTGACTTATATAAAATTTCTAAGGGTGCTAATCCTTAGTTCAGGTACAAGTGGAGTCACTTTTATAGGTTTTCCATGGATTAATACTGACTCTCTGGTGTCTTCACTTCCTTATTCTCATGGGCACATTAGTGACTTTCCATCACTCTAAGTCTCAGGTTTGTGTCTCTGAAGTTCCAAAGAGCCTGGTATTGCTGTGTCACTAACAGCAGCATCTTTACCCCTTGGACTTTGGCCTTCCTGTACCACTCACACACATGTTCCTGATACATATTGTCCATCTCTGCCCTGAACATGTCAGCCCAAAGCTTGTTCCAGTGAGTAAATTGATGGTGGCTAATGGGCTTACACTAAATGCAGATTAAATCCTGTCATTTGGACAAACTGAGCCCTAACTGTATAGTACCTCTATTAAGATGGGATTCTCTTGACATAGAGTTTTGAAATGCAGTTAGAAGCTGGAGCATTTGGGAGATCAAGGAACTTGAAAGAGGGCTGGTATGTCTGTCTCTCCTGAATTTCAGAGAACTTCTCAGTAAGCCTCAGTGAGTTGTGTGCACTGTAACAACCCTCACTGGACCCTCACTTGGATGAGACTTTGGCATTTTCTGATGATTTTTCTATGTTCTATGTCTTTGACGCATTGCTAACCACCCTTACTAATATGGCCAGAGTTATTCTGTATATCTATAGTATCAGCACACTAATGGTAAAGGAGTATTGAAATGATCTGTCCCTCCTAGAATCTTATCTGTTCACACTATGAAATTTGTTTATGATCATATTTTGGATGGTTTTCTCCCAAGGTTTCTGTTTTCAGTCATGAAAAAAAAATTATTCAGGTTCCTCTCAATCCAGTCTTCTCACTTCTCTGGAAGCAACTAACAAAGACAATAACAATAAATAAATACTGAAGTAAGGAGACTGGATTGAGAGAAATCTGAAATGTCTCTTTCTAAGAGACCATAAATGAACTTGATAATTTGACTCTTTTGCTATTCAGTTTAGTCCCTAAAATACTATTTATGATTACCTCCCCCCACCCCCCACCAAGAGAGCACCCTCTTTTCTCTGTTTCTATAGCTCTTATTGTCTGTACCAGGCATTTGGCAGTTAATTATATATTGCCTTGTGGCATGATAATTTAACTTTTTATGTATTTATATTATCTGTGTAAGTGGGCTCAGATCCTTGAGGGAGAGAATTGAGTATTACGCGTCTTTGTTTCCTCTCTAACACCTAGCAGAATGCAATCTGCACAGTCGGCTGTCAAACAGTATTTGCTGAATAATCTGCCACACAGTATTTCTTAATGCCTGCACATAATGGTCCCAGTGAGAATGTTGCATAAAAAGAGACCATATTCTTGCCAGTATTAAAATATCGGGTGAAATGCTGCACTAGTGATATTTCAAAGGTTTGCGGATGGAATGCTTCCGGGGGTGTCTAATGGCCTGTTAGTGTTTGTGTACCCATATACTTGCAGAGTGTCTGTGAGTATGAGTGGGGGGCGGGGGAGTCTCTTTAATTATTTTTTTCCATCTCCAATGTGGGGAACTTGAATCAATTCCTCTGATGAAGGATGGAGAGCAGAGCTGAGTAATGGATGTCTTGCTATGGATGGCAAGGCAGTAATGCCTCTGCTAGTAAATCATTAAATTCCCGATTTCAGCCTGTCTCTCTATCACCTATCATCAACAGCAAATCTGCTTGAACAGCTGAGAATTCCCTTATCTCTCCGGGACGTTAGGCCTTGTGCATCGGCTCTCTGTAGATGGGCGATAGAGCTGCGTCATTACCCGGAGGTGACAAGGATATAATTTACAGGCCCAATCAGTTCTAGTTACCATGTAATTACAGAGTTATTACATGGCCATTTGTTCCTGATGGACACCAGTGATCGCTTATCCTGTTCTACTGGGGTCTGTTTCTTGTCTTAGGCGATGCAGGCTGTTTCGTCTCTTCTGCATGGAGTGTTAAATGATGTGCTAGGGAGGAAGGACAGAAACAATTTGGGAGAAGATGCTGATTATGCCAAGATGCTATTTGTTCTCCTCAATTGGTCTGGTGATAATAACAGCATCCTGTGACTTCCCAAGGCTCCCCGTCCACATTCGCTCCTTAGGAGACAATATTGTACTTGGCAGCATGGAGGAAGCTGGGGGTCAGGAGGACCCTGACCCACCCTCCTCAGCAAGGAGAAGGCAACATCCCCCCTGTCCCTGTGATGTCATTGCTGCTTGTCCTTTGAAACTTGTGTTAACGCAGGGCCTGTGGGAAGGAAAATTCTTTCCTTATCGCAAAAAGAGAAGGAAACCATTTAAGTGTGTAATTTGGTATCATAGAGAAATCACGAGAAGGTTCAGTAGCCTGCCCCATGTCACCAGGGAAGGGCATGCCTGGGATTCAAGTGCTAGAGCGGGGTTTTTCTACTCTAACACATTTCATTAAAGCCCCTTTAGGAGGTGGCGTATGCCCCAATCTTCCTAAGCCTGAATGCTGTGGAGAAATGTGAGCTCTGTGTTTTATCTTGGGCCACTGAGCTCCTTTCTCATGAATTCTCTGTGTTAGTCCTTTCTGCCTGGTGCTTTTACTCTCACTTCCATTTCTGAGGGGACCTTGGATATATGTCCATGGCAGGCTTTGGAGAAAATAGGCTGCAGGGGACATTTCTGTCACATCAGCCAGAGTGACAGCCAAGCAAGGTTCTGTGCAGCTGACATAAAGCAGTCAGCTCCGGGCCAGGGTCAGGATGCCTGAGAAAGTATTTCCACTGATTTGCTTGGTGCAGAGGTGATGTCTCTGCCTGCTGGAGCCCAAGTTGCCCCTCGGGTCACCTGGATCAGACAGCTGCAGGGAGGCCCTTCCACTTCCTTGAGTCAAGGTCATCTGTGACTTGCTGGTTGAAATCAGCCAGCAGATGAGTCAGGAAGGAGTGTGGTCTCTTCAAGCAGAGAACCTCAAGGTCAAGGAAAGAGAACCTCCAATGTACTTTCCACTAAAGCTTCTCTCCACCTGGGTTTTGGAAAGGGGACCCAGTGCTGTGATAGGATACTCCCGTCCTTGTCTCACTCAAAACACCTTGCTGTTACAATTAAAATACTTCTTGGGAATGACTTAAGAACAGAACTCATTATAATGTAACTGCTACGTAACTAATATGTGCAGGTAATACTGTGATCAGAGAGAATCGGCCATATGTTCCTCTGCAGCCGTATACAGGGCTGTTAAACTGCTGACGCGTGGAACTTCGTGTCCATGCACAAAGTAATTGCACTAGAGTAATTGGTGTTTGCAAACAGATCCCAAATTAACTATGTAAATAGGCAGATCTGCAAAGAAAATATTAGAATGTGCAAGTGTGCATGCACATGGGGACAAGCTGGATTGACTGTCTACCTGCAGGAACGAGGTGATTGGGGCAGTCTGGGGTGATTGGGGCAGTCTGGGGATCCATGGAATAAGTTATAAGGTATAATAAGGCTTCCTGCTTCCTCTGAATTCTAGTCCTGGCTTGCACAGTCTGTCTCTTTTACTGAGCATCAGTCTCCAATGTAGCCCATCTGAATTTGAAGTTTTCACTAGACAGGGAGGAATATTTCAACCTACCTATCTTTTCAATATCTTAGATCCAGCCTTCCTAACTTGGTGGTGCTTCCAAGAAAGAAGCCACATTATGACCCCCATAAGGCTATTGAGAAGATGATATGAGGGTCTGGAGAGATAAACATGGAGTAAGGGAGTTGCCTTATAAGCACCTTAGCCCAGGCTGATCCCTGGTACCACATGGTCCCCTGAGCAGCACCAAAACTGATTCCTGAGCATAGAGACAAGACTAAGTCCTGAGTACTGCCAGGAGTACTCCCCACCCACACCCCCTCACCCACATTCTCCAACCAAAAAAAGAAAAAAAAGATATTTTGGCTAATACTCTCAGTTATAGGGGAATGCCAGCTCTGTGCTCAGGTCGCTCTCCTGGCAGTTCTCAGGAAACCATGTGAAGTGCCAGGAACCCAACCCAGGTTGTCCATGTGCAAGGCAGGTGTCTTCCATGCTGTACTCTCTGGCCCCTGATCTTCCTGTCTGAGTGGGGATTCATTCATGTACTTGTGTGGGATAATTTCCAATAGCCCTATACGTATCCCTCTATATTCCTCTATCTCTATATCTCATCAAAAGTTTTGGGTGCATTATTATTTCTTTTCAGTGTATTACCCTGACAAATGGGTTGCTTACAGCAGGAATGCCCATTTATTGGAACAGAGTGGGAAAGAGGCTATTTTGAAAATCTTGTCAATCACCCATAGTAATTACCAGCTGTATGCCAATTACTGGTATTACCCACCACTCCTTATTGCTTGTGCTTTTATGAGGCAGCTAGTCTGGAGACAGTAGGCGAGAGAGGGACTTAAGCAACTCAAGGTGAACTCAGTCTATCCAGCGACTTGAAGGAGCAATGACTAGGAGAGCCACACGTAGCAGGAGAGGGACTGCTCAGGGAGTTGCTCCACTGTACAAACATCTTCCTTTCTCAGCATGCCTGAGGCCATTCTGATTTCATATCCACCTAAAATTAGAAATACCTCAGGACACGGAATATTGGGGACATTGATCAAAGCTCATAACTAGCCAGGATTGAGTCATCACCCCTTTCTCCCTGTGAGCCTTTTTGTCATTTGGGTGTCTTGTCCCCGCTCCCTGAGTATATCACTTAAACATAAATTTTCCTACTGGTGTACGAAATGGGAAGAGTCAGCCCCAAGGTTGTTGCAAAGACAGATGCTGCTTAATGCATGTGCGAGGGCCTGACGCCATCCTGGCATGGAGCAAGGCTCCAGGAGCTGTGAACTTTCCACCCCCTCTGTTCAAAAACCAATAGCAGTCATCGTTCATATTCAGCATTTGCCCTGAAAAAGGATTTTGCCTACATGTATCTATATCCGGGTCTTTCTTTGTTTAACAGACACATATCAGTTTTTTCCTAGTCCATTCGTTTGCTCTGTTTTTTTCAACTGGGTGTATGTGCAGGGGGGATGGGTATTGCCTTTTGCTTAACTTGAAAGGAAGGTGTTGGAACGGGAACCATAATGGGAGGAGCTATGGGGTGGCTGAAGATGAAACTATACTGGGGAAGCCTGTATCTGCCCCGCTGCCATCCAAAGTGCTGAGAGCAAAGGACTTGAATTTGTCAAATCCCCTCAAATATAGTCGGGATAACCTTAAGCATATTTAGGCAGTCACACATTTTATTTTTGTCTCTGGGCATTAATGTGCTGACTTGCGAGATTATTAAACTATAATTCCCCAAGATATATTTCTGTCACTCAGTGAGTATGAATGTGCAATTATTAGCAAGAGTTAGGAGGCTTGTTTCTCCTTGGTAAATGAGAGAAGCTGGGGGGTGGGGCAAGCATACCTGGTGCTGGAAGATGGGCAATTGCAGTGTTTGAGAATTGCTGGGACTTTCTGAGAGATATTAGAATGGTCATGAGATGGGGGGAAGCAGGAGATTTGACACTGGCACTGCAGAGGTACATTGGACTAAGTCACTGAAGTGCTCGCTGCCTTATTTTTATTTCTCTGTAAAGTGGGACTTTGTCATGTAGTGAAGACCAAATAAGTAACATACATCAGCAGATTAGTACACTGGCCCAAAGCTTTGTTATCTGTGACTATCCATTCCAAGTTATTTCTGTTTCCAAAATCAGGAAATAGGTAGCAGAATTGTAAGTTTACTATTTTAAGCACCTGCCTTCTGTCAAGTTCAGGAAATGGGGTTTGAAATGGAAAATATAATACCATTGATATCCAATGAAATCATTAGATATGCATCTAGTAGAATGTGTGAAGGATTGAAATGAGAGAAATTATCAAACTCTGATGAACAAAATCAAAGAACTGTATAATTTGAAGAAATGGTCTATGTTCATAGAACATCACCTCTACAGTCAAAATCTCAGCACCTTCCAACTTGACCTATGGGTTCAGTGAAATCCCATGGGAGATTCCAGAAATTCCTTTGTGCTTGTGGACAAGATTAGTGTATATAGAGAGGACACAAGTCCAAAATAGCCAACATCATATTGAAGGAAAGTTAGGGGACCATCATCGCCCATCTTTAGGATTTACTATAATGCAAATCATTTTATTGGCAAGAGAATTGACAGAAAAGTGGAAGGCTAGAACTCAAAGACTGTTCTTTTTTTTTCTTTGATTTTCTTCTCTGACAAAGCCCCAAGTTCTCTCTTGGGCTCTGCAGAAAGGAGCCACAGCTTTTTCATTAGTTGAACACAATATGTCGGCTGTAGTTGGACGTGCCCAAGGGAGGATTCATATGCCCCAAGAGTTCCTCAGTTCTCCGCAGGGGAGTTCCATGTGTTCTTCCAGCTGAAAAGAAACAATGGGGAGAGGAGGGAGCAAAGATGTGTTACTGTTCCCTAGGGCCAGACATCTGTCTTGTTTGCTTCATCTCCAGCACCTAAGATCTTCCTGGCTTACAGTGGAGTCTTCAAGGAAGTGTTCTGGAGCATTATTCCATTCACTGAGCTTCCGACTCTATTGGGCTAAGGTGCTTCACCCATGTCTGTTGTATAAGTAAACGTTAGACTAGTCCTAGATTGACGTGGAGATGTTCTAGAGACAAAGTCTAATCTTAAGATATTAGATCATCCAAACAGAATTCAGAAATACTTTCACCTGACTCTAACTACCATGGAATATTTGAAAGAGGTTTCTTTTTGGCTGCTGAGGAACTCTGTTTACATTGATGCTTTTGTTACTGCTTGTTTGGACTTCTATATTTCCAGAGTCTTGCATGTTCACTGAAACTCTGTGCTGTGTTTTAAGATTTGACTCAATTCTTCTTCCTTTAAATAGCATGAGTCCTTCTTAATGGGTTTAACAACAAAAACAGTAAGAACACTTAAAAACAAACTTTTATTTTAACAGAAATAGGGAGAAGGTGCTGCTGGCAGGCTGAGAATACTTCACCCAGTTCCCTTCCTACGTCTATCTTTTTTTGTAAAACAAGTCAAGTCCAGCATGCTGTAAAGCAAGGGGTCAAGGTACAGATATGGTGCCACACAGTGACTTAGCCCCTTATGCCCTGACGCAAGCAATTTTCAGTGTGTTGATTTGGGTTCATTTATAGTTTCTACAAGACTGACAAGTGGTCACCCATTATGACCTTGGGGATTATATCCAGGTCAGTTCAAGCATGTGATTCTCTGGTTGTCCTGTGGCTGGATGGCAGGAAAAAGCCAGCCTCAGTATCAGATATTCAAGGAGTGTCTAGACTTACTGTCTCACTGTTCCATGTGTCTATAAAAGAGAAAAGGAGCTTAAGATGGAAATGGATGCAAAGAGACTCACACTGATCTAGTGAAATGCATATCAACTGCCATTCTCACTTAGTCCTGAGAATCATTCTCCTCCTTAAAGAAGTTGAAACCCGGAGACCCCGAGCGGCCTCACACAAATGGCTCCTCTGCTCCTGAACGACCATGATCCTGGAGGCCCACTAACCAATTTCAGAACCTAGCAGCTTCTTGCAGAAATGCCTCTAGACTGTGATCTAAGCTGCAGCTCGGTGCTGCCCCGGGACAGGAAAGGTTTTTGTCCCTTGTCCTTTTGGTGGTGGTGTGCCAACCACCATATTTTGGAACCCATTAGACAGAGGTACGAGCTTGTAGCGACGTGACTTCTGGCAGAAATTTCTCTGGACTTAATTACTAAAATACCTGAAGTCCAAAATCCCCTATGCTCTTCATTCTCAGCAATGGAAAACAAATTATCAAATGATGCCTTTTCGGCAGATTTGATTGTTGGGGGGAAATTCCAAATAATAATAGTGAGTTTTCTGTTGAAATATTGAATGTAATCAAAGTAAAGAGAGAGTAAAGTGAAAATTACCAGCCACACAGTCGGGGGAGGATAGGAGGTATACTGGGGTTCTTGGTGGTGGAACATGTGCATTGGTGAAGGGATGGGTGTTTGATCATTGTATGACTGACTTAAACCTGAAAGCTTTGTAAAAAGAAGTTCAAACCCTATTGGGAGTAGGTGGCCAGGCAGTCTAAAGGAATCTGGCAAACTCCATTGTGTGTGTTTGTGTGTGTGTTTTCATGAATCTTAGGTGCTACTTACTATGATCTGTGCATAACTTAGAGCCTTTCTCCCCACACACACCCACCGCATACCTTTAACCTTACTCTCTCCCCACATTGCAGCTCTCCAGTGATATCTTGGTTTGTGTGCTTTTGTTTCCAGAGCTCATAAGAGCTTTGCATATATAGGAATGGGTTATTTCTGCAGTACCATGGTACCATGTGGACATCAGCCACAGAATGGAACTTTGTGCACTTCCCAGTCTGAACATTAAAATATGAGGTCACAATAAATATGAAGTAAAGGAATCAGTAGGTGTGCTAGAGCTAAGGAGAGAACTCTTTTAACATTGCCGTTCAATGGAATATCTTCACACAACTTCCCTAGGATCAAGATACTTTTCTATCCCATGTCTTGGAATTGGTCTGCAGTACAGAGACATGATGAATCACCTATGACCAAAAGATCATGGGATAATCAAGTTATCCTACTAACTCTCCTGCATGTTTTCTTGGGCATAAGAAATTAGCCTTCAACTAAAGATTCTAGAAAGAGCCTGTTCTTCAGTGGGGAATCCCTGAGCTTTGTGAGGCTGCCTCCCTGGATCTTTCAAGGTACAGGGGTCTATAGTGGCATGAGAAGGGAAGGTTTTCTTTATAAGGGAGAGCCTTGGTATTGCTTATCTGGGCGCTGGTTTTATTTCATTTATTGATGGCTTATCTCTTATTGCTGGGATATATGATTGTTGTAATAGGTTGATATTCATCTCTTGATAGTCATGAAGGGACTAAGTGTTAGCAAGTCTGTGAGGCAATTGGCTCTAAAAGAAATAGAGTACAAGGTGAAGCCGATTGTGTTGCTGGAAGAAATGGAAAAGGACAAAAAGCAATGGGACAAAGGCAGGGACAGAGGCAGACATCATGACATTTGCCCTCACAAAAGTATTAGTAATTAACCAAAATCTTTAAAGATTGAGAATGCTTACTTTTTTTCGGTGTCTAGCTTTCTACCTGAGTCTGTCTGGTGTTATTATTTGGGTGTATTTCCTTATATATGCCTTCTTTCATAAACATAATACTAGAGTTTAATCTGTGAGTAATCCTTTCCCAGATGCATGATTTCAAGGGTCATTGAATATTATTTTTTACTTAGGCCATCATTTCTCAACAAAAGTGCAACAAAAAAGACACAGGCTGGGCTGGAGGGATAGTACAGCGGGTAGGGCATTTGTATTATACACAGCTGACCCAGGGTTCAATCCCTGGGGTTCCATATGGTCCCCAAGCACCACTAGGAGTAATTCCTGAGTGCAGAACAAGGAGTAATCCCTAAGCATTGTAGGGTGTGACCAAAAAAAGCAAAAAAAAAAAAAAAAAGACACCATCCTAAATCCTGGATCTGCGAGCAATACGCAAACAATCAGTCATGGGGTTTTCTCAAAGCCCATTAGTCTCCATCAGCCACCATAGTTAGGAGAGCTTGCTTTCTGGCTGTGGCAATGCAGTCTGCATCTCAGTTATCCTGGCCCCTTGCTCACTCTCTGCGTCTCTAGCACAATGGTTCTCATTATCTGAGCTCCTCTCAAATTCTATACTCTATGGCGTCAACCAGAAGCTGCAGTAGAGGCTTTGGGATCAGCAAACAGCAAGGTAAGATGCCACTGCTCACCCGATTTTACCCACACTCCATCTGCTCATGGGCAGAAGTAGCTAGGTACTTTGATGACATGAAGATTTTACCATGAACTTGGAGGAGATAGTCATCATGGCCAGGTTTTCATTTCCTCAAAATGGGATCTTGTCCTTCAGAGGATAGTTGTGAGATTTAAATCAGATACTAGAGACTAGTTGCATGAAGGGCTTGTCCCAGTGATTTGTGCCAAGTGGGTGCTGGAACATGGTTGGCATTTCCATGTTGTCATTGCGGTGGTTGTTCTCAGTAACACCATGTGGGACTGATGCTTGTTGAGGACCTTCCACAATTCCTTGTTCTGTGGAATTAAGTGTTCAAAGTAAAAATAAATAATGAAAAAAGAAAAGTAACCTTTCGAGCATGACCCATCCGTTCTGTTGGCCAGTGGAGACAATGTACATGGTGACTGCTAAAGTTATTATGTACTCGGAATAAACATAAGCCTTTCATATGACCGAATGATTAATGACTTTCGCAAAATCATTTTAATACCAAATTAAGCACAGGCTCTCCCCACTTTTTTGGACTAGGTCAAGTTTTTAACTTCTTCTCCGGGGAACCTCAGAATTCAGGGAACATGCTGAGTGCAGAGAATATATTGTCCCCAGTCTGCCTGCTCTCCGTTCTCCATGTCTGCTTGGCCAGCACATGTGATGGATACAGGGCACTTTAGAGAGAAGAGAAAGGTCACAGAGCATGAGGTAAAGAGGGCAGCAGACTGCATTCCCATCGTGCACATTTTACTCTCTGTTGGGAATTACACTAAGAAAAATCTTGTTTTATTCTTATAGTGACGCTATACAGGTCTGTAACTCTCCCACTTTCACTTATGGTATTTTACTTATAGGATCCTGAGCTCAAATCTTGTCTTTGCTCCATGGCCACATGACTAAGAGCACATCTGGAATTTGGACAGACTCTGAGCTCCTTAATCTTCCCTCAAATTTCCATTCTGCCTCCTTTCCTCAGTCTAGTCCTTTGTTCTCTTTTGAAATGGGATCTCCTTTGAGCAAGATACAGGTGCTGAATGTTCAGGGGGAAAGAATTTTTCCAGCTGACCAGTGGTTCCATGTCAAGGCCTGGGCAGGCTAATATATATATTTTTACATTGTAAATTTACCTTTTTAGTGTCAACTCATAGTGAGATACTCAGTTACAAAGTTATAAAGTTGTTCAGGGTTAGATTTTGGTCATACCATGTTCCAACACCAGAATATTCTTTGTGAAATTTCTTTCTTCCACCCCCTCCTCCTCCTCTCCCCTCCCCACTGCACTAGGGTCTTTCCACCTCAAGTGCTATTTTTCCTCTTCTCTCATAACCTATTTCTAAACATCGATTCAACATTTTTTAAATAAAAAATTCCAAATTTCCGAAACCAGAATTCTCACCCTTTGGAGCTAAGGGACTCTGCCAGACTCTATCTCCATGAAATTCCTGGGAACATAATCACTTCCTGCCTCAGCTGTCCCCTGAGAACCAGAGTGGACACTATACAGGCTCACCTAAAGACTCACCTATTGGAATCTGCTGATCTCTCATTTGTCTGTTATGAAACCCCAGAAGAGAACCCCTCCGTCCCAGTGGACTCTACCTCAGTATGATGAGGATATCTATTACATTTAATCTTTCAGATCAAATTGGGGGTGCACCACTGGGTGATCCTCATTTCTGACTGGCTGGCCTGTGTAGTCTTAAGACCTTCTTTCCTAGAGTAACCTAGTTTTGCATTCAGAATCAGAGAATGCGCCCTGATTCCGGATTCAGGATGCTAGCAGGAGGCATGATCTGTACCTTCCTGTGTGCTCACCCTGCTGGGGGTTATTGCGGGGGCACAGGACTGGCTGCTGTGGGGAGGGGTAGCTTCCCTGCAGGGCTGAAGGTGACCTGCTCTGTGCAGGATTCCGCTCGTGTGCAATGGGGGGAGTTAGGGGGAAAGAAAGAGGAAAGGGGGTGCCTAGAGGGGCGCACAAGGCTCTGTGTGCCTCAGGCTTTCTCTCTGACCCTTCTGCTGCCTGGAGGGTCTGCAGCCAGCTTCAGGGGGCTTCTGCTCTGCATATTTTAACCCCCCACTGCTCAGTCCCAGATTTCCCAGGATCCCCAGTCTCATCCCAGGGTATTTGGAAAGATGCCATGTCTCCTCCCCGGACTTGACCTTTTCCAAATGGCCCCTAAAGTTGATCGGAAGTTTGCTCAGTGACATTTACCTCCCCATGCTCTCTCGTGCAACTCACTTGGTGACTTTAGGGGTCAGAGATTGAAGACTGGTGGCAGGAAGACGAGGAGGTGGGAGAGCAGACACAGCTCCTCCCTCCTGTTATGTTTCCTGAAGTTGACAGTAGGCTGAGGGACTTCAGATAATCCTGCTCTAGCAGAGCCCCTACCCCACAGCCCTGTGAGTTTGAGAGAGGAGCAGAGCCTGTGTCCAAAGCTGCCCAGGGCCCTGGAGCTGCCTGGACCTCCTGAAACAAGGGGATGTTCCACAGATGGTCCTCAGAGCCAGTATGGACACATCCACCCCTGCGCAATGGGTCCTCTTCCCAGAGTCTGGAAAGCAGCTCCAGGGAGACTCAGACAAGAGGACGCACCACGGGGCAGGTCTATGGCTGGGGAGAAGCACCCGTCACCATTTTCTCTGTATCCCTGAGTCTGTGGTCATAGCAGGAGTGGGAGGAAGAGCTCCTGTCTGCGTGGACAGAAGTATCCAGTGATGAAGCTAAGTTAGCATGGGTGTATGCTCCCTCTAATAAGCACTCATGGTTGAGATCTGGGTCCCCGGGAATGGTGTGTGGTCTGGATTGGATTCTGGGAACAAAGTCTGAACTGGAGTCTACACGTATCTATAAAGGAGTGTTCCCTGAGCACAGAGCCAGGAGTAAGCCCTGGGCACTGCTGGGTATGGCCCCCAAGACCCAAACAACAAAAAAGAAGTGATAGGTGGTACTAGTGACTGAAAGGATGAAAAGGAGATGATATGGGGAGAAGAACACATGAAAATCCCAGAGCCCATGGCCAGAAGCTGTTGAACTCACACAAGGGAAGTCCCACCCCACAGGCACAGCCTGGGGAGAAGAGGCAGGGCTTCTGGGAGAGGCTGCTCTTTGGGTTTAATTAGCCTGTTTTGTATTTATATGCGCCATTGCTTCCCTGCAGGTGCTAGAAGCAACTTGCTTTGTCCCTGGTTTGCATAAGTTTGTCTGACTGGTAGGAGGTGCTGAGGAGAGGATTGACGAATTCAGAACATGGTGGTAGTTGGAGGGAAGGGGACAGAGGTCTTGGTGTCAGCTTGTGGAATAAGATTGAGTCAAGGAGCTTATCCTCTTCTGTGGTCAACATTTCTTAGTCCATTCTGGGTTCCCTCAAATTCAAGCATTATAACTGTGACCAACTTCTCAACCTCATCACAGGTTGAGAAAAACACAGAAAAAGAATTCACTGGTAAGTAATCAGACCTCGATGGTCACGAAGATAGTGACAATGATAGACTTGCAATCATCATCATCATCATCATCATCCTACTAATGCTTTTCTGCCATCTCTGAGTGTTTCACCTCACCAGCTCTGTCTTCACTTAGGCAGGTGCTGTTCTTAGTTCTTTTTACCAGTGGGACTCTTTCAAAGTCATCACACAGCTCACATGGGCTTGAACCAGGGTTAGCCATCCAGGGCACTGGCCCTGACTGGTCTTCTTCCTGACCACATTTGCTTGTCTTTTCTAGGGGCGGGTATAGAGTTCCCAGGGCCCCAGCAATGAGTAAGCCTGGAGACCCCAACATGAGCCAATCAACCTTTGTCCCTCTGTATTACCCTCTTCTTGTGTCAGAGGTTACCAACTCCCAATGACATCCTTTGACTCTGGTTGAGGCTGAAGAAACTGAAGGGTGTCTCTAGTTGCCTGGAGGTGGGTAAAAGGGTGGGCTTCCTGGAGGCTCTTCCCAGGAGCCAGGAGCCCCCTTAACCTAAAGAACCAGCCACGAAGCTTTCTCATAACCTTGCCGGATGGATTCCCTTCATCCATAGTTTCCATCCAGACTGTAAGGAATACCAGTGTCTGCTGAACAGTCATGGGAACTCATGGTTGCTGGCTGGGTCATTTCCTGCCTGGAATCCCTGCAGACTAGAGTCGGGGTTGGGGAAACTGCAGAGAGAGACATGACCTTGAGGTCCCAACTGGGGGTTCTAAGCATTCCTGTGCTCATTGCCCAGACTGCAAGAGGTTGGAGGCAAGAGAGGCAATGAAAATGTGGGAAAAGGGACTGGAGGGTTAGTACCATGGCTAACTCACTTGCCTTGCACCCAGTTGCCCAAGTTTGATCCCCAGGATCCCCATATGGTCTCCCGAGTCTGAGCACAGCCAGATGTGGCCCCCAAACAAAACCAACAGAAAAAGTAAAGTGGCAGAAGAGGCCACCTCTTTTTTAAAAGCAAAGATTTTTTTTCAAATAGAAGCTCACGTAATGCCTAAAAGGAAAAATTTAGGAATGACATGGAAAGAAAATACCCAAGTGATTTAGAAGTGTATTCCATCAGACCTTCACAGACTTTTATCCAGAGGAAAAATAGTCACTAACCCAACTTTGTTCTTACTCTTTAATCCACAAAGGTGTAATCTCATGATTTCAGCAAGAACAGGAATGAATGTTAATTAGAAGCTTGCTTGCATGCCCTCCTTTCTTTCTGGACCCAGCCTTCTCCCTCAGTGGGGCATTCTGACTTATTCCCTCCTTAGAGAGCCGTGGTTGAATGCCAGGCCCTGCCACCTCTCTCTTTGGCATTCACAGTGTAAATGGCACTTTATCAGGTGAAAATGTGAATCTTGTCAACAGCCCCCAGCTCTGCCATGCTTATCAGGGAAAGGGACAGGAGAGAGGGAGATTCCGAGAGATGGACCTAGTTCTGTTCATTCCAGGAGAGTGATAGATAATAACATTTCCAAGCAAGAGATGCAGGAAATCTGATGGACAGGAATTAAAGCGCCAAATGGAAAAGTCAATCGCTTACTCTCTCCAGGTTTCACATGGGAAGGAAATAACAGTCAGAGGCTCCCTCTGCCCTGCTTCTTGCTTGCAGGAAGCAGGCAGAGCCACAAAATTCATTCTCTTTCCACGAATCCATTTTCTGTGTTCGATGAGTGTGTGTGTGTGTGTGTGTGTGTGTGTGTGTAATTTCTCATTGAAACTTGCACATGTTTTGCCAGTATGTCTTTCTCAACCATGTTAGAAATTTAAAACAAAAGAAAATATGAGCAAAAATGATAAATTTCTGTTTCTTTATGTCTCTTAACCTCTCAAAACTAGACATACAGAAAGCTCTAAAATAACAAAATAAAAATTTACACTACTATAGCTGGAGAAATAGCACATGTTGACTCTGTGCTAGTCTAGCATGTAGCCAACCTTGATTCAAATCCTGAAACCACATATGGTCCACCTAGCACTACCAGAAGTGACCCCTGAGCATAGAACCAGGAGTAGACTCTGAATACCACCAGGTGTGGTTCTAAAACAAACAAACAAACAAAAAAAAACTCAATACTGGTCCTGGGGCCTGGCTTAGTGGTAGGACATGTATCTTAGGCTCCATGCCCTCCACCACAAAATAATTAATAACAAGAAGGAACCAGAGAGATGGTTCTGGGGTAAAGGCTCTTGCCTTGCACTTCACTTACTGGGTTTCAGTCTCTGGCACCTTCTGCTCAGCCAGATGTGGTCTTGAAAAACAACTTTAAAAAAAAAGAAAAAAACGAACCAAGAAACTATTCTCAGAAAAGGAGTTTCTTCTCTCGCTGTCTTATAAAATTAAAAAAGAAGAAGAGGAAGAAGAAAATGACACTTCCCCTCGTTTGCACACTGGAGAGTTTTCTGCTACATTAGCACTGTTTTTGATGAGGATCACCAAATTCCAGTGGCCTGTCAAGCACAAGAGCCAGTTCTTCACTAAATGCCGGCCTTGGGCCCTGCGTGACTTAAGTCCCCGCTTTCACTCCTCCCACAACAGCTCCGGTCCCCACTTCCCAGTGCAAATGCAAGGCATAGAGCATTCCACTGAGTGTCCTCATCACCTCCAATCAGTGGGAGAGATGAGAATTGACCTCAGACTTATCAGAATCTTGAAAGGTTTCCTCCATGGGCTGAAGTTGAAGCTGATCTCTGTCCCCAGTCATTGGCAGTCTGGGCCAGTTGGTCACTGCACAGGCCAGTACAGAGGTTTGCTTCTTACCTTCCCAGGCCGAGGAGAGAGACCACCCCAGACCAACTCGGGAAAGGCTGTGCAGCTTGGGCTCCAGCCTGTATGGGGTTGTGTGGGATGGACACAGAAGGCCAAGATTCTAGGAATACAATAACAGGAAATAAAGAAGAAATGATTTCTCCTCCCCACCCTTCCCAGTAAAATTCTTATAGAATTAAGCAAATCCTCCTTCCGAGGCTTAAACAGAGTGTATATTTTCTCAAGCCCTGGCGTCTCCTTAAACAGATCACAAGCGTTCTCTTTTCCTGGTACAGATGGCCTGAATTGGTGGGTTTTCTTCCCAAAGCAGCTGCTGATTCCCTACCAGAGGCACCACACTGGAATTTGGACTCATGGTACAATAGCAAGTGAATGAACAGACGCCTGGACAAGCTCCGCCCCCCCCCCCCCCCAGGAGTCGCTGATCAAAGCCCTGGGAATTGGTAGATCCCTGCATTCACTCCAGAGAAGATTCAAAATTAGCTCCTGACAGCTGACATTTTTCCCTTTCTTTAAGTAAAGCTGTGCATCGGGCTACAAAGCCAGTTGTCTGCACCTTTGCTGCATATAGGTGATTCCGACTTGGAGTCACATCGCCTGCAAGTAGGCAAACAATTTGGAATGTGCTTCTATGTGAAATCTTCCCTCTGAGGAGTTCAGAGCAATGTTGTGCTTATTATGTCATTTCTACTTACAATGCCCCCACAGGACGAGCTTGTGACAGCAGCGATTGTTTCTGCTGCAGGGAGAGGGAAATGAAGGGAGGCCTCATTGGATGGCAGAGATACAGGGATGCTGGTGTCGCCTCGATGTTGCATGGGACTGCTGGAGGGAGCAGTGTAGGAGATTCTACTGGAATGCCCATAAGACAAAGCGGAGAGACAGAAGCAGGCTCAGTGACTTAGGAACATAGATGCAGGGACCCAATCAGATCTCCCCTATATGGAAAAGTGAAAACTCTCTGTGGTACAAGAGACTTTTCATAGTTCACTGAGTATTCCTGTATTTTTTGACAAATAGCAGTAAACCATTCTGTGAGGTGGTGGGCCTGGGCTGGAGGGTGGTGAAGATGGTCTGTCTCCCTCCTCCACCAGTGGCTCTCAGAGCTACTCCTGGCACAGGAGAAGAGGGGAAGCAAGGTGGACTTGATGAGGCAGTCAGGGGCCTGGGGGTGGAGTGGCAATGAGCAGAGCCTGCAGGGACCTGGAAGAAAGATGGGAGGAGGGCCTTACTGGCCAGCCAACTAATGAAGGCAGCCAAGAGCAAAAGCGTACCCAAGTGAGGATGAACACGACAATTTGGCTCTTCTCCACCTCCTGAGAAGGCTGATCTGCATGGGGAAGAGGTAGCTGAGGGGATGACTGGGGAGCAGTATCCGCCTCTTTCCCTAATGACCAACATCTTCCCTGCCTTTCACACCACCATCATATCCATTTAGGAGGTGAGGAAGGTAAGATTTATCCAAGTTCAGAAACTTATGCCTGGACCCAGGGCAGAAAGTGACTAGCTTTCAGAGCCAATGGGTCACTTCATTGGCCCTTTCTGCACAATTTTTTAAAGAAGGAATTTGAAATGTCCTTCATTGACTCTTAAGAAGAGTGTCCCTTGTCAATAACTAGAATGGCATAACCATTGATTATTTGGACTCAAATCCTTTATCAGTCACATAGGAATGGACCTTGATCGTGGTCTTAGATCTGCTCAACCCACTACTCACTCTCTCTGTCTTCTAGGACTGGTGGGGAAGTTGCAGGCAGGTAAATGTTAGCAAATCAGCAAAGACAGTGTTGTTTGACATAACCAGGGTTTGAGAAAACCTGGCAGGTTGGGTGCATGAGAGCAGAGCAGCTGAGCTCCCATGAAACCTGTCCCATGAGCAAGCCGTGAGGCAGAGGCTGAGCTGGCATGGAAGGTCAGGGTGGGATCAGTTGCCTTTGGCTGTCAGTTTTCATTCTGAGGTCTTTGCACTTGAACACCTTTTATTGGCACTGCATTTGTGTTAGGATAATGGAAGCAGATGTTCCGTGGATACTCTCACCCCTCTCACCTACATGTCTCATGTCAAAGACACGAGGTGTTCTGCCTCCTGCCAACTCAGCACGGTGGAGCCTGCGCTGGGGCTGGGGAAGGAATTTGGGAGTTAGTTTCTGGAGTGCTGGAGCATTGGCTGGGTTAACACATTATCTGGGCATTCCCAGATCGGATGCGCCCATCAGATAAACAAACAGACCAACTCGCAAATGAATAGAAACATGTTTATTAGAGTGGAAGAAAAACAGCTTTTTGGCACTATGAGCACTATGGTATCAGGAGCAGCAGCTGCAGCCTGGGACAGCAGGCGGAGAGAAGAGGGAAGTAAACATGTATTTGCAAAGTGCAGAACATCGGGAGTGGGTATTTCCCAGCATTGAGCAAAGAGTTTAGTTGTGGGGTGTGTGTGTGTGTGTGTGTGTGTGTGTGTGTGTGTGTGTGTGTGTGTGTGTGTGAGTGAGTGAGAGAGAGAGGGAGAGAGAGAAACAGAGAGCAAAGAGAGAGAGAAACAGAAACAAAGAGATAGAGACAGAAAGTGAGGAGAAATTCTGGCATACAGAAGGTGTTCAATAAATGCTGTGTCCCCTGCCTATAGTTCTGCAGACAATTCAAGGAAGGCTGCAGTGTTTTCAAGAGGTGAGGAGGAAAGGGGTATGAAACAAAGAACATATTCCGATATATGATTTTATATTTTGCACATGTTGAACAATATGAAACGACAAGTTCCTCCCCTTTCGGAATGAATAATGCATCTTTGCCTCCTCACAAATTAGAAATGTTCGCTTTTGTTCAATTACTCTAAAATAGGACACAACTCTTCCCTTTTGAACTTTGGCAACCAAACAGAGAAAAAGAAGGGAGATGGAGAGGGATATGGTAGGAAGGGCTGGGACCAAAGGGCTGATGCAGAGGCTTTGCATGCAAGAGTCCCGGGTTTGATCTCTTGTATCACATGGTGCCCTAGCACTGCCAGAAGCAAACCCCAAATATTGATCACCATAGTACCTGAGCACTTCTGAGAGGAGCCCCCAAACCCAAATCAATAAGTTAACAAATAATGGCTGTGAGCTCACACCTTTCCCTGCTGTCCTAGATTCCTGTTCCTCTTATCATTCAGATCCCAGCTCAGGGCACCGTGAAAAATTTCCTACGTAGGAATTTATGATTTAAGTCAACTTGTGTGACACTCGTGTATCATTTAATAACCATACTTCACCACTGAATTGAAGGTGAAGCTAAAAGAGGAACCACAGTCTGGTGCCCCAGAAACCCAAAACCTGTCAGCCCAACTTCTACAAAAGGGGACAGACTTGACCATAGTCCACAGTGCAATGAAATCAGAAGCAAAGCTCAACTCTCTCTCCTTATCCCTCTGTTTCTCGGGAACGTTCCTGGAACATAGAGGTGTCTATCCTGTTGCTTGAAAAATACCAAGTAGATTTTTAACAAAGAGGCCAGCAGCCTTGAGGGAAAATAAGAAAGAGGTCTCAGGGTAAACAGAATCAAGATGTGTTCTCCTGTGCCTTTCCTTCTCAAACAGAACTTATAAGAAGTCTTCTATTCTTCTGGCAGTTTCTTAGGTACAAGGCAACCGGGAAGAGGAGGGGGTGAGTTTCTGTTCATAGTTCTTTCTTTAAAAAAAAGGGTTGTAGCTTCTTTACTGCCTCTACAAAGCAGCTCCTGCAAGAATAGTGATAAAGAGCTGTGAGTTTTGTCTAATCCAGTTTACCCATGCCACAGAGACCTGTCCCTTTACAGCCGTGGTTTCAAGGTCAGAGATTCAGAGGACAGAGTTATTCCTCTAAGATAGGAAATGTGGAGGTATGTATAAAGGAAGGAAAGGAGAGAGAGAGAGAGAGAGAGAGAGAGAGAGAGAGAGAGAGAGAGAGAGAGAGAATGGAGAGACACCAAAGAGAGAAGGGCCAGACTTTCAGGACCTAAGAAATGTTCTATTCTTGAACATGAAAAAAATTATTTTCCAGTCTTGCATTGCTGTGTTCAACCCTATATTTTGAACCTCACTGCAGTCTGTCTCTTCTTTGTCCCATTAACCCCCGCTCCAATCCCCCAGTCAGTCCCTGGAAGTCCATCCTTCACATGAACACAGACTGTCCTCACCCTTTGCATTTCTAGTGTTTGCAACAGACACAGATTCTCCAAGGTGCTATGGTGTGACCATGTTGCGAATGCCAAATGTGGAGTGGGCATGGCTGAGCTCTGCCCTGGCAGTGCTAGGCCCCTCCCCAGTTGCACAGGAAGGGGGCCACTTGATTTGTCAGTTGTGCTGTGTTGGATGAATAGTTCAAATATTTTGTTGCTTTTTCCCCTCTTAGAAAGAAAAAAGTGGAAGTGCTGATCCTGGTGATAAAAAGCATGGGCTTCATAAAATCACACAAACGGGGTAGAAAGGGAAGTCATTAGGTGTGCATGGAAAGCAAATGTTTAGCCAGGGATGAGGGCTGAAATTCACATTTCACATTTCAGCCTGGCTGACTGTATATTGAGCTGGGGCAAGAAGAAAAGAGGGCAGGAAGAACACGCAGTGCAGTAAATATTCAGTCAGGATTAAGTCTAACATATTGGGTCTAAAAACAAGAAAATAATGGGGTAGAGCTATAGTACAGTGGATTGGGTACTTGCCTTGCAAGCAGCTGACCTGGGTTCAATCTCCAGTACCTTACATGGTCCCTTGAGCATGACCAAGAGAGATTATCTGAGCTTAGAGCCAGGAGCAAACCTTGAGCACTGCTGGGTGTGTCCAAAGAACTAACAACAACAACGACAAAATAAAATAAAATCAATCATCGAGTCTGTTCAGAAGTGTGTGGTCTTTTATTTCATCAGTTTCCAGGAAGGCAGCTATGACCCAGAGTGTTTTCAGTGTCTCTCATGATGACAGTTATCTCCCACCTGGTCTCCCTGTCTGCCCTGTGCTATTCTGACTCACAAGTCACCCGCCCCAATTCCACTCTTGCTTTTGATAATTTCACTTTCCCAAAAAGTTCCATGTGGTTTCCTACATCATCAAATAGATGCAAAGATGTGCTTCAGTTTTGAGAATGTTCCTCTGTCTTCTCAGTGGATGTTATTAGGAAAGTTTACCCAACACCGTGTTTGTCTTTTCTCCAGCATCTCCCAATAGGGAACCCTTTTTCCAGATGCTGCCTCAGCATACTTCCCTGCCTCCTGCAGCTCCTCTCCACCCCAATCCTTCCATTTCTCCATATTTTCTTGGGATTCAGACTTCTGGATCGTCTGTAGAGGGGAAGTTTGAGGCTTATTTGGCATTGGACAGCAATGCCTAGTAATAGATCCTAAATAAGCAGTTGCATTGAATTTTATTTTATTTATTTATTTTGGGGTTTCTCAGAACTACTCCAAGCTCTGTGCTCAGGAGTCACTTCTGGTGGTGCTTAGGGGAGCACGTGGTATTGAGGATCAAATTTATGTCTCCTGCATACAAAGCATGTACTCAGCTTATTATTTCTCTGGTCCATTGCTGAATTTTAAGGCATATAAAGAATTCCTATGTTATTTTATTCTTCTGTTTTCTCTAATTCAAAGTGTCCAAGATCTAAGACTGTCCTATTGTCACTGTTGTTCTTGTTACCCCCCCTTCCTCCTCTCCCTTGACCTCATTTTATGATTTCTAGCCTTATGACCTAAGTACATAAGAAAGTGTGCTTCCTTCTTGTTTCCAGGATTCTAGTTAGTTCTTTTATACCCTGCTGGGCTGCCTCATCATTCCTTCTCTTGTTTATGAATGTAATAATTGTCCGTGACACTCTGCAGTTATGAAACTTGTTTATAGATTCCTCTTGCTGTCTTGCTTTGATTCCTCTTATTATTTCTTGTCTGCTGAGCTTTTCCTTTTCTTTCTTCATTGCATTTTCATGGAGTTTTGGGAAATGTGCAGCGATCCTTTGGCCAACAGTTATCTCTGTAAGCATGAATACCTATGACACTTCCTGGCACATGCCTTTATGGCTCTGATGGAGGCTCAGGGGGAGGAGTAGGGGCTGGGGGAGGCATGCCTTATCAGTGGATGGAGTTCTGGGGCACTGGGCCTCATCCTGGCTGGGGGTGACTGCTGATATTCCCCAAGGCCCCAGTCCTAAGAGGCCCCATTATGACCTGGAACTCATTTTAGAATTTTGAACTTCTGTGCTGAACTAACTCATTCCTCTATCCTCCATTCAGATACTACATGCCCAGATGCTCAGCATAAAGATGGTGTCTGCCTAGCCATGCCCCCCTTCCTCCTCTCCCTTGCAGTCCACTCCCATGCAGTGGACTAACTAACTCAACCTGGCCTTAGTTAGTCTCTAATTAGTTAGCTAGACCTTCTCTAGCCTTTCCTTTTTCCACCACATGGCACGAGAAATTCTATGGTGGTCCTGGTCCTCAGGCAGCTGGGCTGTTGCTTCCCTTCGTAAAGATTGCTCTACTCTGCTAAATATCATTCATCTTCCTCCCCAGCATTTTCCTTTTCTCTCGATTTTCCTTTTCTCTCCTGTGCTGTAATTTTTGTGTGGGCCATGGCCTTATGCAAGCTTGAGGGCAGCTTTCTGTGGTGGCCAGCTGTGTGGAACTAGACCTGGTCCTGCTCTGAGTGGATGCTGACCCCTGGAGCAGCCCCAAACTAGTTTTTACTGGACAAGGTCTAAAGTCATGCTGTGTGAACCTGGTCACCATTACACACATGCTCTGGTGACTCCTACACAAGAAAGGCATGCCCTATAGGGGCTGACGCTCTGCTGGGTGAAACTAAACCCTACTCCCACAGCTCACCCATTCAGGTGATCAGCATTATGAAACGGAACAGGAGGGCAGGCTAAGTGAGCTGGCGGAAGGAGGGAGTGCAGACTCTTTTCCAGATGCCTTACCTAAAGGTTCGAATTTTCTGCTAAAAATCATAAATATGAGCCACTTTGATGCATCCTAATCTCCCACTCCCTTTATTTTCTGTCCCCTTTATCATTCTGCTCCTTCTACTAGGAGTTCCTGGTCAGTATTAATTCTAATGTCCCCTCCCGAGTCCTCCTGGCACTGTGCCATGCTGGTGTCTGTAGACATGGCTGCTCTGACTTATTTGGAATATGGGCCTGATGGTTCTAAGCCTGACTACTCATAGACTCTTAACCTTTTCTTCTTGTTACCAATTTTCACAGTTCAGCGCTGGACTCCACAAAAGTCTGGTCTCCTCCAAAGGAATGTAACCACGAACGGATATTTGCTGCCTCTTAGCAGCACTGTTTCTGCTGAGCACTAAGTAGATTGGCACCCCTACATTAAGGCTGAATCCTTATTCAGAGATAAGGTTTTGGGGACAACACGTCGAGACTCATTATGGGCAGCAGGGCTGGGATTTGTGGCTTTCTACGCCAGGATGAGAAAGATGTCTCTTTTCACCTAGAAGCAATAAGGAGACACCTTCTGAGACCAGGCAAGGTGGCGGGCATCAACTAGCCCAGGGAGATTGCTCACAGGACCCAATCAGGCTATTGCCCAGACCTCAAGCTCCCAGAATTATGGGACCTCTTGCTTAAGTGGCCCTGTTTGTAGTGTTTAGTTATGCATTCCGAGCTGATAGTTTCCCTTCTTCAAGTTTTAGTATGGAATCGCAGGGAAAGGATCCTGGGCTGATGCTATGATCATTTTCCACGTTTTCCAAAATATATTTGAGAAATTAAGACAGTGAGACCAGGCATCTCAAAATGCCTTCTCAGTCACCGAGGTCCCTGACCAAACCAGGCCCAGAGCTAAGCCTCTGAATGGACCCCATGGAAGTTGTTTTCTGAGTCCTTTGGAGCTCTTCGTGAATTATTCTTCAATCTGGTTGATGATGTGCATTAATCATGTCAAGTATTCTCACTTGTATGTCAGAGAGAAAATACAGGATAAGACACTTTCTTTTCATCGTGCCAACCCCATTTCGAATCTCTGGCATTGCATATGGCCTCCTGAGCACACCCAGGATCACTCCTGACCACAGAGCCAGGAATAGCCCCTGAGCACTGCTGAGTGTGCATCTCTCCTTGCCCCAATAAAAAGAATTATTGCTATTTCTTGTCCAAAATCTCCTTCCCTGCCCACTGTTTCCCAATTTCTTTCCCAAGCAGAGCCAGAGCTGCGGAACTGGCCCAGTTGACCTCTCCTCTTCAGGGGCTCCCTGGCATCCCTCCCATGGAAGAGAATTGGGGGCATAATTTCCCCACAGTAGCACATCAGTCAGAAATGCTGACATCTGTGACCCCGGGTGCCCCCTAGTGTCCCCTGAAGGGCCCCAATTCTAGTGACCTGAACACTAGATACCCTTGTAAGATAAAGGGTGGTTTAGGGGCCAAGCTGCCTCCACAGGGCCAGACACAAGACAATGTCTTGATTTCAAATGTCTCTCTGATGACACGGCCCACCCAGCAACCAAGCTCCTCCACCTATGTTCTGGCATCTTCCTGAGTGGCCCGTTCTTATTAGGAGCTGACAGAGACCTCAGCTCCCCTGGTGCACTTGTCTGATGGCCTCAGAGGACAGAAGAGGGAGACTTTGCCTTTGGAAATCTGGCTTCCTTGAATGAGCCCAGCCTTCCCCCCTCCCCCCTACCAATGAGATCTGGATTTACTGCAGTATCTACTTACTTATTTATTTTAGTGCTCTGTGGTAGGTAGTAGTATCTTATTGATGCCCAATTGTGCCATCCTCATATCAGATGACACTGAACATTTTTGTCTCGACTTATTTGCAGCCATGAGCAGTCTCCTCATTTTAAGTGCTATGGATTCAAGAAATGCAGTGGTGTTCCCCTGTCATGGGGTACAGACAATATATAGGAAATCATGAATGAGTTGAACTTTTTCCCATTGATATATGGGGGATAGAAAGTGGCTTTGCTAATGATAAACAGGAGAAGCTCTCATAGAAATGAGAGCGGGCTGAAAACATTCTACCAGGACACAGGCAATTGGCAGAAACGGTTCCTAGAAGTCAAATGCAACCTTGGAGTATACAAATCCCAGAATTACTGTTTGGCCTTGACTTTTCTGGGGGACATTCACTCTCCTGTGCCCTGGGAGTGGTTAAACTCCTCCTCTCTGGTGCCCCAGACCTGACACGACAGAATAATTTTGACCACAGTGCCTTGCCTGCTTCCTCTGGTGTATGATTAATCTTTTTTAGGATTCTACATATCTATAAATGGTGTTAGTGGTCATAACTGCAAACGATTGCAATTTTTATTGGTCTGGAATGCGAGTGTTTGTGTTAGAGCCTCTGCAAAAGCAAACACTTTTCCGTTGAAAAATAATGAAGATCTAAGTGATTTTTAAGATGGCATTTTGTGAACGAACGCTAACAGGCTGCTAGGTTTTATTTGCTTTACTGTTAATGCTGCATTGATGATTCAGACACAATGTAGAACTCCCCCCAGTGCCCCCTCCCCCTTTTTTTTCTTTTCCTTTGTCTTCCCAGGCTTACTTATTATAGGTGCATTTTTAACTCAATAAAATAAAGATAGCCATCTGTGAAGATAAGTTCATAATCTAAGAAGCAAATACATGTAAAAGTAAAGCTTCTCAGCAATTTCAGCAATTTGGTGTCACACATAAATAATATTTTGCTTAGCCTGGGCATCTTTCCTATGTACCTTTTAGTAGAATGGCCAATACATCACAGTCATCTAAATGTCCTTATCAACCCTTTATATGTTCTAGCATGCTTCGTGGGGCAATTATAAAGAGTCTTCAAACCTTGGCTGCTAAATTATTTTAGGTTCCTTGTAGGAAGGAGGTTGTGCTTAACGAATTTTTCTGCCAGCCGCTACCTAATAGCATATGTGGCTAATGAATGCATTGAATTAAATTGAATTACATCGAATCAAATTGAATTGAACAGAAATAAATTGAATTGTATTGAATTAGAAACCAGAGAGTAAAAATGCACGGCAATCTAATAGCTTCTAATCATAACAGAAGACCGAATTCATATGCCCAACTTAGGAGACATTTGATAACTCATAATTGAGAAAATTGTCCTCCGCCTAGGCCTGTGGGTGTCCTTGCAGAGGGAAGATAAATGTCACATGAGACCCCAGGCAATTATACAGTTCCAGTGTCTTCTATGTTTGTGTGGTGGTGGGAGATGGTGTCAGGGGGTCACAGACAGACATGCTTGATTATTCTATATGTCACCATGCAGGAGCTCCATCATTTAAAGATTCTTTTTTAAAAAATGGCTCCTTTTGTTCAGCAGCCAGCAGCTGGCTGTGTGCGGGCACTCAGAATCAAGTGGTGTGAGTGAGCACATGTGTGTGTATCAGCTAGAAGGGGTAATCTGCAAGTTTTAATTGGTAGACTCACCATCTCCCACTTACTGTGCATAGGCCACAGGCTGTGATGTTACCATGGTAAAGTGATTGGGAGATTTCAGAAGCAGGTACCATCATACTCATCATTAGGAAAGTTGAGCCATCTGGAGTTGCCTCACCTGGAAGTAATTTACCACCCCAGGTACAAAGAAAACCAATCACCCTGAGGTCAACCCCAGGGTGTGAACCCCACCTCAAAATGTCCTGGTGGAGCCACCGAGTCATTTTTATTTATTTCTTATAGTACTTGCAATATTGTGTTAGGGATTATCTCAAGCTGCCACACCTAGCCAAGAATATATTTGGCTGTGCTAACCCAGCTTGTTCCCCCACAAAACCCGCTCAGATTCATTCTAGAGTCAGTTGTAATGGTCCAGTTCTGAGCGTCAAACACATCTGAATTGACTGAAGGAATCTTTCTTAAGAATCAAGATTTGGGGCCAGAGTGATAGTACATCGGGTAGGGTGTTTGCCTTGCCCTAGCATCACATATTTACCCCAAGCACAGCCAGGAGTAATTCCTGAGTGCAGATCCAAGAGTAACTCCTAAGCGTTGCTGGGTATGACCCAAAATGCAAAAAAAAAAAAAAAAAAAATCAAGATTCTTGAGAATCTGGCTAGAGAGAGCTGCATAAGGGGCGGGGAGAGAAATGGGTCCTACTGAAGAGGATGAAATCTTTCAGGGAGGTTTTGCCCTGTAGAACCCTGCAGTGAGGGCCTAGCTGTCTCCTCTAGTTACTTTGTTTTGGATCCTCTTGTGATCACATAGGGCTTAACTAGTCTGCACCCAAATAGAGTGAGGCGACTTTCAAATCATTAGGTCTAAGGATTAGTTAGAAGGATTTATTTGGCTCCGGTGACATTGATTTGTTTTGGCTGCACTTGAAATGTGTGGTCTTTGCAAGTCAATAGAAATGAAGTCCTTTATTGAATAGGAAAAACTCCGTGGAGTGAATTATACAAACAAGACAGAGACATTCTGGTATGTTTGTAAGAGTGGGTGTTGGAGGAAATGGGGTGGGCTTGGAAAGAAAAGTTCAGGGCTTGGAAATAAAGGTGTTAGGGGCTGTAAAACCAGTCTCAAGGGAAGTCAGAGGGGAAGCTGTTTTGGAAGTCGACAGAGTGACACGTGTGGCCCTGGGAAGCTGGAGAAAAGAAAGGACAGATCTAAAAAGCAATGATCCTTCCAGAAGGAGCACCATCTCAGATCCTTTCCTGAGACACAATTCTTTTTAATTAATGAGGGTCGAAGGACAGAGAGAGGGTCCTAGGAAAGCCACAGAGTGGTTAAAAGTAAAGAGAAGTAAACCCCACTTTTGCCCTGCCTCCTTACCTTCTTTTAAAAGAGAGCTATTAAAGATGTTTTATTGTTTGTTTGTTTGTTTGTTTGTTTTTTCTTGCTTTCTGGGCCACACTTAAGAGTTCTGGGGGCTTATTCCTGACTATACTCAGCAAACCATATGGGGTGCCAGGGATCAAACCCAGGTCAGTCATGTGCAAGGCAAATTCCCTACCCACTGTACTATCACTCTGACCAAGGACATTATTTTGTTTTATTTCATCAAAGCACCATGATTTACAAAGTTAATCACAGTTTAGTTTTAGACTTATCTTCTTCAGGGATCCCCCTGTCTCATGGCCTGATAACCTCTATGCCCAAATCACCTCAGAACAGCTTGTTGGTCATTTGACTTGGTTTGATAGTACGGGATGGAGGTGAAATCGCATGTGGCCTGAATCTCTTTGAGAACTGGCTCCGTTTCACAGCAGCAAGAACAGACCAGGGCTGAAAGAGCAATCTTCCTCCCGTGCCCCAGACATTGGTGAGAAGCCCAATTAGAAATCCTCTTTGGTGACCAAGTGCCCCACTTCAGTAGTTTGCAAAAGTGGGGGGCAGTCAGGGTCTCTGTGATCAATCAGCTTCTCTCCTGTCTATACCACAAGCATCCAGGTCTCTCCAGAGGCAGGCCCAGTTAGAACTCACTTAACCTGGCCTGAAAAACAGCCAAGTTGAAGGAGTAGACTGATCTGTCCCAGAGCACGCAAGGGCAGCACAATTAACCCTGAAATGTAACTGAAACGGAAAGCAAAATTGATGGAAGTTGTACCGGGAAAGTCTGTGAGGATGAGGAGAGGCAGGGAAAGGGCACCAGGAGGAATAAAGGGAACATGGGGAGTTGTAGTGAAAGAGGGATTGGGTATTTTATGTGCCACCTGGTGGGATGTGGGCACAATTTTTCAGTCTGTTAAAAGTCATTCTCATGTGTGATATGAGATATAGCATGTGTGATACGTGCATCCATTCGAACACCTCTACACATGTACATTGAAGAAGCTTACATATCAACTTGTGCTTGACTTAACTGCAGTTTTGTAAAGCTACAGGTGTGTAGGTGGAGGTGTATATGTATGTGTGGTATGAGTGTATACACCTGTAGAGACATATGCATGCACATATGCACACCTAGCTCGCTTTGTTAAATTTAGTTTGGTTAGGCACAGGTTACCAGAGGGAACTGGGACGAGGAATTCTGTACAATCCTTCATGATCTCAAAGGTGCAAGACTGAAGCACGGGAGGGTATGGAGCAAGGTCGCTGTCAGCAGGAAGAGTCCGCGGGAGGCCTCCCATATTCTAGCAGCATCTTTCAGGGAAAGGCTTTGGAGGCACAGGTTTGTGGTGATTTAGAATGAGCTTTGCTAAAGCCCCAGATCACTCGGAGCAGGAGCCAAACCTGAAAATAGCAAGAGCTGCTGACAGACACTCACAGATCTTTATTCTTTGAACCCCACAGTTCCCTTCCTGTCTGTCCATCTGTAAGCCTGTGACTTTACTGTCCCCAGGGAGAGCAGTTTCAGTGGCCGGTGTCTTGGAGAAGGGGCCTTAACATCTTCCTTTCCTGCCTTGGTTTTCCAGAGAGTAGCTCAAAGACTCATCGTTTCTGTGTTTCTGCTTTGTTGCCCCATGTAGAACCCTTGTCACACCTGCCGGGTTGTGCACCTGTTCCAAAATGGCAAGAACCCATTTGTCTCTGCTCTCAGTGGGAGAAGCTAGGGAATTATCTGTTCCTACCTCTGTCCAAGAGTGGAGGTGTATGACTCGCCCAGAAACCTTTGCAGCTGGCTGCCAATGTGGTCAGAAATGCTGCCAGGTGGACTTTGTAAACATGCATATCCTGCCATTGAGCAAGGCGATGTTTCAGAGCCAGCACCCTTGGAAGAGATGCCAAAATCTGATGTCCTTTCTGGAAAAGCCCGGAATTCAGAGACTTGCCCCAGCTCTACTTGAGAACAGACACACAGAAGATGTATACAATGCTCTCCATCTTGAAACTACAGAATCTGGGGTTTATGTCCACAGAGCAGTAGCAGGAATAACAGAATAAGATAATACTTCTAGAACCTTCTTTTCCCAAGAGGGAAAATAGGGTCTCAGTCCACAACACTTGGAAAATCCACCAGGGCAAATCTCAGCAGGATGCAAGGGCTGGTCTATTCCTGCATGGTTTTGTGTCCTACCTCCAAGACCACAGCTCTGCCTTCCAACTTCGAAGTCTCCTGGGCTCTGGACCAAGGCTCAGCCCTCAGATTCAACTTTCCTTTTGCACAGAGTTGCCAATACTTTCAGCTCAGCTGTTGTGTCATCCTTATTCCTGCTTGGGACATTTCAAGAATCCAGCAGTTCTCTTTCTTTCTGTCATAGCTTTTTCCCTCTTTTCATATGACTTGAATGGATCTTTATTCTATGTCAGAATTTTATTCTGTGTCAAAATTGGATGGGTTTCTTGTGTACAGCCTGGAAATTCATGTGCTTAGATAAAGGGGCCAAACCACAGAACTTTCCTGCCTCATCCCACCACTGACTCTGGCTTTTGCTGATATCTATGGTTGAATGAATCCGTGAATCATTTCCCTAATAAATCGTGTCCTAATATCTGTAGTAAAGCAAATGCTAGTCTAACCATCCCTCTCATCCACCTCTTGGGCACATTTTTCGAAAAGCCCTTCCTAACTTGAGCATGTTTTACCATTTAAATAGACTGACAATTTTCCAAATCATCAAACTGGTTATGTTTAACAAGTTCTCCCCTTTTGTCTTTTCCATTTTACTCTGAATAAAAATTTGAAAATAATAATTCTTTAAAAAAAGAAAAATTTCTCTCTCTCTCCACTTTCTCTCTCTCCCTCTCTCTCTCAGAACTTTTGGTGAAGTCTGCAATTCCTAATTTCTTTTGCTCCTTTTCCTCAATCAGCTGTTCTCTGCTGCTCCATAAAGGAAGCATCTTTCCTTGACTTTCCTGTGCCACTCTCCCTTTCTCCTGAGAGCTCAGCTGAAGGGCCTCTACAGCCCATGTCCATGTCCTAAATGGGCTTCAAGTAACAGATATTGTTTTTGTTGTCCACCCAGAGCTTCTCCCAGAGGCTCCTAAGGTCCCATTCCAAGGCCAATTCCATGTGTTTAGCCATGTTCCAAGAGCACCTCATTTCCTGACCCCCAACGTCTGAATGAGCAGAGGAGAAAACCAGTGGCAGGCAGATATGCAGGGGAGCTTTTGCGCTAGATCTAAGGAGAAGGAAATGGCAGGGCTGAAACAGATGAGTGCACATTTCCTTCTCCAAGCTGAGAGGGAATTTTCTAATGGGGGAGTCTGACTTCAAACAACAGCCCCCACAGATGACAGGTTCCCAGGATGGCTGCCTACAGGCCATTTCCAGAATGTCCTTATCCCGGTTCTTGTCTAGGTGTGCCTATTGCCAGTTTGGTGCTTTATCCTTTTAAGGTAAAACGAAGGGAGAAATGGTTGGTTAGGGGTATCCGGGGTTTTGTTCAGTTTCCCAGTATGTGCAGAGGGCATGGGAGGGGAATGGTTAGAATTTTCATAGTCTGTCATTAACTCGTCCACCCTGCTGTGGTGTTGGCCTGTCTGAGACAGACGTCACTTCCCCGCCTGGACTTCTCCACTGACTGGTAAATAGCAAGTTCTATTAAAAAGCGGCAGTCAAACACTAACAATGGGGTGAGGTGTTCCACATTATCTGAGGCAATCACTTAAAAACTTTCTGAGCATGAATCACTTCTTAAAAGTCCCTTCACAACAACATCCTCCTTCAGGTTTGACTCACTGGGTGTCCTCCAGGGCCAGTTAAAGACAACTCAAACTGACCGTCACAGAGACTGCTGGACTCAGTTGCGACAGATGTCAGCTGCAGGTGTGAGCTCAGAATGAAAGGCAGTGGTGGGAGATGCTTATCCACAGGCCAGGCGGAAGCCATTTGATTGAAGTGCAAGAAAAGTAAAGAGTTATTAAAATCCATTAGACATGGCTGTAATGGGAATGTGGAGAACACACCAAGAGCCTCCATGGAAAGAGTCACCTTCTCATAAATTCAGATGTGCTAACGAGAGAGAGAGAGAGAGAGAGAGAGAGAGAGAGAGAGAGAGAGAGAGAATAGAGTGAGAGAGATCACATATTTTTTTTAAAAATTGGACTCTATAATTCTCACCAGCCTTACAAAAGTTCCCTTCTTTGTTTGTCTGTTTGTTATTTTAGTTTTGTTTGGAGGCTGTCCCTGGTGGTACTCAGGGCTTACTCCTGGCTCTGTGCTCAGAGATTTCTCCTGCTGGGAGCTGAGGGACTGTATGGGGTGCTGGATTACAAACATGGATCTGCTGCGTTCAAGGCTAGTGCCCTGTCTGCTGTAACTCTCTCCTGACCCTCTTTCAGACTGTCATTGTGGGGGAGAGGGGAGGGGATGCTGCTGCTTGTGGTCGTGTTCAGAGGCCAAGTGCCGAAGACCAAACCCAGGACTTTGCCCAGGCGAGGTACATGCTTTTCCCATTTGAGCCATATTCCTGGTCTCCGAAGTTCTCTGTTTTAATATTTAATGCCATGAACCTTCCCACCCCATCTGTATATGAGGACCAGGGCATGTCTCATCGGGAGCAGGTCTGCAGTTAGGACTCTGAACTATGGATCAAATAAAATCTGTCATAAGCTCACAACTACTGTGTGGCAAGAGGGAACATGGCTCATTGTCCTATGTAAAAAATACAAATGTGCGCACACGGAAGGGTGATATGTGTTCACGGGCTCTCGGGGCAGCTCTCTCCCCCACCCACTCACATTCGGACCTCTTGAGAAGCTGTGTATGGACTGGATCAGGATGGTTCTTCCTTTGTGCTCTGCTTATGTGTGTGCTGCGGTGCTTTCTTCTGTCTGTCTCTCTGACTCTGTCTCTGTCATCTCTCCTCTGGTCTCTTCCGATCTCTCTTCTTCCAATCTCTCTCTCTCTATGGAGCCCTTCTGCTTCTCTCTCTAGAGCCACACACTCTCACTTCTGACTCTGACCTGATTCTCTCTCTCAGGCACTGTGGCCTGACATATTTCGATGCCAGGGTAGCTCACAGTTTGCCCTGGCTCCATTCTGTCCTTCGTCAGGACCCTGCTTTTGGGGTACTAGGAACTAAGGGCAACTGAGTTAAGAAAGCAGATGCTCAGGAGTAAATATTATTGGAGTCAATCAGCTTCCAAGTTACAAAGCATAATATTAACTGTCTTCCTGTGTCCATACAGAAAGGATATTGCTGTAAGGTAAACTAAGTTCCCTGCAGCAAGGCTGAAAGGACAAACCCAATATTATCCTACAGTCCTCACGTAGATTGATTAGTTGATTCCTCTCACCCTCACTACAAGGAAGTGTAGCCCACTAACAATGAATGATGGCTAACCCTCATCAGAACATGGGTGAGGGGATTAGTTGGACAGTATGACTCCCCAGTGAGCCAGCATAGCCCCTCCCTTGACTCAGAAAGGGGTTAATGCACACAGATGGCGTCAGACCCCCGAGCAGTCAGCATACTGTACAACAATATTAACATCACTGCCTCTTGAATACCATGTCTTGTAAACCCCAGGATATGACAAGTCTCTTTAGAATCTTCTTTGATTGTGTTACTCTGTCTCCCGTAGGGAAGTTGGGAGGGGCTTGGGGTAGCTACCAGAGGAAACACATAATTAGGAATCTCTTAGAACAATGAGGGTTCTCCAACACAGAGGCATGAAACTGATTTGCTGTTTCTGGTGGTGAGTAATTAACCAAGTTTGGGGGGGCTTGCCTGTGTTCACTGGGCCAACCCGATTGTTTTGAACCCTGGGGAAATAATAGTTCCCTTTAGCTGTATTTTTCAGAGAATGACTCAATGGAAATGTGACTTGAAAGGCAAGAATGGAATTTCTGCAGAGATGCCATTATGATAATGTCAGAAGTTCCTTTCAGACACAGATAAATCTTTCTTGTTATCCTACTTAGTTTTGGTTTGCCCAAAGACAAGAGGCCTGCTGGAGGGTTGGAGGAGCAAAGGCTGCACGCACTGAGTTCCTTGCCATCGTCCCAGGAGACAGCCTCACACTGTCTGTGCTGAGTGATTCTCTATCATTCCCGTGAGTGGGATTCTGGGGAAATGGTGTTTGTATTTCATGGTGGAGAGGAGTAGCAGTTTTCTCCTGGGAATTTTTCTCAGAAGAGAATGAGTCTCTGACAAACACCTTCTGGAAGTTTCTCCCTGGCCCTGCTGGAACAAATCTGAAGAGGTTCTGAAAAGTGAGGCTGGCCCAGAGCTGTTCTGCCTGGAGCAGCATGTCTGAACTTAGCCACAAGATTGTCCATGGGACCTCTTGAACTTAGTGCCACTGACACAGGTGGCAGTTTGGCAAAATTCTCAAGTAAAGATTTACAATTCCAAATTCAAAAAAAGTGGTTGTAATCAGAGAGGGTTAGAGTTGTTCTTTTTTAATTTTATGGAGGGAATTTCATGACAAAATATCTTTTCTGAGGAGGTGTTCGATAGTTAGATGACCTTCCCCGGAATCTCAGTTTAACCATTGGGAGGAATGAGAGCAAGTGCCCTACTAGCTGTACTATCCTCCAGCCCCTGCTTTAAATGTGTTAAATGTGATGGGCCTTTGGCAGACACCCACCGACCGTGGCCTCCCTAACAGGTCATTCTCAGACCCGACTGCTGCAAAGGGTTCTTCGGGGACCCTGGGGTGGGGTGCACGAGATTCAAATGCCTCTTCTCAGGCCTCTTTCTCACTGTGCCGAGCTGGCAACTCTAATTGACTGAGACCACATCTTAAAATGTCAGAGAAAGAGTTCTTACTCCACACAGATTTGCCTGCCACTCATTTCCCAGTAGGCCACGGAGGATAATGGCCTGTTCGGAAAACAGTGGCCAGTCTCAGTGCATTGTTTGTTTCACAGTGAACTCGAGGATGTTTGTGAGGCCAAAGAGTACATGGGAACACGAGCGGGTGGGCTTTGAGACCTCTGACCCCTGCGCTGCAGCTGTGTGTGAGAAACGAGGTTCTGTCTGCTTCTCTGTCACTCTTCGGGTGGAGGATCAGCCATCCACAGGGTGGGAACATCTGTCTTGTACCCTCGGGCGGGTGAAGAAATCTAAGGCGGGACATCTTGGGCCTGTCAAACGAGCAGCAGTGAGGTTTCATTTTAGAGATCTATTCTGAGGAATAGATTTGTCCCACTCTCCTTTGGATTCCCAGGGGGGAAAAGAGATTTGATTTGAAGTTGCTCTCCATTCTAAAGGGCATGTTGGTCTGATAACAGCTTTTCTGAGGCTGGGGGAAATCAAGCCATTTAGAGGAAAACAACTGGTTGCAAGATAAAATGCCTAATTCAGAACTGTTGAAATGCAAAAACATGGTTTGTACAACTGAGATAAAACCCTATTTTGAGTGACCCAGGATCAAAAGTCCCCCTCCCCTACCTCACAGACACATTTGCTCTAGAAGCTCCTTCTTCCAATGGAATTCCCAGCTTGGTAATTGCATTTCTTAAGATAGCAAGCGATTTTATCTTGCATTGGTTGTTTTACACATGTGCTCATCTAAGAAGAGAGTTTCTGATGATATCTGCTTCAAACAAAGCTTCTGTGATCACCAAGCAGCTCTGGATTTTCCGAGCTATTATTAGCATGGAGAATATAGATAATTGCAATCTACACATAAATCTGAAAATAAAGTGTTTATTCATTACTCCTAAAGATTTTTTTTTTTTTTAGCACGTAGCCCTTTTTCTTTTCCTGAAAGATTTACAAGTGCTTAGATGAAAGAATGACCCTTTCCTGGCATCTCCCTCCCCCAGAAAGTTGGAAGAAAAAGCAACGCTGACTAAAGGCAGGAGGCAGGGGAGAGAAAAACAAAACAGTGCAGCAGAGATTTTATTCATCTTTTGAATAATAAAGAATAGGGTGAAAATCGAATTCTTCTTATGCAATAGGTAACCTTTATCTTGCTGGTATTTACCTGAACCAAGGTAAATGTTGATAGCAGCCTGAGTGCAGACTCCACAGCTTTCATCTTTCTCTCTCCCTGTCTCCTCTCTCTCTCTCTCTCTCTCTCTCTCTCTCTCTCTCTCTTTTAAAAAAGAGCAGACACAATAGCATTGATTGCCCCATGCATTTCATGCTAGAGAGCTACATTAATGAGATTCTTTGTGTTGTTGAAATAATTGTCCTGCAACTCTTCTGGCTCCAGAAACAATTCTGCTCACTAAATATTTTCTTCATCTCCACTTCTACTTGATGATGGTGGCCAAGGGTCCACAAATTTTCTCTGCAAAAAGGAAATCACAATTCTTCTTCCCACATGAGTCCTACTTTCTTTGCTGCTGCTAACTCAACTCCTTCTGACTTCCAAGCTCTAGACCAGCCATAGATGCTAAGCATGAACCACTGAAACTTCCCTCTGCTTGGACAGTGGGTAGGATGCAGTTCACAGGCTGTATTGGTTAGACCCAGAGTGGATCTAAGTTTAGGGATGAAACCCAACATCTCCACCATGAGTTGTGCTGGGCTAACTCTGCAGAAAACATGGGTCGAGTCCATAGGAACAAGCCAGCCAATCTTCTTGCCCTTCAAGCTCACATAGCCATGGAAATCAGAGCAACAAAGAATGCTAAGAAGTCAATAAGTTAACAAGTTCATTTCACTTGTCAATAAGCCCGGACAAGTGGGAAACAGCTGAGTTGATAAATCATTTCCATTTGAGGGCTCGTCACTTGTAGGGAGGACTTATCAGGTTTTTGGGATACACTCAAGGTTTTTAGACCCATCTAACATTTTTTACACAATCTTTCATTGTCTCCCTCATTCTCAGTTCCTCCATCTAAACATTAATAGCAGATCTATCTCCTGGGGTTTCAGTGCAGAGCATTGAAAGGTAAGATTCCGCTAAAGGTTTTTTTTTTAACCTAGCGGGTAGGACATTTGCCTTGCATGTGGCCAACCCAAGTTCAATTCCTCCATCCCTCCCGGAGAGCCTGGCAAGCTACCAAGAGTATCCCGCCCACATGACAGAGCCTGGCAAGCTATCCTTGGCATATCGATATGCCAAAAACAGTAACAACAAGTCTCACAATGGAGACTTTACTGGTGCCCACTCGAGCAAATCGATGAACAACGGGATGACAGAGCTACAGTACAGACAGTCCATTACGTGTTCATTTACATTTTATTGTCAATTGTTTTAATGTTTTTAGCACCCATCTGCTTATTGTCCCTCACATTTGCTTGAACATTTTGTTCCCAAACCTAGCATATGTTTTCATATATTTTGAGACTGGATAACAATAATTCTTTGCTTTCCCCCTTTGCTTGAAAGGCGTTTTCTAAGTCAATGGCAAGTAAGTCCAAACTGCTATCTTTGTCTCAGCTGACCTGAGAAAGGGGTGTTTGGTATCTACACTTTAGCCTTACTAGGACATTTGTCATTGTCAGGAGACAGTCCTATGGATTTGTAGATAACACATGAGAAAGCACAGGGCAAGCTGGTCTGGCCCCTGAGAAAAAGCAAACATTCTGAATTGGGTCTGGCTTATCTCTCAACTTTCCAAATGCCTGTGAATAGAGATGATGAGTGACAATATTCGATAATTAAGCTTTTATTTTATTCAGTCTGATTCAGAATGATCATCTGAAGTGTAAATTCTTACCAAAGGGACATTTCAATAAAAATTCAGAATTCTTAGAAAACCCATGCCTACAATATAGAAACACCAAGAAGAAACAGCAACAGTAGCAGGTAGCTGGGCCAAGTCACCCTGCCAACAAATGAAGCCCAACATTTTCCTAAACCTCCAGTAATCTCAACTTTGAAAGGAAGTAAAACTCAGTGAGTGAAGTGGTGACTCTGAGAATCTAATTAACTTCTCTCGGGGCATTTGGCTGGTAAACAGCAGGTGCAGAATTCAAGTTCTCATCTGCCAATTGCTGTTTACTGGACAATGGTCTCTTTCTCTATTTTTTAAATGTATATTCAGTTACAGATTTAAAAAAACATGCAAAATAAAGCCAACAAGAAACAACAGTTCCAGAAGATTTTGGATAGCGCCCATAATGCATTCATCTTGGGGGGTGAGGGGGGAGCGGTGGTACACTCCAGAGATAGTTCAGTCATTGAGTATATGTCAGTCTTGCAAGTTTGAGGCTGGACTGACTGTGAGCTCAATCACTACTGCTAATCCACCGATATGAGTGCAATCCTTGCAGCAATACTCTCTGGGATCCTGGGAACTATAGCAAAGTATGCAATCCTCAGGGTACTCTCTTTGTGACCATATATAAACAAACACCACAAGTAAGTGTATGCACACTACAACTAAGCCCCACCGCCAAGGCCAAGCTCTGCAGCAAAGTACGTGTGACCTCGGCACTGCAGAAACAACAGGACTGGTTAATAAGTGAGTAAGTAAGGGTTTAAAACACAGGCATCTCTGTTTCATTAACTGTGCCATTATATTGACTTTGTATTATTCTCTACAAATGTATAGAGAACAGATTCTATCAGCTATTTGCAACAAGTAGAAATGTAAAATGATGCACTGGAAATTAATATCATCGAAAGAACTCCTATTTTTCTCCCCTGTGTGTTTCAACTCACCCAGCTCCTGTGTAGATCTGAGCCCCCTAGGAGGTCACATGAGCACAATGAGGCAAATTATGAATTTTGTTTCCCCGGATAAATTGAATCTAATCTCTGCATGCAGCTTTCCCTACAGAGGCTTCATTTTGCAAGAATTTCATTCAGGCTGCTTAGGTCAGTGAGACTGGAGCAGACAGCTACTCATTGAGATGGGGCCTTCTCATTCAGCAGATTAAGGGCAAGGGTCCCAACTCATCCCCAAGAACATTGCTCAACCTCCTTTGGAGATGTTCTGGGAAGGACAGCAGTGTGTTCATTTTCAGGGGACCTGAGAGTTGGGGGCTGTGTGGTTGGACTTTGCAAGCTCTAGGCTCCAGCCATTTCAAAACTGAGCAGCCTCTTCCAGCACACAAATATCTTGCTAATTAGCAATTAGCCATCAAGGGGGAAGAAATGGAGGGAGTTGGGGATCTGAAATGGTCTCCTAAGAGACATGGGGGTGGGGGGGAGGAAAAGCAGCACTTAAAGCAAGCCAGAGAGAAACTGGTAGCTGCTTCATCTGGGCAAGATGTCTCGAGCTATTTTTCTAAATGTTTTAGATTCAGCAAAGGGCCCCGTTGCATTCTGCCAAGTGCTTTTCCCTTTAATTTTTAAATGCATTCAAATTTCAAGGGGAATTTAATCCGTATGTTTCTGGTTCTTTTACACTTAACTCATCAAAATGTTGTTCTTTAAGAGCTGTTTGATCTGTAAGGCTTACGAGCCTTTGTTATAAGCCTTTTCAAAACCTCTTTCCCCTTTTGAATCAGCAAATGGAAGCGTGCCCATTCAGAATGGGATTTGCATGAAGAGAGGTCAGACTTTAGATTAAAGACAGAACCTCAGGTGCACAGGACTTGACTTTGTGGACACACACACACACACACACACACACACACCACTGGGTGTTTGCATAGTAATAGGACAAAAGCCTCACACTCAGCACAGGAGGGGCACTAATGACAGATCAGAGACATGGTGTTCTGTCAGAGAACTGGTCAACCTTGGAATTGGCTCTTGGAAGCCATCAGCCCATTCTTGCATTCAGTGACATCCTACATATAGTCTAGTGACAATCATGCCATCAATAACAAGCAGAGCTAACCTGGGATAACTCCTAACAGTAGTTGCCTTTCTAGTGTTTCAAGGATCATCTCCCTGGATCCTCATTGCAACTCCATGAGGTAGAGATGGAGGCAGTAAGATTTAGTGGACATTGGGTGAGCATTTAGAATCAGTTGATTTGCATTTGAATTCCACCATCAACCTCAAGAAACTCTAATATTTAGGAGTGTTCTTGAATCTGTCACCAGACGTGTCTCTATTTGCTCTTCTTTCTGCTGTTATAGTTAATGATGTTGCTGTCATTGTTCCCCCATCTTCTGGACAGCCATTTCTATGAATAGCTGCTATTGAGGGGGAAAAAAATCTTCGTTTTCTTTTTTTTGTGTCTGTTTCTGTTTTTCTGTCAAAATCTTCTATGTCACAAATGACACTCATTAGTACTAAAATACTGTTAGATTAACACTTCTCCTCATTGCTGGCATTCACACACTTGAAGACAGTTGTATGCCCCCTGACCTTCAAAAAGAAGGAAAAGATCCGGGATCACTAACCCATATTTTATCTGGACTTTCTGAGGAGAACCTGTCTTCTGGCTTTTACATCCCCTGGGGCCAAGGTTGTGTGACACACGACAAAAAAATACAATGAGCTAGATGGGATCTGACCCGGGAAAACCCATGGAACCTTTTGTATTTTACACTCTTATTAATGTGGTTTTATAACCATGTCACTAGGGAAGTTGTATTACCCTTTTTATTCATCTAGACTTAATGGAAAATGGATTTTTAAAAAAAACATAAACCTTTTGAGGTTGTGCTCTATCTCCTGTACTTCTACAGAAGATTTTTTTGGGGGGGGGGGGTTGGAAATAAGGTTTTTGTGGACTGTGCTGAATTCATAGAAATGAATAGGGATTTCATGGCAAAAGGTAGACCATACACCATACTGAGATTTTAGATGTTATATGTTCAAGCTGGAAGACATTCATGGGTTTCTGTCTGTCATGTATTAACTGAATTCATAGCCCCATTCCTGGCCTCTGAATTCTCCTCCTGGAGCCAGTCATTGTGAAGCTCAAGTTTGATCATGAAAGAATGCTGGAAAAAAATGAATTGCCCTTGGTCTCCCATTGGGCAAGCAACTGAGAGTGAACTGACAGCATGTGTAGGACATCTTTTAATTTGCCAAGTGACTAAATGTGCAGCCTCTGCGGCAGGCATCCGCCAGCTGTGCCCACATGGCTCCCTCAGCTGGTCTGCGTTTCAAGCAGCAGACAGGGCTCAGCCACCTTGTCCTGGCACTCGAATCCTGTGCCAAAAAGATCATCACTAGGTCTGAACATTTGTGCGCCAGCCCCAGCAGCCAAAGGTAGATGGCTTGGCTTAACAAAGGCAGCTCTCAAACGCCAGGCCACAGGCGGCTTCCGGGAGTGTTTTTCCCAACTTGGGGCACTGCCGAAAATGACGAGACCCAAGGGTTGACCATCAGTTCAGCGGGCCAGTCTTACCATCTGTCCATCCTTTCCTACCTGCTCTGTTCTCCTGGGCTCTCAAAAGCCAGTTAAGCTTCAGTGACCTATTGTGCCTGCGAGCAGGGCAGATGTTTGCTGAACCTGAGAGCTTTTCACATGCATCTCCATGGAAATATCTTCTCTTGCTATTGCCCCTTAGCTTGGGTTTTAATCTCTCCAAACTGTTAAGTCTTGGTTTCCTATGATAGTTTTCTGGGTGGTTGCATAAGGATCTAATAGTTGTATAGCTTAAGACAACAGGGAATGAAGAGAATTGACTAAGCAGCCACAGTTACCTTCTGACTCTAGCTCAGGGCTAGAGATGTTGGACTCATGAAACTTCAAGGCCAGATGGTCCAGTATCTACATGGTGCTTATGGTTCCTCAGCCTGTGGAAAGGCCAATTTGTGTAGTGGAAATGATACAAGTACATAAGAGAATATGCACGCCAGTGCTCAAGAGTTTTGTGTAGATTCTCCATTCTGGAGCCCCTCAGAGGAGCAAGATCCCTGTGTGTGAGAGGAGACCAGAAGGCCACAAAGGATCTGGGATTTTTCAGCTGGAAAGGATCCAGCCTGATGCTGAAAATGGTGAGACTGCAGTGAAGATGGACTTCTGGCCAGTTCTCTTGCACATGAACATCAAACCACACAGACAAGTGCTCAGCTCAGTATCGATGTTCGGTCCGCAATTAGTTCCCTAAGAACCCCAAGCTGCAGAGCTCTGTTGCCAAAAGTGATGACCATTGAAATCTTTCCAGGTCAACCTTGCTACTCTCTAAAGGGTAATTCTTTAAATCCGGGTAATTCTTTAATTACTCGGCTTTTTGAAATCAGGATAATTCTTTAAATCCACTGATCTGATCGTTGTCTGAATTAACATCAGAGATCACCATATGAAATAACCCAACTGGCAGTCATGTCATTTGAACCCATAGATGCAAGTGCACATGCTTCTACATGTATGCAATAGCATAGGTGAATATGGAAGCATATGTAGGAATATGTACATGTGTATTATATGGATATGTGCATCTATGTCTGTCCTGTGTAAGATAGATGAGGGATAGATCGAGACTGACAGTAACTTCTGAGGGTAGGTATTGTTATCCCTATTCAGAGAAAGACAACAAGGTCCTGAGAGATTAAGTTACTTGAGGGCAGAGTTCATAAATAATGGAGAGAGGCTATGAACCTGGCATTTGACTACACAATCAGGTGAGCATTGAAGCCTCCTGCTCTGTGTAATCAAATCATCTGAGTGCATATCCCAGTCGTCTATTTGCAAAGATTCGCCTGCTGATCTCCTTGGCCTTTCATCTTGTCTCCGAGGTGGGAAGTACCTCACCCAGGAGAAAACCCCAGAGCAGGGAGAGCTTCTCCCCAGAATCCCAACAGCTGCTCAGACTGGCTCCCTCACTGCCTTTTCAGTCTTCTCACCTTCCCACCCCAGTGAATTCCACCCCCCCCAGTTTAGCCTCCCCCCAAGCTCTTCTCCTGAGCTATGTGCTCAGGGGCACCTTCTCCATCTCCTCCAGTCCTGTCCTTCCCCAGCCAGTGCATGGTGGGGTTACCTCTAGTTTGGCTATAGAGGTCTCATACTCCCTGTCTCTTCTCCTTCTCTTCTGCACTTCCTTCCCTGTCCCTCCCTGATGGAGTAACCTGGCTTCAGCCATCAGGGCATCTCAGACATTGTTCTGGCCCCATCTCCTGGTAGAGCTCCATTCTAGGAGAAATTACATCCTGAGAGTTTTCACTGGTGCTCTGTCAGTGGGCTCTGGAAGTTGAGGTTACAGGGTCTGATACTCCAAAGGAGATGACCAGCCTTCTCCCTGGGGACTGCAGTTCTTATTCCTGGCTACTCAGATGTCTTTCCACTTAAAATTTCCCTGACAATATCTCAACATTTATAGCTCCTAGTCCTTATCTTTAGGAAGATCCCACACGTGGGACTGAGGGCCATGTAACAGAGGGACAGACTGGCGGGCAGGCTGGGGTCTTTGGTTGGAATGCAGCAGCTGTCCATTGAGGATGCTGGGTTCCAGATGTGGGGAAATAGAGGCCCTCTCTGCAGAAATACAGCAGGCATTTATTTCCTCCTCCTTTATTATGGTGATTATTATTATTTTTGTAGTTCCCATGGAAACAGCCAGAGAGAGAACAAAAAAGTCAGAGAGGTTAGCATGATGAGACAGGAAGCGCCATATGCTTAAGAACACTGTGTGTGTGAGTATGTGTGATGTGTGTGAGCATGCATGCATGTGTGTGAACATGTGTGCGTGTGTAACTGAGTTAAAATGAGTGTGTGAGTAAATGAGCATGTGTGTATATAAACCTATATGTGCCTGCACGTGTGTTGTGAGCATGTGTGTATGTGTAACTGTGGGTCTAAATGATCATGTGTGTCTCAAGGAATATCTTGTGCATGCGTGGGTATGTGCCCAAATGAATGTGAGCGTCTAAATGAGTGAGTGTCTGAATGAGTATGAGTGTGTGTATTGAGATGGGAGTGTGTGTCAATGAGTGGTGTGTGTGTGTGTGTGTGTGTGTGTGTGTGTGAGAGAGAGAGAGAGAGAGAGAGAGAGAGAGGGAGAGAGAGAGAGAGAGATTTATTCTCCCGTTGGGTCTAGGGAAATTGTGATGTTCGTTCCTCGCATTTATTACAATTGGGCTCAACCAGGAGACAGCTCTCAGCTTCCAGCAATTAGGGAAGCTTTGTAATGACAGCTCCTTCACATTCACAGCGAGGGAATGGAGACATCAGGATCCCGAGCCAGAGGGGTGTCAGGGGTGATTCTCAAAACAAGAATCCTGCTCTGTGTTCCTCCTTTTCCCTGGGTGCAAGATCACCAGTTCCTCCCTCTTCGCTTTTCTGTTTCTCTGTGCAGTATATTTTTATATTTTAGTACATTTAATAATATATTTGAGGGCTACTCCCTACACTGCTTGGGGCTTACTCCTCATGGTACTCCTGGGACCACATGCACTGCCATGGTGCTGGGGATTCAAGCCAGGATTAGCCACAATAAGGCAGGTGCCTTAGCCCCTGTGCTATCTCCTCAGCCCCCTCCTGTTTGTTTTAATGAGGCGTGATTCAGGCAGCTGCCCCAAGCCCCTGGTACCCTTGAGCTCTCCCTAGGCTATTCTAGTTTAGATGCTCCTTTCTAACCCTGCACCTCACTTGGAAGAAAATCCAGCCTAGTATCTCTTTTCAGGATGACCACTCGGAGCGCTTACATGGTCAACCACCAAGACAGTGTGAGTCATCGTCCTTGTTTCAGTGGAACAGGCTCCCCCCGCCCCCCTTGCCAGGCTCTGAGCCCGCCAGGCTATATCTACATCCTCAGGCCTACTGTCACTTTAATGACCAGGAGCCTGGGGTCTATTATTAACTATCCAAAGTTCACAAACTTACTTGGTCTGCTGCCTTCATTTCACTGTATCACTGTCATCACATTGTTCATTGATTTACTTCAAGTGGGTTCCAGTAACATCTCCATTCGTCCCAGTCCTGAGATTTTAGCAGCCTCTCCTTACTCGTTTTTCCCAACGATTGGAGGCTCTTTTCAGGGTCAGGGGAATGACCTTCATTTCAGATAAACAAAATGACTCAGCACCTCCTTGGAAATATAAATTACATTACAGGAATACACAGAAGCTACCCCAATTGCACCTGAAGCCCCTATTGCACCCCTAAGGATTTTTCCATCACCCCCTCCCAGAGGACAGTATTGCCCATTCTAGAAAACACTGATCCTGATAACTATTTAGGCCTTTTGAAGCCAAGAGAGTCTGGAGGGCTGGCTGGTGATACCCATGTGAGAGCATGCCCCATCCCTCTGAGTCTCTTAGATGACCTGTGTTCAAAGGACACAGACTTCCTCCCAGTCAGCCTTGCCTTTGGGTGCAGCTTTAATGCTGCTGTGTGTCCTGCTGTCTCTCCAGTGGCTCAGAGAACACATATGTCCACACTAGGTTACCAACCCTCATGTGATCTTAGAAGACTCTGTAAAGAACAGGAAAACTGCCTTCACCTCTGTATAGCAACCCTGACCCCATCGAGCCACCCAGGAACCCACATATTCGTGCATGAGAACGGCTCTGCACTGGGGGGGGGGTCACTGGTGTAATTCGAGCTTTCCTGGAAATGGCACTGCCTACCTCCCTCACTAGCATAGTGGGAGGAAGTATGCTGTGTTTTACTAGCCCACCCATTGTTTTGCACATTCCCTAAATTTCACGAGCTCCTCTGACCCAGTGAGGCCAAGCCTGGCATCACCTGTCTCCCGGCTACCCCTCTCCTCACACTGCCTATGACAGGCACTCGTGCTCCCCAGCACCCCTCACCTCCTATTGTTTGTCAGATATTTTTTTCCTCTCCAAATAACTTTTTTCCTTTGTATCTGACCAATGCCCTTTGATTGCAAGGAGCAACTCTGTTACACATTACCAGAGTAACAGAGCGTGTTGTAATTGGCCGGGAATCGGTCTTGAAATGTCAAGGCAAGATTTATTTCCCAGCGCAGCCTCTCTAGGTGCTAATTTTGCTATAGGCTGCAGGATAATGGGCCCTGCTCACAATGGGCGAGAGTTCCTAATCTGAATCCAGGGCTGTAATTGGGTTGAAGGGATTTTAAATCATTAAAGTTGCATTTAGAAAGGGGAATAGAAATAGAACCCCAAGATTGAATGACTCACTTAGTATTTAATGAGGGAGTCAGGCAGTATCACTTATAATATTCTCTTAATGACCTTACAAGCAATGCAACTCCCCACACCCACCCCTCGGCCTATCCACCAGGGCCCTTTCGACGCTCTCGGATTCAGCACTCTGGAGCAATTAATTACTGACCCATCCAGGAGCGATCGTCTCTGCTCCAGTGCAGAAGCGCTGACTCCTTCCTCCTCTGTCTCCCCACTCTTCCTTCCCCTTCCAGCCCAGACGAGTGGCCACAGTGACCCACTCATTCATCATATGCTGTTTCTGGAAAGGCCGGTTCCCCCCAAGAGTAACTGGGTGGCTGAGGGTCTGGGCAGGGGAGACACGAGGAGAATGGAAGTTTGATCTGTGGGAGTCTGAGAAGCATCACTGGGAATTCCATCAGAATTGAGAGTGACCATCCATGCTCTGTTCCTTCTCTCATGGCTTGACATCTGTTTTACTGGATGAACCTTGGTGAACCCCCAAGAAGTAGAGCACTAGTATTGGCTACTGGAGAAAAGTCAACTTTGGATCCAAGGGATCAGCCCTGCCTCTGATGAGCCACATCATCTTGAGTGTCCCCCACAAACATGACGCAGCAGACCCTCGTAGTCAACATGGTATTTCTTCCTACAATTGTGACCAATGGACAGCCACATGGCTAAACACCTTGGCTTTTTCAGGGGAGTAAAAGTTCAACACTTATTTAGGATTTGATGTATAGGCACAGCAACACAATCAGGACCCCCTTGAATAGAAGGCCCCATAAGGGAATTCCTAGAGCTGAAGAAGCTTGAAAAAGGTGCATCTACAGTAGAGTCTAGGTGTGGATTCTTTGGACTGGTTGCATAATTGCTGACTGACCTCTCTGATTGGCTGCTTTGGGGAACTGGGTGGCCCTGATCTCATTAGACCACCAGACCCCTCCCTTGGCTTCCAAATCTTTATCATCCAGTCTTCTACCACCAGCCCACCCATCAGAGACACAAGCAACCAGGACTTTCTGGGCACCCATGGTCTGGGATCTTGAATAATCATCCATCGAGGCCCCTCATTTTCTCCCAAGTCTTGGGGAAAGGCCATGCCTCTGCCAATCAGGAAGATGTCCTTAAGTTTCTGGTATATTTCAGTGGTGATTCTATGGTCTTAATGCCAGGTGTGTGAGGTACTCTCAGAGGGTCACTTCTCCTTGGCAGTGTCATGGCAATAACCCATGGCAAAGGGACACTTTCCAAATTCAGAAGAAATACTTGTCAGTCCACAAGGGGTGTTCTCTTTTAAGTTCACAGTCCATGGGGTCTGGAGAAATTGTACAGGAGTGAGATGCTTGCCTTGCCTAGTTGATCCTTGACACCGCATGGGGCCTCCTGAACAGCACCAGGCATGATCCCTGAGCAAAGCCAAGAGCAAGCCCTAACTAAGCACATCCAGGTAGTATGACCCAAAACCCAAGGGAACTAATCTCGCAGCCTGAGATGTCACTTATCTGTGGTAAGTCCAGTTCAAAGCCAGGGAATAGACCCATGCAATGTGGATGAAGCCATAAACTCTGGCCACTGGATAGAGCTGCCATGAAGAGAAGATCTGATGCTGGAAAGGACACTGGAACCATTATAGAGGGATAGTGGTGCATTGATGATGGTGGTGTGATGTGACAATGTTGTATCTGAAGTGTATGAATATTGAATTTCCTGTGAACTGATGTTAACACAATAAAAAGTAAAGAGTAAATAAAGTCACAGCCTGCCATGTGTGTCAAGCATGCGCCCCTGCTATAGAACTCCCAGAGTAGCCCTCCCCGCCACCCAGAAGCTTGGTTCTGCCACCACCATGACTCATCAAATCCCAAGCATGAAGAAGGGCTGAGAGTTGCCCATAGTTACCTGAACTTTGTGTTTTGATCACGTTGATGCTATAGTTTTGTCTTCGGCACAAAAGCAGCGAGTCTCCAAAAGCAGCCAGGAGCACTGCAGTATGAAGGAGCCCAGCTACACAGGGGACGAGGGAGAAGCCACCCTCCCTCCTGGTGTCTCTCCCCTAGGAGAGTGTAGGATTGTCCTGGTCCAGATTATTCCCCCAGTGAGCTGTGTTGATTGACCCTGTTTGGTTGAGTTTCTCCTTACCCTGCTACGTGCACTTACTGATCACCTCAATCCCCCTGCCCGCACCAAAGCTGCCTTTGTCCAACAAAGAAATATGTGTGGGGAATATTTTGTGACTGTGTTTGTTATTAATATCCATTGAGCCTACTAGAAAGAAATACATCATCATCTGGTACGTTGAAACTGCTAGGCTATTCTTTAATCATGAGGTGTTAGCTGATTTAAATTTAGTAACAATACAAACATCAGTCGTTAACTCTGTAGCTGATGATCAAAGTTAGAAATGATTATTCCTGCTTTGCACCAATCAGAGCCCAGGTAACAGAATAATAGATTATCATGTTCACTCTGCACCAATAAGATCTCAGATAACAGAATAATGAAGCATCATGCTCACTCTGCACCAATCAGAGCCCAGTTAACAGAACAATGGAACAGTGTGGGAAAGAACTGGCCATGCTTTATACATTGAATCTCACCTCCAGAATTGTGACTCCTGTAGAATAAATCCCACTACACCTTTTGTGCAGTACACTGGTCCGTTATTTAAAGATGCCCCTTGTATTAGAGATGCTTTTGTATAGTCATTGGCAATAGAATAATCACTCCTAACTGTTCACGGCTAAGCCCTCCAAGGACAGATAGCCACTTCTGGGCATTAGGAAACTGGATGGTCAGAAAGCATTTTCATAAGCTGTGCTGCATTCTTACTTAGAGACTTGACTGTGTCTCAGTTTCTCTCTTTCCTGACTCTTCAGTCTCTGCTTTGTCTTTGCCTTTGGCTGGTCCATCCTTTACTTGCCATCAAGGTGGATCACTACTAGACCTCAGGACACTGTCCCGGGAGCTAAAAACCAACCAGCAGAGCCTGAGCTGCAGTGGGTATGCCTGAGTCAATGGTTGCAGCCTATAGGATGAAATATATCATGAGAAGGTCTCCTGGAGGGCAACCCACCCATGCCCCTGACCCTGAAGTACATGCCCCTGCTGCAGAACCCCCAGAGTAGCCCTTCCCCCAGCTGGCCGGTTCTACCACCACATGCCTCATCAGACACCAAGCATGGAGAAGGGCTGAGAGTTGCCCATAGTCACCTGAACTTTGTGTTTTGATCGCGTCGATGCGATAGTTTTGTCTTCAGCACAAAAGCAGTGAGTCCCCAGAAAGCAGCCAGGAGCACTCGCTGCTGCCTGCTGCGGCTGCCTCCGCTTATCTTCTTGTAGCAACCTGCTGGTGAGAGATCATGTCTTAATTAACATGGCCTTATCGAGTCTGTAACTGTAGCCTCGCTGTAAAACCAAATGGTAAAGGAAAGATAGAAAAGAAATCGCTGCAGACGGGGTTGGGCAGAACGGCTTGGGATGGAGACTGAGTGGGCAGGTTGTCCACTCTGGGCTGCTTGACCACTGCCTGCTGATATTTAGGCACTCAAGTCCTGGACTGTTCTGTCTGGCTGAGATCTTCGAGGCCTCTGGGACCAGGGCTGTCCAGGCTCCTCCAGTGCTGTCCAGGGCAGTTTATCTCAGGGCACACAACTTACCGTCCTGGTGTTCTGAGTCTTTCTAGTCAGGCTTTTGATTGAATGAAAGAAATGATGCTGATCGAAAAGTTGTGAGCTGTTGCAGACACAGGGCAGAGAGCTGGGCAGGACTCATCCAAGTCAGGGCCCTCCTAAACATTGATGGGCCCCACTGATGAAACATGTATTGGATGCTTCTTCCCTGCCTAGGGACTGACCTGGAAGATGCAGCAGCAACACACACATTGCCGCATCCATGGGCAGCCAAGGCCAAGGAAGGGCCCCAAAGCAGAGTAGATGGAGTCTGAGACTGGGCCCCCCGGGAGTCTCAGCCACTGGCACAGGCTTTAGGAATAGTTTAACAGCAGGGCATAGATCTGGGGTGCTGGGAGCCAGCACTCCCTATGAACTCCTTATGGACCCATTGCTTGATATACCCTGTACCAAAGGTTGCCAAAAATACCCTTTTCTTTTTGGGGGAGCACTACTATGGTACTTGAAGCTTATTCCTAGATCTGTGTTCAGAGATCACTCCAGGCTGTGTTTGGGGACCATATGTGGTACCAAGGACTGAACTGGGTCAGCCATATGCAAGGCAAACACCTTAACCCCTATACTATCTCTTTTAACAGTACACCCCCACCTATCTCTGCTGCAGGGGTTCCATCAGATGTGGTTCCTCTTGTGGCAGGGGGAATCCCCACATCTCTCAGCAGGTTGGATGTTACCCGCCCCCTCACTCACTTGCAGACTCTGAGTTGTGCTTCGCTGGGTGCATGGGGCTATCAGCTGTGGTTTAATGAAGAGTATCACTGACAGATTTCACAACACACAATTCCAGCAGTGGGGCGGGGAACGCATCTGCCTCGAACCGACCGAGGGAAATCTGACAAGTTTTTTTCAATCCACTTATCAAAGCAGTTGCCGTTGCAAGCGGGTGAAACAATAATGCAATCTTAGCGCTGAGTGCTCATTTGGATCTGGGTGTTTCAATAAATAAAATGCTGAGGGAAAGGAAAGCAGACCTGTTGTCTGCCATCCACTAAATTTAATATCCCAAGTATCGACTGACAGCTTTTTATCACCATAATTAGTATGGATTGTTCCCGAGACCATTGATCAATCTCCCCTACCTCCACAGACTCCAGTGCTGTTTGCTTCCTCTCCAGCTCTCCCCCTGTTTTATCTTCCTATTGATCCTGCTGGGTGGGTTCTACCCTGGGGAGGCTGCTCACTTAGACAAAGGACCTGGGGTAAGGCAGCAGGGTCTTTCTCTGTGGCTTCCTCTCTGCCCTGGTCCTGGGGTCTTTTCCTGGATATCATTTCCACACTTTCTACTCCCAACCTCGGATCTAGAACTCGTGGAATAGAAGCCAGGAATCAGTGGCCAGTTGATGTGGGTTGAGTGAATATCTATTCTTTAAGACCACAGAGTCAAATAAAGGACGTGAGTGAGTGTGTGTGTGTGTGTGTGTGTGTGTGTGCGTGCATATATGTGTTCATACATAGGGCGCAGAGTAATTTTACAAGATTAATCAGTTTCATTTCAAATAAACTTAAGACCATATTTCTTACCATGTTTTCCAATGTGATACCCTAATTATTTTATGGAACTCCTTAGTCTCTCTCTTTTTAATGATGGGGTTGTTATTCTTACCAGCTCTGCCCATCTTACCTACCCTTGGGACTAGAGGTGTGATTCAAAAACATTCTTCCATTATGATGCTTGTTTGTTTTAGCATCTTGGCAGCCTCCCAAGCAGTGTTCAGGAGAAACAGATCTCCATCAGTAAATCTTGGCACAATGGGCTGATGGTTCAATGCAAGGGCCCAAGATTGTGACGTTGCTTTGGTTCTATGAGGCCACTGATGTCCAAGGTTACCCCAGTGATGCTTGAGCCATACCCACTTGGTGCTCCAGGGCTGCACCCAGCAATGCTGGGGGACCATGTGGTACTGCAAATTGAACTGGGGTCAGCCTCACGCAAGTCAAGCACTTTAGTCCCTCTACCAACTCTGCAGCCTCCAATATGATGTTTCTTTCCAAAGGCCTGGCCAGAGTACATGAAGTTTAATTCCCTTTGTGACTTAATCTCTCCTGTCCTGAAGTCCCTTTTCCCATGGTCTTTCCTGCTATTTCCCACTGGGCAGACTTGCCTGAATCTCTGTCACCCACGACCTATCCACTTCTGGAGTCTGCGTGTGTCCTTCATTTTCCCAGTGATCACCCTTTCCTCCTCCTTCGCCCCAACTTCTGTGGCTCATTCCCCCAGCCCAGGTTTGCTCAGCTGCAATCCCTTTTGAAGCCTTCGCTGAGTCTCCAGACCCCACACATCATATCTTCCTCCTGTTCCCTGAGATTTTCATGGAGTTCATCACTTCCTGTCTCTGTCTCTGAGCTCTTATGGAAAGGCATGACACATTTTTCTCTCTTCCACACCCAGTGCAAGTAGCAGCATCTGGCCCCTCAGGTTTTTTTAAACTTGTGTTAGGGATTTCCGAGCCTTAAAATGTGAACCAGCAGTGCAGAGTCTTAGCAACTGGACACCCTTTGCCCAACAGGCCATGTTCATGGCTCATTGGGTGCTAGAGCTACTCCCAGAGCAAGAGCTGGGAGGAGGCTCCAAGTGGGGAGATGGGATGGGCAAAGTCCTCTTCAGTGGGCCAGCAAGTATCAGGGGCTCTTTCTCCTGCCGTAAAGAATCTGGGTGTGGCAATGAGGTCAGTGTGCTTGGCACAAACTAACCGCACCAGTGACTCATGGAAAATACCAAGATGAGGCTTCCTCTTTGGATTGTCCCTACAGAATGTCCCTGCTCCCTATGTGGTAAATCTGAGCTCATCAACTTCATGTCTCAAGAGGGCATTTTCACCAGCATGTTGTAAAGGTACCTGGATGAGCCCAGAAAACTGGCCTGGCTTGGAGGTGGTGTGGGAAACAGCAGCCCACCTTGCCATGCCAGGAGTTGAGCATGTCCCATGTCTCTGGTGGGTGGAGTCAACTCAGCACAATTCTCCACCCTGTCGACTGCAACAGAGTCAATGCAGAGTCAGTGAGTCAACTCTGGGAAGGCCAGAGGCACTTGTGATCTGCAATGCAAATCAGTCCCTAGAAAGGCAGAGCAATGCTAGGACACCTTTCCCTCTGCACACCATGGCAGTTATGGACATTTGTGGCAGATGTTGCTTGGGTGACCCCAAGGTGTATAGAAGTACACCAGCACCTCCTTAGACTTTACACTAAGGTCCTCCTTAGTGACCTCCTTTAGGCTTATTGAGGTGAATTTGACAGGTACTGATGGGGGCTTGCACGCAGTCAACCTGTGTTCAATTCTTTCATCCCTATCGGAGAGCCTGGCAAGCTACCGAAGAGTATCCCGCCTGAACGGAAGAGCCTGGCAACTACCCGTGGCATATTCGATATGCCAAAAACAGTAACAATAAGTCTCATAATGAAGACGTTACTGGTGCCCACTCGACCAAATCAATGAACAATGGGATGGCAGTGTAGTACAGTGCAGTGCAGTGATGGGCACTCTTCTCTGTCAGGTTGGGCCCATCTATCATCTATGGGGGGGGGGGTGCACCATGGCTTTGAAAGCATCAGAAGGAAGGTGACTCTAGCAGCCTTGCCAAGGTTCCCTGTGCTCCTGAGCTGGTGTTTTTCGTCTGGGCATTTGGTTGCAGTAGAGCCCCGGGGGCAGGTGGAGTGAATGAATACAAACGTTTGCAGAAAATGTTTCTTCCTGCATCTCCAATGGGTTCATAAAACCTACCACACAGCCAAAAGTTCTGATTAAGCTTCCCACTTGATTACTTTCTTCCTCACTTGATCATATTTGGCTGGAGGAAAAGCTCTGAAAAGACACTTCCTCAGACCTTTCTTGACCCATTTCCTGGGTTGTCTGCATGCAGAGGGAGCATCCAGACCCACACCTTGCTCAATCTCAACAGTACACTAACTAGCTGGAGAGTTTGACAAGATGCTGCAGCTTCTGGAGATTCCCTGCACTCCCCTCTTCCATGCTTTGTGAGTAACTGAGAAGGTTAAGCCAGGTATGGTGGGTGAGCAGTCAGAACATAGATTGTAACCTAGAACAGAGGTAACAGACAGCAGGTATTTGAAAGATGCATTTGTCTTCCCTGTGCAAACCAAAGGTGCTCATGCAGATGATATTTCTGCAGACACATCCTCCTTTCTGCACCTCTGACCTTAATTAGGGCATCAGTGGGTACAGCCTCAGAGGATCAGATAGGGATGTACACAGGTAGATGTGTGCAGGAGGCTGATGGACATGTGTGGAGAGAGACATCAGCATAATATCACAGACAGGGCTGAATAATAACATGTCTGCAACAACTGTTTTCTTCCCTCTTCTTGCCTCCTTCCCTTTCTCCTTCATTCGGTCCATCGATTTGTTACTCTCATGTTGCTCTAATGAACATTCTAGTAACAGCCACAGATGTGAAATACTCCCGCTCGTTAAAAACTGATTGCACAAACTGCCAAAAGAAGAGAGCCCCCCTTTACTTTGCATGAGAAAGCCCAGTGTGTTCTGTCTGAGCCACGTCCTTCTCCCAACATAAGAAGCCCCAAATTTCTCCAGGTTCTACAAACTCCAGGTCTGACTCACTTACTCTCGGATGAATTCCCAAGCTCAGCTAAGAGTGAGCTTGGGTCAGGACAAGAGGTCTGCACAGCTCAAAGCTGGGATGCAGCTTTCTGAAGCTGCACCTTGTTTTGTGAGGATGAATGGCACGTTGGGCATAGAAGACTCACCGGGAAATGGGACACTCTAAGTTCAGAATGAATCAATGCATCTACTTATCAGCTGAAAATGCTGTTAGACTAGAAGCCTATCTGCACGAGTGCAAAAGAGAGAGCTATTAAAAGCCATCCCTTAGGAGAGAAACCTGAGGAATCTAAGAAAGCAGAAAGTACTCTGATAGTAATATGAAGGGTGTGAAGATCGAAGAGAGAGAAAGAGAGGTGGGGGAAAGGACTGACTTAAGACCTTTTTGCTCATTTGGCTTTCTGGGTCACACCCAGAGATGCTCAGGGGTTATTCCTGGCTCTGCACTCAGGAATTACTCATGGCATTGCTTGGGGAACCATATGGGATCCTGGGGATCAAACCCGGGTTGGCCACATGCAAGACAAATGCCTTCCCACTGTACTATCACTCTGGCCCCAACTTAAGACATTATTAAGAGTTAAAATCTTATTAAGAAAGAAGAATGGAAGGAGGAAGCAAACCTCAGAAAGAAACAAACAACAACAGAAAAATCAAGGTTGCCCACAAAGAAGCTTTTATCTGAAGTTCCCAGGTCAATATAACATGCCCCGTCCTGCAACAGCTATACCACATGCTAACCAGCTTTAATTATCTGATGTGGACACCCCAGATGCCCAGGTCTGGGTGCAGACAGCTGTCTCTGGTTGGCTGGCTGGCTCAGGTTTTCTAGCCTCATAGGGCCTGATGGGTGGCCTCCTCGAGCAGAGCTGATTGCTTCATGCTGGAGACCTTGGTTTGGTGCACACCTCCAATGTACCCATCTTTAATGTATTAACCTTATATAAACCAAGAGAGACCTCGGAAGAAGGAGCACTCAAGGGGCACCTGTGCATGGAGGATGATGGGGGTAGAGGATCTTGAAACTTGCCCTGCCAACTTGCAGTGTCCTTGCACTAAAGTCAGCCCCGCCTCACAGAAGCATCTAGAAGTGGAGTGCATTGTAGGTGGTAGGGGAGCTCTCGCTCCATGGCTAATAGGGTGGATGTCGGTCTGTAATAAGTCAATGAAACAGTGAGTTTCAATTACTTACATGTTCCCTGAAGCTGAAACAATTGCCATTATCCCACATAATATTGCTTGACCTACATTTTTACTTGAAAGCCTTCAGCTAATAATTAGTCTGAATGTTGAGTTATAAATAAACACATTCATATTCTGGAAATGAAAGGGGAGCGGGAAGTAAGACCCCCGCCCTCCTCCCTTTCTTCACACTTTCTTTCTTCTTTGCTTTTTGTTTGATATTTCCACTTAGCTTTTCCAAGGTGACGTTCATCAGGGAGGTCTTTTAAAGGAAGAGGGGGGGGAGCATTCAGAAGTAATGAGGCAACTGGGCTTGATCCAGGAAAGTGGCAGGGTCTTGGGTGCCAGGAGATTTGACCATCTGGATAAAGAGGGTCAAACTCTCCTCTGGCAGCAATTAAGCAGCTCCGTGTGGAGAAGGCATGTGACCACACCGAAGGAGCTGCCAAGAACTGGGGATTAGTAAACAAAAGTCCTCGCCAGAAGGTGTCCAGGTTGGCCCCTGCTCTGCCCACTTGGCATTGGTGGAACTTCCTCTCTCTTGGTCCCATCTGTTGGTACCCACAGCTCACCTTTACACTGTCTGCAGAGACTTAAGAAGCTAATTCAGATGGAACTGAGTTTGTTTAAAACATCAAGAATCCAGAGCTAAGTGGCTCACATGATGAATCTTAACTTGTTTGTCCCCTGCGTTCACAGTCTCTCTGGAATAAACAGAGGTGTGGTGCCCTAAAGAGAGCTTTTGCTCTTTGATAGCATGGGGTGGTTTGTCCCCAGATATTTATACCTTCCCGAGGAGGCATATGCTCAGATTTTCTTAGTAGAGGAAAGATACAGATCTGTGAAGTGACTTTCTAGAAGTTTTTGATGCAACAATCCTCAAACCAGGCAATTCCTAAACCCCATGAAATGCACTTACTCTATTCAACAGATATTGATTGACCAGGCCCTGTATTAGTCCTTGTGACTGGAATAAAGATCAACAGCCCTACACATGAGTGCTTGGTAAAAGGAGGAACAGCAGGTATTGTGACTGTTCAGTACTCCTCCATCAAGTCTTCCCTACTTCCATTTGAAAGCAATGACATCAACACAACAATCCCTCCCGGTTGGTACACCATTTCTGCTTCTCCGTCTGTGCCTGTTCAGAATGGCAGTGCAAATAGATCTCTCCTTTAATAACATCTTCCCATTGTACAGCACTGCTATTTTTCTTAGTTTCTAATGACATATCAATCTATTTATGACTCGCCTCAACTTGTGTTCTTTCATTGTCTTATTTGCCTAACAAGACAAGTAAGGACACTACTTACTTCTATATTTTTTTCTTTTAGGGTCATACCTGGCAATGCTCAGGGGTTACTCCTGGCTCTACACTCAGAAATTATCCCTGGTGGTGATCAGGGGACCACATGGGATGCCGGGGATCAAACCCAGGTCGGCCACGTGCAAGACAAATGCCCTACCCACTGTGCTATTGCTCCAACTTCCACTACTTATTTCTTAAGGCCTTCTTTTTATTTAGGGGAGAAGAGGTCACATGCAGCTGTGTTGAGGGCTTACTCAGGGCTCTGTGCTCAAGAATTGCTCCTTGTGGGGGGTTCTGGTGACATATGCAGTGGTGGGGATCCTGAGTCGGTTGCATGTAAAGCAGCAGTCTTGCCCACAATACAACCTCTACAGTCCCCTAACACCATCTTGAACGTTGGCGCTCTTCAGGATTTTGTGTCTAAAACCATTTTTGCACACATTCTCTAGAGATGTTGTCCACAGGTTAATGTCATTATCCAATCATGTCCACTGAGCTTCAGGCTGAGAAGGAAATCATGTGGTAGAGAGCCCTGTCTTCGTTAAGTCTACTCCATCTTGGTCAAGGGCACTATATCTTCCACCCTGTTGCTTGAACCAAGAATGTAGAAACCAACCTTTCTTTCTGTTCACCACTGCCTTCAGTCCTGCTCTCTGTTCCTGTTTACTCATGTCTTGTTGAGTATACTTCCAAAATGGAGCCCCATCCTACTCTTGATCTGTAGGTCAAGCTTAGGCAAGATTATCGTCATCCAAAGTGATAATAACTACATGGGCTTTCTCACTGATCGGCCTGCTGACTTGACAGTTAAAATCAAGGCACAAGTGATAGTACAGCAGGTAGGGTGTCTGCCTTGCATGTGGCCGATCTGGATCTGATCCCTGGCACTCCTTATGGTCTCCTGAGCCCACAAGGAAGTGATCCCTGAGCACAAAGACAGGAGTAAGTTCTGAACACTAACAGATGTGGCCCCCAAAGCAACAAAAAATAAATCAAGGATACCTTTTTATTTAATTAATTTTTGGTTTTTGAGTCATAACTGACAGTGTTCAGAGCTTGCTCCTGGCTCTGCTCTCAGGTGGACCATGTGTGATACTGGGTTCAAACCAGATCAGTCATGTGCAAGGCAAGTTTTCTACTGGCTACATGATCTCTCTGATGCCCAGCATACCTTAAGAAAAGGTTTTATGGCTTCTCCACTCAGCCCCAATTCTCCACACTTACAATGCACTCTCCTATCAAGACCTATAAGATCCTGCCCCCCTTATCTCTCCATCCCACGTGTCACACTGTTCCCCTGTGCTCACTTACCCTCCCCTGCACCATGCATTCAGCCCTGCTTCTGGCTGACACCAAAAGTCCCTCTTTTCTCAGAACATGTATGTCATTGTCCCTGAGCTCGGCCTGGGTTGTGCTCACTACCTAGGTTTTAGTGCCAGTGCCCCTTCCTGAAAATGGACTTCCATGAACACCCAGACCTTTGGTTCCCTCTGTAGCCCATGGCCCCGTGTGGGGTCTCCACAGCTGTTATTGTCTTTGGAATAAAGGCACGAGCCATTTAGTATCCCACTCCTCTAGCCAGGAGGAGGAGTGGGGATTCTTGTCTTTGGTGAGCTACACCTCAGTGCCTCCACTAGTACCCGAGTGAAGGAATGATGGAATATATAAGAGAGTCAATTCCTTTCATCCTTATTTTAACCCTTCCAGCATGGGGACAGTCAGAATATGATATTCTCTTCCAAGTCTCTACATGTCTTCTCGCACTTGAGGACGGCAATGTCTCTGGAGGCTGAGTTGTCAGCTCATGATGGTGCATGGTGGAGTGGATGCAAGCAAGCACCATGTCTGTCCCCTGAGCCCCAATACTCGAACCCTGGGCATCCTGCCTTTTCACTGGTGACTCTGTGACTCCCCACAATTATCATAGTTCAAGTTCAGTTGAAAATTTGTAACCAGAAGTAATTTAAGGGAATGTGGGTTATTTAAATTTTAAAGTGACATGGAAATGCTATTATTTCTGGATGGATCACTCAGACTGAACTGATTCAGTGTTGAGTTGTTTCTTGAACTCTTCTGGTCCTCTCCTCACATTGACTCTTCCTGAAGGGGAAAATTGCAACACGGGAATCTCACTTTGTCTGACAGAAACATCAAAGCACAGTTCAACATTTAATATCAGTCTGAAACAGACAAAGAGAGCACACACACACACTAACTATATATTTATCTATTGTCTATTCATCTACTAATTTTCTTTCCACTCTTAACTTTATTCCCTCACTACCCTAGCTTGAATCTCTCCAACTTTTGTCTTTTTTTTCCTTGAAATATCTGGTATAGAATAATCCTTCCAATCTACCTAACATTCTTAAGCACAGGAGAAGTGAACAGAAGGAGCATGTTACCCTCAGCTATCTTGAATAAGCTTAAATACCTGCTAGTGCAGCGTAGAGATTTAAACACCAGGATGGACATAGGAAGGGATGAGCCAGATTCCCGTGTCTCATATGACAGTCCTAAGCATACCAAGAGACACTCAGTGTCACTGTCCTAGGGATAAAATGTCAGTTGTTTTCGGAATAGAAAGCTGTTCATGAGCTTCTTCTCGGAAAGGCCTGAAGGTCTCAAACCTCAAAGTCAGAGCCAGGGGAGGGCTCAAGTGAAAGAGCACATGCTAGTAGTATGTGTGAGACTCTCATTCCAGCTCTGGAACCACATGACCCCCAGAGCACCACTAGGTACACACATAGACCTGGTCTCCAGCACTGCCAGGCATGACTCCTCTGAATAACAAACAACAACAACAAAAAATCAAAGTTACTAAATAACAGTAAAAATGATGGTGTCTGGTTTATTACAGGAAATGCTTCATTATTGAAATTCTTCTATGGGTAAGTTAGAATACATTTCTTGCATCTATGGGTGAGATAGATTAAATTTCTTGCACCTGGCACCCAGCCAGTACCAAGCAGGATTGGGGCCATGTCCCTAAAGGTGATTATTAGTAAGGATTCTTTAATGTGAGTTGCATTTGCCAGAGAGTTTGTGCATGACTCACGCTCGAGGCCAAAGGAAACTCATTGATTCAACACAGGCATTTGGGCAGAGGAAGAGAGGAACTTGACTGTTTTCAACATAGGCCGAATATGACGCAGATTGCCAGTATCTGCTCAACCATACCACAAAGGTCAGCCCATCCCTCTCATTTTGCCCTCTCTACCCACCAATTGTCTGGAAGCTTCCCCGCCCCCACTTCTTTCTCCTCTCCCAATGCATGGCCTCCTTTATGTGGAACCTTCTAGTCTGTGTGTGGGCCAGACTGGGACAGTGCTCTGCAGATGAATGTGCCTCGAACAGACCACAATTGAGTCAGTCTTGCATCACTGTCTTATCCATGCTAAGGCGCTTGCTGGGAAATGAAAGAAACCAGTGTCCCTTAACATTTAGGTTCCTTTGACGTCTTGAAAGAAAAGCTGCGTAGCTTGGTGCTATTAACTTACAGGGGTGGTGTACTGAGGAAACAAGAGAAAGAGGAAAGATGTTCAGAAATCATTCACTTGGTAAATAATGGGATTTAGAAAATCCCTTTGAGTATCTCTATTTTGCTACAAAATGAGGTGGAATACGTCTACCTACCTGGTAGATGCGCCTACCCGGGTCAACAACTGGCAAAGCAAACCTCCTTTGGGAGATCATGTTTCCTTAGATTAGCTTTTGAGCTTTCCTGGGCCCCTAGAGGACCTGCGCACTGTCTGGTTCTGATAAACACGTAAGGGCCTGGGACATTCCATAAGTGCACTTCCTTTCCTCCACAAAGTTTCCTGGATTGGGGGCCAGAGAGATAGTATAGTGAGTAGGGCACTTGCCTTGCACACATCTAACCCAGAATTGATCCCCTGCACTCTACATGGTCCACCGAGCTCCCCAGGAATAAGCCCTGAGCACAGCACACAAAACAAAACAAAGTGTCCTAGACTTAGGGTTGTACCCTTAGTCAGCCATCTCCCAGGTTTCTGTCTAGATCAGCCTGCCAGGAAAACAAGAGCCACTCTGTTCTTCCCTTTCAAGGATTACTGGGATAATCCTCCTCAGTCACAGTCGAGGGAGCAGCCGAAAGGCGTCTTGCTGCCTCCAGCATAGCCCTGGAAGGCACTCAGATTCCAACTGGGTCTGCTGGACCATCTCACTATGATTTCCGACAGAAGGGAAGGTCACTTCACCAGAGAGCCAGGCAGCTCCTTCTCCCCATCACTTTTCCATTTACTGTTTCTGATATGGTACCCCCTCCCCGTCCTTCCAGACACAGGCCTTCTCACATGCATTATGCAAACTGGAGAATTGCCTGGATCACGGGCCAGCGGGGACCAGACTGGCCCTGCTGGGTGCTGTGGCAGTGTGACCGCCCCCACAGCCCCTCACCTGGGCAATCTGGGAGCGCCTCTGCCAGAGTCTCGTGTTTTAAATGACTTTGGAGTCATAACCAGGGTTGTCATAAATGTCTCTGATTTGCATTTAAATAGTATTTTCAGGCACAGATCACAAAGAGGAAAGCTTGCTTCACTTACTCCTGACCTGAATTTTGTTCTTAGCAAAGCCAGCCCAGGGCCCCAAATACAAATGTTATGTCCCCGTGCTTCCGAAACACATGCTCGGTGGGTGCTTGTTTTAGAAGCAAAAGCTCCAAAGACCTCAGGTGGGCTTGAGTTTCCAGCCTGGTGGACACAGTCTCAGCTCCATCCCAGAGAGCTTGGATGGTTCTAAAACCTTGGGGTGTCAGGACAGGAGACAGAGTGTCCTCAATGTACAGATGGGGCACTCACTACAGGGGGTTAAGAAAATAGTTTATATTTGGACCAGAGAGATAGTACAGTGAGTAGGGTGCTTGCCTTGCACACACCAGACCTGGGATTGATCCCCATCATCACATTTGGTTACCCAAACACTGCCAGGAGGTATCCCTGAGCCACAGAATCAGGAGTAAGCCCTGAGCATCACTGGGTATGGCCCTCCCTCTCCCCCACCCCAACAACAACAAAAAGAAGAAGCAGAAAACAGCTTATCGAGACCAGAGAGATAGCACAGGGATAAGACACTTGGATATGGCTCATCCAGATTCTATCCCAGCACCACATGGTCCCCTGAGCATTGCCAGGAATAAGCTCTAAGCCCTGTCAAGTGTAGCTCAACACCCCCCCCCAAAAAAAAAGAAAAGAAAAGAAAAAGAGAAATTTGCCTCTTGCTGGGGATATAGCTTACAGGAAAGCACTTAGCTCACTTGGCTTGCTTGGATGAAGCCCTGGGTTTGATCCGGGGGCCCCATCCCCTCACCATGGTTTGTGATGTCTCCCTGGTCCAGCAGTCACTGGCAGATGGTACATGGAGTGTCCTCAGGCTCCCCAGGTCACTTCCCAGCTCACAGTTGAGCTTTGCAGCCCCCACCCCCACCCGTGCGTTCTTTGAGTTTCTGCTCTCAGGCATTCCTGGGATATGAGGCAGACAAAAAGCTGGTGAGGCTCAGACCTGGGCAAGGAGCGCAGAAACATCTGGGCACAAGCCTGCAGCCCTGCCCGTGGCCCGACCACCCACCACTGTGCCCCTTCCCTTCCTTTCATGTCCTCCCTTCTACTTTAGGCTGGATTTTTCTCTTCTTAGTTACTGTGCAACATGTTTCATCATCAACACATTTTTCTGTGTCCTATGGTTTCTTGAAAAGGCACCCTTTGAAGATGTGTTTCTATTCAGACATGCGCTTTTGTTTAAAAAAAATAAAAGAGGTGTAAATAGGGAACGTTATTGAAAAGGTCTTATCTAGCCTCAGACATGACATCTGAAAATGTGTTTAAAATAAAGAGCAAGTGTTGTACAAGGCCCGTGTCAAGGCGCTTGGCTCCCTGGTGTGTGTGGGGGGGAGGGCAGGGCAGCTTTCAACATGCATTTGCCCCATGAAAGCATTTGATGTATTTTGGGGTGACCCCAATTTCTCTTTGGAACGTGCCCCTTCCTGGTCCCCTACTAGAGGGAATGCAGAGCCTGGCCATCCTATCTTATTCACATTATCATAAATAAGCTACTTCTCATAAGGTGAAAGCTTTTTTTCCCCAGAAAAATAATGGCATGGGCCCCAGGAAAACACCTTCCCTAACTCACTGGTGCCTCTGCTTCACCCCCTCTGCGCGTTTGCTCCATATTTGCATGTAACACATCTCTCCCAGGAGCAGAAACAAGGGTGGGAATTGGAAGAGGCCTCTTCAGCACAGGATAATTGCAGCCTGAAGATTGGGGATGGGGGACGGGCGTCCTCCAGTTTCACCTCTTTAAGGTGAGGGTGTGGAAGGCCAGGGAGGTGATCAGATGTGCTGAAAGGCGAAGCGATGTTTATTTTTTATTGAGGGGTGGAGGAGGAGGTGCTGAAGTTCAGCTTGAGAGACACTGCATGCTTTTTGGCCCAAAGCGCCCCCTACGGGTGCACCAGGGATCTTGTACTCAGTGTGTGGGCTTCGGTTGTTTGGGAACCTGAGGTGTAGCTCCGAGCAGTGACAAATGAGACTAGGGTTGGGCGAGGGGAGTGTGTCCTGTGAAAACCAGAAGAAGATTTCCCTGAAAGAAAGGACAGACTCTTTGTGAAAGATCTTGGAACCAGCTCTGAGCGAGACTCGTTGCCGTGACTCAGTTTCCCATTCCAGGCACCCTACACCCACTCCGTGGTCCTGAATGACCCACACTGCGATGCTGCTGCTTTCCCTTCCCTGCATCTGCTTGCACCCAGGCTTCCGGAGTTGAGACTCTGGTGAGCCTCACCCTTCCCCATGTGCCTGGAGCTGGGTTTGAGCTCCGCTCTTTCACCAAGTCTAGATCTTTTGTTTGTTTGGTTTGGGGGTCACACCCATGATGCTCAGGGGTTACTCCTGGCTCTGCACGCAGGAATTATTCCTGGTGGTGCTTGGGGGAGCTCATGGGATGCTGGGGATGGAACCCAGGTTGGCCACATGCAAGGCAAGCGCCCTACCTGCTGTGCTATTGCTCTGGCCCAAGTCTAGATCTTTGTCAGAGGCAAAGAAGCTGAACAGCCTTGAAGTGCCTCACACCTGCCCAGCACCTGCCTGTCATCCTTCCTCCAGTCTCGGTCTGGCTCACTGCTATCTATGACTTAGAACTACAAACGGGCCAGCTCCTGGACTATCATGAGCCTAGGTTCCCAGTCCTCGTCTGGATAGACTGTGCTGAGTGTCATCCACCTCTGGAAATTGAAGCTAAAAAGTAGTCATTTAAAATCTGGTGGACAAATGAACTGAGGGATTAGGGAAGAAAGAACTGTCATGTGGGAGAAGGGGAGCTTGCTCAAAGGGTTTGCATGCAGGACTTAGATGCAGGAGGGTCCGAGAGAAGTCTCCAGCACTGCCTGGGCCCCTGAGCATGGTTCTTACAGCCTCTAGCACCTCAAGGCCAGGGAAGAGCCACATCCTGGGGCCTGAACTCCAGGTAGGGGACTGGCACCATTAGGGAGTGTTGATGAGGGAGCTACCCCTCTGTGAACCTCCAAGAAAAAAGTGGCAGCCAAGAACCCCGGTGAACATGGGAAGGGGGACTCCAGGGACACAGAACATTTCCCCAAGATGTGAGACTATTCCCAGCACCCATCTTTCAAGGCAGCCACCCCCCACCCTGGTCAGAGAAGTCCATGGTGCCCACAGGACTTATGCTAACTTCATTCCTGCATCACAAACTCTGAGGAGATGTGAGGAGTTGCAATAAAACCCCTATTTATTTGGTGTTTAACTAACTGAATTCTTCTCATAGATAAACTCTCCAGTACTAGCAGATGAAAACAGAAAATGTCTCCCAAGCTCCTTAGAGATAAGCGGGCATGGTGTTGTGTTCTTCCTGTTGTTTAGATTTTAAAAGTCTAGAAAGGAGTGGTGGAGGTTAAAAGAAAAGTTTAGAAAATGGCATCAGGCATCAGTGTATGCCCTGTCCAGTCCCGTCTGGGTTCTCTGGCCTGTGTCTCCTGCTTATAGTGTGAGAAACAGTTGGGTTTTTTTTCCCCAGCCTTTCTGGTAAGGGTATGACAACCACTCTGCAAGTGGGGGGCTGTGACTTGGATGGGCTTGGGGTAGCAACGCTCATAATCCCACAGCTATCCGCATCACTCATGCTGAGACTCCATCCCTGAACTGGCAATTCCTCCCAGGGAGAAAGCCCTAATGATCCATCCCTCCATCCTCTGCATCTGCTTCCACCCATCCCTGCTCTCTCCCTAGGGCAGGTCCCTGATGGGTTTGCGAATCTCCTTGTCAGTGAAGGTCCCAGAGAACCCTTGGGGGTTGCGTTCTCTTTCCTTGATTTGCTGCTCAGCCCCTGCCTCTGGGCACAGGTAGCCCAGTGAGGACTTGGTATGCAGGTGTGAAGCAGAACCAGCCTCTCCTGGCCGCCTGACTCCCTGTAGGCAAGGAGGATCCAACAGCTGTGGTGTCTGTCTTGCTCATCCCATGCCCCCAAGACCCCATTCCAAACAGAGGAAGGATTTGATCCCCTTTGGAACCCATGGATCTGGATTATCTTGAACTAAATCAATCTTGTCACTCCCATCTGCCAGCCACCTTGTCTGGGTAGATTAATTACCACCTAACATAAAACACTTCTAACCTCGTCGTCATCATTCCAGGTTTCTTTGCTGAGCTACCGTCTAATTAAACTAGCTTCAAACAGGACTTTTCTTTAGTGGAAATGCAACATCTGAAACATAAGCTTTTTGGAAAAAAAAAGTCCTTCCTACCTGAAAACTAAAAGATCATTTGATTTCAAAGTGCCTGAGTCTTATTAATTACCAGGGGCTTAAATCAATGCCCCTGGTTTGTCTGGAAAGCTTTCCTCCTCAGGTGAGTGGCTGAGAATACTGTGTCCTTATCAGTGGTTTTGAGATTGGTGCAGCTCAGACTCTGAGCAGAGATCTGGGTGCATAAGAGGCTGAGGCAACCCCACCCCCCCACACATACATTCACACACACACACACACACACACACACACACACACACACACTGCTTGGAAGAGACCCAGCTCCAGAGGGAGGACAAAGCCCTGTGGAGGTGTTTTTGTGTTTCTGTCACACTCAGCCAGCCAAGATGGCAGAGAGGAGCTGGAACTTTCAGCATCTTGGGTTTCCTCTCCAAGGACAGTGTCTGGCTCCTGGGGAGGAAGCTGATGGGGCGTGTGGAGGGGCAGAAGGGGGGAGTGCAGGGAGGGGCTGGATAGAGGAGCACCCACCCAGCCCAAGAATGTGGAAAGGGCCCTTTAAATATAAATCTCGGGAGCCCCCAACCCCGTGGATGTTCCCTTAAGTATTCAAATGAGATTGCCGCATCAGATTGGTATGCATTAGGCTGGTTTCAATGAAAATTAACATGTAATTGCTTCAAATGAAGTAAGTGAGGAGGTAATCTGTTCTTAAATTGGATTCCCAGGATTTTGTGGGACCATAATGCAGCTGTGAAATGAAATATATTTTAAGGATGATGTCCTCAAGGGGGTGACGGGGCTCGGAGGGGGGAGCAGGAGAGCCGGTGTGTGGGAGCCACTCTCGGCCGCCCGCCCACTTCGCTCTGTCTCCTCCAGTCGCCAATGAACCAAGAGCTTCCTCCTACCCGGGCTGGCTGCCATGTTCCACCACCTACGGAGGCGGCCTCCCTGCTCAGCAACGCCCTCTCCTCACCCCTGGTCTTCCATTTCTAGCTGATTCCCAGAGGTGGGAACCTCCCGGGTCCCAGATCTGTGGTGCCAAGCTGGCATTGTGGGTGTGCATTCAGCCTGGGGTCCCTACTGAGACTGTGCATGGGGGCCGGCCACATCAGAGCTGGCTCTAGGTCCGAAGCTCATGCACTCAGGTGAGGGAATCATCGTTCCTCCAGGCTCCAAGGCAGGAACCAGCAGACTCAACCTCCGGAATGGGCCTTCTGATATTGGGGACTTGGGTCGGAGCAACAGAAGCCACATTTATTTCCAAAACTGTCCTTCAAGACCTGAGTCTGCCAGACATCAGTCCATGCACCACCATCCGGGATATGGCCAGTGGCACTTGAAGAGCAGCCTGGGAATAAGCCACAGCCTTACCCTCCCATCATTGTGGGAAGCAGCTGGGGATGGGATCTGGGCAGGGTGATGCATTGATCTGTGTGCTTCCACCATCCTGCGTTGAAACAGGATCTTCAGTCCTGCAGAAGTAGTGGACAGTCCTCTGCACCCTCTCTGGTGGACTCTGAGTCCTCCTGCTCTATGGCCACCTAAGGGGTAGAGCTAGGGAGTGTAGTGACTCCCCATAAAGTGCTCATCCAGGCTGAGGTGGGGGATGATCCAGTGCCGCTGTTGGTGTAACCTCAGTTCCCATCTGGATTCTGACTCAGAATGGCCTGTTGAAGCGTGCCTCGGCTCTCATGAGGCACTGAGGATCGAGAACAGGCTGCAAACAGAATAGAGATTGCAATGCAATGACCCAGAGCTACGGAGCAAAGCAATCCGAAGGACATGAAGGAGTAAGACGTTCTGTAAGCCCCCCAGAGCAACTCTGACTCAGACCCCAGGGTCTGTGCCCTGCCCGTCTGCCCCCATGCCTTCGCCTCATTATCAATTCTATTTTACAGCAGGGCTGATGATTTCTTGTTTCATCCAGGTCTTGGTTTCTCCCCTTGATGTTATTGTTATTCCTTTCTTTCTGCATATGTTAAACAATCTGACTTTTAAAAAAAACAAACTGATCAGAGCTGATGAATGGCATCTTTAAATGTTCGCATTGTAATTCTGGGAATCTCTCAGAGGAAGAAGGTTGGGTTGAGAATGTCAGAGCATGTCTGATCTCCCCAAGGATTGAGACCAGGGGTGCTGGTGACATCAAGAAAGATGAAAGTGAAGAGCGAAGGCACAAGGAAAGGGGACACGGGTTTCTTTGGGAACCTGAACTGAGATTCTTGATGGTTGCTATGTAAATATATGGGGTTGTTGGCCTGAGTCAGAGAGTGCGAGAGAGAAAGAGCGAGAGAGACGAGAGAGAGAGAGAGAGAGAGAGAGAGAGAGAGAGAGAGAGAGAGAGAGAGAGAGAGAGAGAGAGAGAGCACCAAGCACCAGACAGTTCAAAACTTCCCCTTAAAGCATTCATTTCTGTCTCCCCTAAAGATAGACTTTCTTGACCTTACTGGCAGGGCACCTCTGCTGTTGGGTCCTTTCTCTACCTGGATATGGAGATTGATGATTGCCCATCAGCAAAGCATCCCCCCAGGATCCCTCCAACCTTCTCCAGAATCCCCATAATGACACATCAGCAGCCAGAAGGTGCTTAGCACTTTCCTAACCCGTGTGCAGGTGCAGTGCTCACAGATGTGGGTTTTTCTTTTCTTTTCTTTTCTTTTCTTTTCTTTTCTTTTCTTTTCTTTTCTTTTCTTTTCTTTTCTTTTCTTTTCTTTTCTTTTCTTTTCTTTTCTTTTCTTTTCTTTTCTCTTTTCTTTTCTTTTCTTTTCTTTCTTTTCTTTTCTTTTCTTTTTCTTTTCTTGTGGTGCCCCCTGATGAAGTCTGGCTGGGCAGCTGCAAACTGAGCTAAGCTAGAAGTGGTTGTTTGGAAGGACATTTCTGATGCATGTATAACCATAGGTATGGATTGTTTTTGGTGACGGTCTGATGGCTTTGATCCACCATCTCAATGCCTTGTTCCGCCATCCACCTGCATCCCGCGACCCTCTTGATCTGCTCTTCCAATTTTGCTCATGTTCTCACGAGAAAAGGAAATCAGCCCAGTGCTTTCACTCCCTGGTGAGAGGCAGAGAAGAATCGCCTCCCTCCCTGCATCTCAGGAAGAGCAATGCATCTTCATCACTAAGCTCATCTCTGGCGATGACACCCTCAGCCCTTCCTCCCAGGGCTTCATTTGCTTTGAATATAGAACCAGGGTCTTGGTGTTAATTTTCTGCTCTTAAAACACAAACCAGCATCAAGGTCCATGCCTAAGGAGTAACCCATATACCACAGTGTCCAAAGTGGTTGCCACCATTGGTGGGACAGCCTACAGTGCAATGCCTACCACACAGAAAACAATCCAAGTCATGCCAGGAACACAGAGGGTCAGCGGGCACGCGAGGAAATGCAGGGGCTGAGCGACTAAATGGAAAACGCCGACTCCATTAATTTAAGGAAAGGAACTAAGAAGTATAGGGAATCTCAGTGAAATGTGCCTCCACTTGGAGATTCTATTCTGAGCTCCTTCCGTGCCAGCCCCCTTTTGACCTATGGAGTCCACTCCCATTCCTCTCTTCAATTTGCCTGCACAGGCTCTAATTCCCATTTCATTTCACCTTCCTGCTTGTAATCTCTGTCCTCCCGCCCACTCTGCTTCCCTCTTGTCCCACCCGCAGACCCACCCCTTCTGCGTGTCCTCCCTCTCTAACGAGCACAGACTGACAATTTTGCCAATAGTTTTCATACATAATAACTTAAGTGCATCGCTTCTCCCCAAACATGTTATCATTAGAGTTCAATTCTTCTGCTCCTAGCCTTTGTGCCTGGTAAATATATTCCTTTGACGTGTGTTTGGGAAGATGGCTCCATTTTATGCAGGTGCCATTAGTGCCAATTGCACAAAGCAGAAACACAAATTACCTGCATTCTGCAGACATATCTAATCACTGAGACACCATGGATGGGCATTCACTCCAGCCTCCGCTCAGCCCGGGAAGGAGCATACCTTACGCCTGTACTGCTCTGTAGGAATGAAAGCAAGGGATGGTGGGGAAGCCAGAGGAGAGTATGAGTGCTGAGCTGTTGTGTGCCTGGGCCTGGGGCAGAAGACCTTCCCCCCAGACAGCGGGCTCAGGGCCACTCTCTGGGGCCACTCTGCAGGCAGAGAGTGTAGGACCCTGTCAAAGCTGCAAGTTACTAAGGAAGGGAATCTCTGTGGATGGGGGAAAGCATGGCTTGAGAGCCCCTCCTGGTGGGGAGGACACTGAGGAGGCAGCATGGCTCGCAGCACTGCCTTCTTCCAGCTGGTTTTGTTTGGGAAACTCTCTGGTCAGAAATCAGCCTCCCCTGGGGCTGTGAGAGGCAGATCAACACAGTTTTTGGGGAACAGATAGATCTAAACCCTGTCACTACCAATACCCCCTCCCGTCTGCCAGGCCTCATCATCTGGCTCAGGGAGCCTGGGGGCCTGCAAGCAGAGGCCGTGGAGGGGCCCCAGGCTAGGGATGTGGCTTTGGTGTCTGACTTCTCAGTACAACCTTAGGCAGATCAGCAGGGTGAGACCCAAAGGGAGAAGGGCTGAGAGCCTGGAACACCCAAAGCCACAGGGACTAGGGAGTCTCCTGCTGGGCTTCGGCCCTGCCTTCCAGGTCCGCGTTCTTCTGCCTCACACTCCCCAGTGCCTTGTAGATGTTTCTCTGAAGAAACTTAATCTTTCTAACTCAGATGTGGGGCAGGCTTGGAGCTTGTTTGGAACTGGATTATTGATGCTTAATGTTTGTCCTTCCTGCCTCTTCCTCTACCATCTCTCTCTCCTCTCCCCACCCCTCCCTCTCCCTTCCCCATCCCTCTCCTCTCCCCTCCCTTCTCCACCCCTCTCCTCTCCCCTTCCCTTCTTCTCCCCTCCCCTCCCCTTCATTTCCTCTCCTCTCCCCTCCCTTCCCCTCCCCTTCCCTCCCCTCCCCTTCCCTTCCCCTCCCTTCCCCTTCTCTTCTCTTCTCTTCTCTTCTCTTCTCTTCTCTTCTCTTCTCTTCTCTTCTCTTCTCTTCTCTTCTCTTCTCTTCTCTTCTCTTCTCTTCTCTTCTCTTCTCTTCTCTTCTCTTCTCTTCTCTTCTCTTCTCTTTCTCATATACACACATACACTTGCATGACCATACACACATGCATGCATATATATGTATGCACTCACACACATATTCATACATAAGTATGTAGACATATGAAGGCACATTCACCATATGCAAGTACATGCACACATGTGGACATGCACACGTACACACATACATGGAAAATACCAAAGAATCTAGAGGATGGAAAGTCCTGTCTCCGAATTTTCTCCCTTCTCCCCACTTCAAAAGCCATTTCCTGACATGCTTCCTCCGACCCGCTCCTGTGATTTCCCCACTGTGCTCTGCCCTGTGCTCTGGCCTCCCCACTCTCCCCTCTGATCCCCTCTTAGTTTCTTAGTTTCCATTCTGCCTCTTTAGTCTTGTTTATGCCAAGGTTGCTCATGGCTCAAGGGTTGGTGCCGTTGATCACGGAGGAATCGGGAGACAGTGACAAGGACACTTTGTGGAAGAGGCAGGGCCCACAGCAAGGACACCAAGTGAATGGAAGGTCCTCAGGGCGGTGGTTTGGGACCGGCAGAAGAGGAGGAGGAGGGGGAGGACCTCATCCATGTGTTCCCCACAAGTGTTCACGGAGACAGAGCTGCAGCCCTTCTGGGACTCACCGTGGGGTGACCCATCAGTTATACAATGCTCTGGCAGCGAAGGGCCACGGGGTCCATCTTGCACATGTACAGGCAAAGTCTGTCTGTGGAGCCCTAGGGTGCCTTCTGCACATATTAGCACTTCTTTCCTACCGAGCTGAGTGTGAACATAGGCTCATCCGTCACAGGGGTCTTTGTGTCACCCCAGACCAGCTGCAGAGCCACTATGGAAGAATCCTTTTCTCAGGCACTGACACATGGGTGGGCAAGCTAAGGTGTTCTCCAGCTAGAAGTTCCTGTGAACCCTGATCCTGCCTCAAGTCCCCGTCTTATGCTCCTACTGTGCTCTCCCACTCACCCGAGTGCAGGGGGCAAGGTGGGTCCTCACTACAGGGCCCGGAGCTCCGGCAGAGACCTCCAGGGCCCCATCACCAATCCTGGCATGGTGGGGATGTGTGTGGCCCTCATTGCCACATGATTCTGTGGTTAGGTCTTTTGAAGACTGGTTGCAAAGTCCAGTAGGATGAGGTGTGACCATGTCTGTAGTGTCTGGGTGTCCCATACACAGAATGGTCAGTCATGTCTGTGGTACATGGGCGACCCACACACAGGACAGTCAGTCATATCTGTGATGTCTGGTGACCCACACACAGGACAGTCAGTGGTATCTGCGGTGACTAGGTGACCCATTCACAGGATGGTCAGTGGTGTCTGTGGTGTCTGGGTGTCCCACACACAGGATGGTCGGTCATGTCTGTGGTGGTGGTGCCGTTGCCCCACACCCAGATGGTCACTTTCATAACCCTTCTGGCCATTCTTACCCTCACACTCTTCAGCCAATGTCATCCTCATGTATTACCAAATTTCCAATTCTTCTACAGACCACTCCCCTCCCCTGCCCTGATCTTCAATCTGGGTCAGCATCTGTAATCTCTGTCCTCTCAACCTCTCGGCCCTGGACTAGGCGAATACTCACGGGGCTTCTCCCACACCCCACCCCGCGCCTTTCCAGTGCTCAGAACAAGGCTGTCCCCAGCCTGTGGGCAGTGTGCCAGGCAGACAGATCCCATTCCCCCACCAGAGGTCGCTGGCAAGGCTGCCCCAGGATGCACTCCTAACTAGGTGTTCATTCATCTATTTCTCCCCTAAATCCCACCCGCAAGCCCTGCTTAGTGGTGGTTCTCGGCTTTAAATCAGGAAAATCCGCAAGGCTTATTCTGAAGATTTGAGCAGGGTCTTTATTGCAACATGTGGGCATTGTTTCAGCAGCTCCTCGAGGGTTCTGGTGAGCCAGCTGGGAGGCCGTGGCCCAGCCCCAGAATATCCCTGCCTTTGACTATACAATACAGAAGAACTTGGCCCCAAACATTGGCCAGTGCTCAGTAGGAAGGCACGGGAAATATTTTTTGGTTTCTGGCTAACAAAATGAATAAATAAATTAATTAATTAAGGAAATTTTCCATGAAGCACCAGGAAGCTAAGTCATAGGTACCCATGGGATGTAGGAAACAGCTTACAGTGTCCTAGAGTGTGTGTGTGTGTGTGTGTGTGTGTGTGTGTGTGTGTATGTAAGAGAGAGAGAGAGAGAGAGAGAGAAAGAGAGAAACAGAAGAGAAACAGAAACAGACACAGAGACACAGACACAGAAACATAGGCAGAGACAGACAGACAGAGACAGACAGAGATTGGGATCTGAGACAGGGAGGCCATGTGTGCTCTCAGCAGAGAAAGGAACACAGCCCAGAAAAGATGAAAAAATTATGTTTATCAACACAAGAAGTCCAGCAAGCACCACAGTGCCATGTGGGGGCATGGAGGACTGCCTGAAGGTGGTGTCCGGTCTGGAGTGCAGATAGAAATGGCGGCAGATGGGGCAGGAGTAGAGGCAGTCTAGAATGAGATCTTAGAGCCACCAATTCTTCCAAGAAGAGTCAGGTGGATGGAAGTGCCGGCACCAGTACCCAGGGATATGAGTGAGGAGAAAGCATGCATTGCCCAGCTATGGTCAGTGGCTGGCTATGGCCAGGAATGAGGGCCAAGGACAGTGGTGGGTCAGGCAGACACATCTGCACCAGCTGTGCCTTCCAGAGGCCAAGGTGGTGCTGCCATTCCTGCTCCTTCCACCGGCCCCTTCTTAGCTGGGGACTTGCCATGCTGCTGGAAGTGAGCTGGACCACACAGGAGGGGAATCCCAGCTCCAATAGGGCTGCTGGGAGCAGCTGCTACACTCCCCCTGGGAGGAAAGTTTAGCCTGGGAGGGACGCCCGGACAGCACAATGGAGGAAAGGCAAGAGAGGGACTTGGGCAGCCACCGGGGAAAGAAGCAGGAGAAAAACTGTCGGCACAGGAGTCTGGGAAAATGCCTTTTTCCTCTGTCTTTCTCTGGCCTTGAACCTTCCATCTGGTCTCTGTATCTGTCCTTTGTGGTCAGAGGGGCTTTCTTTCTTTCCATTCCCTCCCTCTCTCCCTCCCTCCATCTGTCTGTCCCCTGTCCGTCCCTCCCTCCCTCTCTCTCTCTCCCCTCCCCTCCCTTCCCTTCCTTCCTTCCTTGCTTTTCTTTTTCTGTTTGTCTTTGAGCACACCAGCTATGCTCAAGCCTTACTCTGCACTCAGGGATAGCTCCTGGTGGAGTTCCGGGGACCATCTGGGGTGCCATGAACTGGACTCGGGGCAGCTGGTGTGAAGCAAGCACCCTCCCCTCAGAGGGGCTTTCTATAATCTGTTTAGTGGGGTCTCTATCACACAGAGCCATGGACACAAGGTATGTTCCCCTCCACTCCTTTGCACCGGGTGGGTGGGGGGTGGACATTGAGGTACAACATGCCCAGGCTGCTTTTCCTGCGTTGTCTCCTTGCAGCCTCTCAAGCTTTTGGCCTGACAGTTCCACAGTCTCCCCACCTTCACGGTCACTCTGGGCTGTATCATTGATCTCTTGACTTTCCTGGTCCCCCTCACTGTCCCCAGGGGGCCCCAGAGTTGAGTCTGCTGGGTGGACTCTGCCCTCTGCTGGACCCAACAGTTGCTAAGAGGCAGGCGAGGGGGATTTCATTCCAGGAAATGTGTCCTGGCATGCTTCCCAGGAAAGTCTTCGGTTCGAGCAACCAGAACCCTAAATGAATACAGCTCAATATGCCCGTGATGTATTAATACCCTGATAAGCTGGTCAGAATGTGTTTCCAAATAGACCTATTACATGAGAGGCAATAAATCCTCAGCTTCGCCCAGCCCCACGGCCTGTACTGGCAAAGGATCTGGAGGGAGGATTCCGGGAGCTCGCGGGCGGCCTTTTGGCACTTCTGACCTTCTGATGGATGGGGTGTCATGTGCGCCTCCTCACGCAGGTCCCCCGTGACATCAGCCGCGCACAGCCGCGCCCTTTGCCCACTGTTTTAATGACTTTCTATTTTGTTTTACTACCTGCAATCTGCCGCATGTCCCGGTCAACGGTATCTATCTTGTCTGCGGTTGCTCGCTGCCTCGGATGCTTTTATGGGCATTGATTCCCTTCACTGGTTCCCCAAAGAGGGCCTTTTCCTTGAGCTCGTGCGGCATTCTGGCGGATTACAGTGTCTGCCACTCTGCACTCCGATTTATGGCCATCCTGGGCTTTATCCTCTCCTATCCTGCCTGCCAAGCCTCATTCGTTTCATTTTGGGGGGGTGAGCAGAGTGGAAGAAGTTGCTATTATTAGGAGAAAGGATATCGGGCCGGCAGGCTCCATAGTGTCTGAGTTTATGGTCAGTTGATGCCCATGCCCGGCTCCAGCCTTAGATGCAGCTTAGTTCATCTGAGCATGGTTCTCACCAAGGATCTGACTAGAAAGTAAATCACCTTTCTTGACCTGACTGAAAAAATATATTCTGCCCTCCAGTGGCTCCCACTGGTGACCCTGGGTTTGCATTTGGAAAAAAGCTGGATCAGCAAGAATGGATATCAGAGTACAGAGGGTCCGAGGACAGAGAGACAGACCCCAGCCAGCTTTACTTGTCTTCCTAGTTCTTTTAGGATGCTATGCACTCACGGTCAGGCAGGCTTCCTAGATACTAATATATGTGGATTCAATTGAAGGAAGTCTATGGGCTTTATTTACTTTGATAAACATGTCGACTAATCATTTATCACAAATCAAATAGTGGAGCAATGTCTAAACAGTGTCCTCACGATAATAAATGTCTTTTGAATATGCATCCAGAGTGTCACATCTCAACGGTTACATGTCCTGATTGTTTGCTTGGAGGTATAGTGGAGTCCTTAGGGATTCCAGAAAGAAAATGCCAGCTTCTGCCTCCCAGGGGTGAGGGGCAGGGGGTGGGGCAGCCCACTTCACCCCTAGGCAGGAGGTCAAGGTTTCTGTGTCCATCACACAGAAATGGCAGCTGCATAGAATCTCTCTGTGAGTTGTTGGTCGATGCAAGAGTACACTCAACTAAATGGATCTGTCAGGAGTTTGTACAGAAATGCATGCTTCTGAGTGGAAGGCAATTGAGGTCAGAAATTTCCATGGACAGGAACTGGAGTGACAGTAAAGCAGGTAGGGCACTTGCCTGGCATACAACCGCCCCGGAGTCAGTCGTTATATGGTCTCCTGAGCCTGCCGGGAGTGATCACTGAGTACAGAATCAGAAATCAGCCCTGAGCACTACTGGGTGTTGCCCCAAAATCAAAAACAAACAAAAAACTCCAAAGTCTCCATGGACAGTTGCTGGGACTTTGCATTGGAATGGGATGGTATTCAAGAACATTCATTGATTAATGAGTATTAATTGATGAAAGACTTTTCTGAAAAAAAAAAAATGCTCCTGAGTATTAGAAAAAACCAGTGGTGTGTGTGTGTGTGTGTGTGTGTGTGTGTGTAGGATAGGTGGAGTGTATTTGACCATATAGTCTAAAAAAAGAGAAGGTTGGTTAGCTTTAATGGGAAAGCCCAAGTCTGTCACATGATTAAGGAAATGCAGTGTGATGATACTACTACTTTAATTGTGAGTCTCTGGGTAATTACCATGAAAGGAACAATCATGTTGCTAATTTTACCCCAAGCATTTAAATTCCAATTAATATCACGTGATTCTTCTGTGTCCTGCTGAGGTGAGACAAAACATCCTCTTTCCACTGAGATCCCCTCTAAGAATTTGCATAAGAAGAGAAGGTGTGTTTCCATTGCGGTGAGTCACAGAAGCTGGATCGCACCTTTCCTCCCAGAGTTTCACTTACATTCCACTAACCCCAGAAGATGCTATTTGATCTCAGGTCCAGATATCAGGAGATGCCAACTTTTGTTTCCAATCATTTTCTTTACCTTCATCCCTTCTGTCTGTGGATAGGTTGGTGCGATGCCCAGAAGTCACAGAGTTGGTTGTGGTGGTCGCTGGGAAAATTGCACATCATGTGGGGGTCTTGTACATTCTACTACAAACACCAGGGTGTTTGCGGGGGCTCCTCTAGCTGGGTACTCACCAACAGTGTGAATTGTTTTCCTCAGTGCTCACACATACCTGATCATGGATGGCCAGGAATCACATGAGGTATCAAGGATGGCAGAACACAACACCCTTGTCAGAAACACTGGGGATAAAACTCTAGAACTCACTTTTGCAAAACTGGCCCCTGAGCCTCTGAGCCAGCTCCCTGGGCCCAGTCTTTTGTTTCTTGCTTCACTGTGCAGCTGTGGTCTTGTTAGTGAACTGCCTTCTCTACCTGGACTCAACTTTTTTGGTTCCTTATAAGTAAGTTGGTAGATGAAATCTCAAGACACCCTGTGAAGCCTCAGCATGAGCACCTCTTCTACAAGACCTTTCCTGACTCCTTGCACTAGGAGAGGTCCCCAGCACTTGTCTGTTTAACACCCCATTGCATCCTCTTGTAAGTGGAATAGAACTCAGTTTCATTCTGTCTTCGGAAAACCCTCCAGCCTGCCTGCCTGTCAGTGTTCCCCCTTGCATTTGTGGGGGTGGGACTGGGGTGCTTAATGCAATGCATGGTGCAGACTAGGTGCTCAGAGACAAAATGGGAGACCCCCAAGAGTTCAGCAGACCAACATGCATGCACCTGAGCTCAGCCACGTTGTTGGAGTCACCAGCTAGTAGTACAGTCCAAGTGAAGAGGGTAGAGGAGGGGCTGAAGAAGCAGGGGCCTTCCTGCAAACCACACATACCCCTTCCCTGGCCCGCCTGTTGCCAGTCAGCTTCAGCTGGCACAGTATCCAGGACACAACACCAGGCTGGTCTCTACCAGACTGACATTGACCCTGCATGTCTTGGAGCGGGCTCCCCTTTGTGGAAGTGGCACCCCTACATTTGCTCTTTCTGGCCTTGACGAGCTCCCCAGCATCTGTTTCTGTTTCCTGCCTGAGCACCTGTAGAAGGTCAAAGGATGCTGGAGAGCACCCTCTGCCCCTGGGGGATTCCAGGACCCCCACAAGCTCAGTGGGGCTTCTGTCCTAGAACTGCTCCTGTGCAGAGCCCCTTCTTGTACCAGAGCAGACCCCAAGCATGCACCAAAAATTCATACCTGCAGACAGGAGCTCCCTCCCACACAGAAGACCTGCTGTCTCTCATTCAGGGGAGTTCAGGGCACACTCCCTCATCCGGGTTGTCATGCACCTGCTTCTCCCTGCTCAGGCCCTGTCTTCCGCTCTGGGAGTCTCTTAATGATCAGGCATGGTTCCTATCATGGCCCTTACTATTAGCAGGGGTTTGAGGCTCCCCACCCCTCCTCTGGTCTTCCCACTATGCCCAGCCTGGTATCCAGCCCCCTAACCTCTGTGCCTACTCTGTTCCACTGTCTCAATGCTGGCTGCACCTTCTAGCACCTTTTATTTCTTTCAGTCTTCAAGGAATCTCATACCCCCTTTCCTTGAGGTTTCTCTTTCTCCCTGCAGAGAGTAGCAGCATTAGTGGGAAGTACAGGTGGGGGTGTCTATCCCAGCCAACTGAGAACAGAAACTAGGGAGAGGGACATGGGAAGGTGGGATGGGGGTGGGGCAGAAAGCAAAGGGGGGTCAAAAGCAAAGTGGGGTCCTGGAGGCAAAGATACAGGAGTGAGCCATGGGGCCTTGAGACAGAACAGACTGCTTCTTCCCACACTGTCAGCACTGCAGGTTGGCGACACATCCAGCCCACTTAGAGCTGTAGAAAGGGTCAAGGGACTGGCTAAGACAGTGTGGACAGCACGGCCCTGAAGGACACTGTCGGGAGCTGTGAACTCTGAGGGAGGGATACAGACCTCTGTGTCAGCCCCATCCCTCCTCTCTAGTGAGGATCCACAGAGACGTCCTGCCAGTTCACAGAACAGCATCATCTCCTGACACAGTGGTCTCAGTCACTGTCAAGAGGCATGGTGCCGACATGCAGGTGTTATAACGGTGTCAGGAACCACTGCTCTAACCATCTCCGTCAGCCTCTTCCTATCAGCTTCACCCAATGGGAAGCTAGTGTGAGGGAGCCTGATGGTGAAACCCCCACAATTGGCCAGTCTGCAGTGGGCCAAGAGGGCCCCAGAGGTCTGTGCACACGCATACACCTCCTGGACTCCTGGACTCGTTTCTTCTAACTTTTCTTTTTAACCCAAGCTCATGCCCCATACAGTCCAAAGTTCTATCCTTCTGCAGACATGCCATGATTTTTGTTCAACTTTGTTGCCCTTGGCTTTCATCTCTCCCTCTATCTGAAATACCATGCGCCCCCACTCTTCTCTTCATCTAGCCGCTTCTAACCTCAACAGCCGTCTTAACTCTCCTGAGATCCAATTTACTCTAAAAGTAGCCTGGTGTCCTTGGAATAGAGAAGCAAATACTATATATGTCATGCCTACCATGTAGCTACAGGTCAAGGAGCTGTGCCAGGCTGTTACCAATCCATAGCAGGATGAAAGTACATCTGGATAGTATTCATGGGGCTTTAAACCTGGTTGCAGTGGGAATCTTGTTTGGATTAAACTGACATTGAAATGGGTCTTATTAGGGAAACAGGAATTTGTTGACCATCTAAATGAAGTTTATCACTAAATCCTAAGTGACAGCGGGGCCAGGTCCCAAGGAGGAGTTCAGTGTCCCAAGGTCACAGCCTGTTTGAGCACTATGTGTTCCTGTGTGGTGGGCAAGACAGGGCTTTCACCCATGGAGTTTAAGGTCAAATGCAGGTGAAGGCCAGGGTGATTTTCCATGCTACCCTCTCAGAACTCTGGCTTCTCTCTCATCATTGACCTCCAAAAAGAATCTCAGAAAATCCTCTCTAAGTCTGTACTATTTTAGCTATGTGAGTGAAAGATGACAGGAAGAGGCTGAGACGCCTGACTTGGCCACCGAGGGTCAGAAGGCACCATTACTTTCACCTGTGGTTGGTTGACACCATCAAGACCCCACAATGCCCAGATGGCCGCGTGCTAGGAGCGGGAATCCTTCCCACATAGATGGAGCACACAGAAATTGAACGAGAACGTGGCTAAGAATCAGGCCCGTTAGGTTACCACTGAGCAGCGCCAAGCCTCATTCAGCTTTAGAATGAGTAGTGGGCTCTGTCCTGGAACACCATTAAACCTCACGTCATTCATTTTGAAAAAGTCAGGGCCCACCACGCTCAGCGTAGTTTGCTTGGAGATCCCGCTGCTTTATTTTACTGGGGCAAGGACAGATGGACAGATGTGCTTGCTGAGATCCACAAAGCCAAGCATTCCTGACTTTTCTCCCCAGGACTGTAGAGAAGTGGAAGGCAATGGCCTCTGGTCTTTGGAGTCCCACAGAGATGAGCATGTGCACCGGAAGACGAGTGCATCCTTCTTGAGAAAAGCAGGTTGATGGCAACACAGAGTAATCGTTCTCACAGCTTGGGCCTGCCTGGACGCAGTCCTCATGGTCGTTTACTTTTCAGGAGTTTGGAGATTTTAATTAAAGAAAGTAATCAGTCAGTGGATACTGATTGAGGACTTGATATAATTTTGTGCAGGGCACAGAAGAAAATAAGCCCTGGCCCTTCCCATGTAGGGAGAAGGCGAACATACAAACACTCCTACAATAAGTAAGCAGTCTATTGAATAGATTTCATAGAGGTGTTATTTGTTAGGGCGCCACTATATGTGAAGCCAAGTCTTACTACCTGGTCCCAAGACCCTGCCACTCATTCCTGCACAAGAGGGAAATCATTTCCCCTTCACATGAATTAATAAAACTCTGGGCACTTTGATGAATTTCTAGAGGCAAGAGGATCCAAATGGGGACTTTCATTCCAACAGTTAGACTTCAGAGCTGGATTTTCTGCTCCTTCCCATCCTGTCCATTTTGGGCACCAGTGTGCTCAGCTAGGGCATCCCCTCTAGTCTGTACCCCTGTATCATAAGAGCTCTTGCTGCTTCCAACAGGCATTATCAGCCTTCTTAGCTTCATAACTATCATGCTTTTGAGGTACACCTTGATTTTTATTCTTGATTGTTTAGTTTTGGGGTCATACCCAGCAATGCTCAGACCTTACTCCTGGCTTTGTGCTTAAGAGTCACTCTTAGCAGGGCTCAGGGAACCATATGCACTGCTGAGGATAGAATTTGGATGGAATGTGTACAAGGCAGGTGCTTTCTCCACTGTACCGTATCTCTCCAACTCTGTAATCAAAATAGTTGTGGTTATGAGATCTGAGAGAAGTGTAAAGGAGTATAAGTTTAATGCTTCTGCCTGTGACCTAAATTGTGCTTAGATTCTTGTAGAGCTGAAACCATACTCCCCACCCCTAGTATACCTTTCCCCTCCTAAAGAGCCACAGTGTCTGCCGATGTAGGTATCCCCAGCATGTCCCTGAACAGAATTCCTAGTCTATTCATTGCCTAATTTCCTATGGAAGCAGAGATAGAACACAAAGAACAGACCCCATGGAACTAGATATCAGATTTTCAGAACAATGTTTCCCTGGGAAGCTTGAGGGTACAGGCAGGGCACCAGCGAAATGCTCAGAGAAACCAAAGTCAAAGGCAGCTAGAGCATGTCTGTGCTGGCCAAGGCAGCTGACCCAGTGTTGACGAGGGCAGAAGCATCAAACCTTTCTTGCAATGTGTCGATTTTCAAAGGCAGTTCAAAGACCATTGGTTTAGACAAATGTTTGGGTTGCTAGTGTCTGGATCCATTATAGTCCTCAGATCTTCAAGCAAGTGTGTTTAAGAAAGGCCAAGCCTGAAATATCCCCTCTTTCTTCAATAACACTTCTTTATATTTCAGCTCTTTCTTTGTCTGTCTTAGAAGGTCCCAAGCAGACACCTTTGCACTATTTCCCCTCTCGATTTCCAAGTTCTTATTCTTCTCTTCCCCTTCCTCCTCCTCCCTACCTTTGCTTTCTGAATCAAAAAGATGTCTGATGCTTCAAGCCTATACATGTATGGAGTAATTTCTGCCATGCTCATGCTGGGCTTGCTCCATCATTGTGGACTGTTCTTCTGTGTGTGAAGGCAGCAATGATCACAGAGCAGGTAATTTTGAACACAGAGAACTGATTTTGACACAATGGATGCAGCTTCAGAATATTCTGGGTATGATGGTGTTTACTCCCCTCTGCCCTGCTCAGGTACATGGTACAGCTTGGGTACATTGGTCGGACAACTGGTCAACTACACACCAGACTTCATTGTCAAGGAGATTGCACCAAGTATCAATGCAGGATGGACATGCTGGATCATCTTGGTTTAAAGACACCAGCCTATTCTCTGCAAGAAGATGCTTCTAAATAAAGTAACCTGCTGGACTAAAGCAGACAAATACACACATTGTTTCAGTAGAGAAAGCATAACAATGAGTCTGTATTCTGCTGGGGTACTGACCAGGCCAGGTCCTGGTCTGTCCATGTTGGTACATAAGGAAGGAGATGCCCTTAGGTATGGAGAGCTAGGAAGACCATTCCAAGGAAAGTTGTTGAGAACTGGCCCAAGGAATAGAAGATGGGCAAGTGAGGACAGCCTCCAAGAAAGAGAGGAGGATATCTTACAGTTGAGAGGTGTTTGGAGTTTGGGGGCTAGGCATGTAGGATTCCATCTCAAAGTTTTGGGGGTACATTGTCCTTTCTCTGTTCCTCATATATATGGCAGTGTGGGCGGACAGGATGGGAGGTATACACTTAATACATCTCAAAATTGTTAGGAATAATGACAAGACTTTACTGACTGGCACAGATGAGATACCCATCCTGGCCCCTCACCTCTTTTGGCTGGCTCACACACTGCCCGAATTTCAGCCATCTAACTCCATGCTGGTGAGAGGAGATGCCTTCTGACACTACTCCTACTTGGATGAGCGTGGGAGAGTGGGACTTGAAACCTTACCTCCTGCCAGTTCATCCTAGTGGTCCTTAACTTCTGAAGACAAAGTCCGTGTGTGAGTCTTGGTGGTGCTTTTGTAGAATTATATGAAGGCCCATCTCTGAAGGAGGGCACCGTGGCCTGTATTCCCCTCTCCACATCAAATCACCCACTCTGCCTAAGAGAGCAATTCAGCTCCTTACTTTTGTTTTAACCCAAAACAATGGCTCCCTCTGCATTATTGTGGAGGTTCTTGATCTCTGAGTCAGACATATGGGACCAGGTAGGTGAGGAAGACAGGAGCTGGCTGCAAGTCGCCTCTGCGATTTATCTCTGCTGAAGCCAGTGTTCATTCCACAGAGACTCAGCAAGGTAAATCCCCGATAGGAACAACTTAGGCGCCTCCACACGACCTTGGATGTGAGCAAAAGCACAGAGAAAGTGATTCCAGTTTCCCCCTGCAATCTCCCTCGGAACCACAGATGCGTGTAGGAAATGGTTTATTTGGTGAACATTTCTGTACCTGCAATGGACAACTTAACCCCACACCCCTCAACCCCAGCATGTGGGCCCATGTGAGGAGTCGGTCAGTTTCCAACAAAGAGCTGCTCTCTGGAAGCCCAGGGCATCCTTGCTGCTAATCAAAGGCTGTGTGTGAGACACCCTGCCATGGGCATCCCTCATTCCCCAGCAGTCCTTGTCCTTGATTTGAACCATGATCATGCTCCAGAGGCTGGTCCCATCTCTGCTGCATGGTAGGTGATGGGGTAATGCTGAGACTCTATCTCTGACTCCCTAGACATGTTGGTTAACCAGAAAATTCTCACTGGCCAAGTAATGAAAACAGTTTTTTTAAAAAAATTATTTTCAAGTGCCCTCCCGTGCACATTTTTCTACTCTTCTTTGACCAGAAACCAGAATTTCTAACTGAAGGAATCTCGAAGTGTGAAATAAGATGAGTAGAAGCATGCTATTGGTGTCTTATCAGTCTTCTTGGTGAATCCGTGCTTAAATTTACGTGCCTCTAGAAATCCCCCAAAAATAATTTGAGAAACACTAAATTTGGGAGGAAAGAGTTTGTTCCTGCAGCTCAGAGTCAGTATGATTTTAGACAATTCTGGTATTTCATTTCTAGTCTATTTCTATAAATGGGCAATGATAAGTGAACCTGAGATGACTTAGCAGGACTTGGTGGCTGCAGGTGCAAACCTAACGTTTGTCTTCAGTAATGTTGGCCGGGGAGATGCTTTCCACCAGCTGCTGGGCGCAGTGCCAAGCAGAGCTCAAAGCTGTGACCACCCTTTAAGTGGTTTGTGTGATGGATGCTCAGGTATAGGGCTCGACAGACAAAGCTGTACAGCATGTGGGCCGAGGGGTTCCCAGACTCTGCTGATTCTCTCACCTCTCAGGAGAAGGAGTACATCCTGTGTGAGGGAGTGCAAGGGGAGGGGATCCACCTGGGGATTTCCTTGCTCTGTGGGGTGTGTGTGTGTGTGTGTGTGTGTGTGTATCGCGCGCGCACGTGCGTGCACGTGCATGTGTTGGGGGGGATTAGTGCTTCTCTGTCTGGTCTTCACTTGCAGAATGCCTTCTGAGCCATATATCAATGAGTGCAAAGTGTCTGTGCACCCTAGTTTCTGGTGGTGCTCCTGGAAATGCAGAGTCAAACTCGGCTCCTTGGAGATGTGGTCTGGAGTTGTCCATATTAACTGGCTTCCATAGGATCCTGCTTTATTAATTTTCAGCCCACAATTTCACTTAATGATCTGGGGGTCAGGGCTTCTTGGAGCCTCCAGGGTACATGATTCACTGATGTACTTATGCCTCCTTAAAGAATAGTTTAGAAGTACCAGCATTGGCATTACCCAGGTGCCTGCCTATGCCAGGGCATCCTAAGGGGACTCCTCTGTCCAGTTCATCTTCTACTCACAGTTTTTTCACCCAGGGCCCTGTGTCTGGGTAAGCCATCCTCTTACTATCTTCAAGCCCCTCATACTTCTTGAATAAAGGGCTCTGTGTTTGCATTCTGTACTGTACCCCACTAATTCAGTAGCCCCTTTATTACCAAGTATTATACCAGGTAACCCCTTTATTACCAAATCCCTAGACCATTTCAAACTCTTGAGTCCTGACCTATAAAGTGCAGAGTGAGCCAAAGCATCTAGTTCACAGAGTTGCTACTGCAAAAACCAAGGAGGACACTGTGCTCTAAAAATAAAAAAGTACTTTGCATTCTGCAAGACACTCTTCTCTACCCCTGTTTCTTCAACTTTGAAGTTGCTAGAGCTGAGTTATTTTTAGAAACTCATCCATATTTCTGGGTTTCCTACAACCTTGAATCGGCAGGTTCTGTGACAGTCCCCTCCTGTGATTCTGCTGCAAATGGCCTGTGCCCACTTCCAGAAACCATTCCTCCCACTCCCCCCCTCCGCCCCCACATCGCCCTTGCTCTTTCTGTAGTTAGATCTGCTTTCAACTTCCCCGCTGTGTTGTCCGGAAAACACAACACATGTGACCCAGCTCGCCGGACACTGGAGCAAAGAAGTTTGCGGTTGAGCATTTTTCCCTGCAGGAGCTCTCTGCAGGGCTCCCCACCTGCGTCTGAGGGGCCCTGCAATGAAGGGTGACATTTACACAAGTACCGGCGGGAAGGATGCACAACCCCAAGAGCTCCTCTGGAGAGGGACCTCCTGGGAAAGCTGACGGGCTACTCAGCCCCCTTCTGCTTTGATTGATCACAGAGCGTTTCAGAATGCAGTAGAGGAGACCTTCCCTCACTCTGAAAAATCCTCCTGGGCACTTTCCAGGCACACGCAGGACCAGGAATTCAGGGCCTTAGTCTTTCCCTTCTGGGGTCAAGTTGCTATTGCAAGTCTTGTCCATTAAAAGAGAGAATGCGTAAGATCAGCCAGTCAACAGATTTGCTGCAAAAATCAAACGAGACAGTGTGATATAAAAAAAGACTTTGTAGGCTGCCAAGGAATGTATAAATTGGAGACATCATTAGACATACGGCGCAGTCTTGCTATTTCTTGCATTCTAGTGAGAATCAGGACACTGTGTTTGTGAATTTAGCCTCAGGCCAGTGAGTATATGGGGTGCAGTCAGGGAGGGAAATGAATTCGGACAGAGCTGTGCCCAGGACTCCCTGGGAGAGGCTGGGAGAGGAGCAGGAAAGAGAAGGGAGCTTCCACAACTTGGGGACTCCAGATGCGAAACATAAAGAAAGAAGATCTATTTTTACATGTGCAAACAGTTTTGCGATTTGGGAAAATGTCTTTAGTCTGGCAGCCACGGCACATTTCTGCCCCTGGGTATAATGAAGATAAATAGCGGTGGTGGCGGTCCAGATTTCGTTCCGACTTCAGGAGCCTTCTGTCACAGTTCTCTCCTCTCTGCCGAGAGGTGTCACGTGGACTGGTTCACACATGAGTTTTCTATCTCATATGGGCCATGGGTGGACTTGATTGAATTATTTACTGTTTCTGTTCCTCATTGCCTTTAACTGGCAGGCTTTTCCTTCTTCAGTTGAAGGAAGGGTCGACATCTCCAAGTGTGTAATGCGTTAGTCTTGAAACATCCAAGTTTTGTATCACCTGTGCAGGTCTGCAGGTGTGAAGAGGTTTCAAACCCTGTTCTAGAAAGCAAGGTGGAGGATGGTGGACACTCCATGGAAATCTCCTGGAGTATATAGGGTGTGTGTGGGGGGAGGTTAGATGGCACTGCCATCCCAGGCAGGGATGCCGTGTCCAGATTGCCAGTGAAAGTATTTGCAGGGCCTGTACTTGGGTGTTTTCAGATATACCAGCTGTTCTGATGTCCTGCGCCTGTGGTCCACCATCAGACGCAGGGGATCTGCGTTCTAGAAAGTGCTACAGGAGCAGATCAGAGATGAGAAGGTGCCTAGGGGTCAGTGGGCACAGACCAGGCCTTGCTGGAAAACTAGTTCAGGTGTCCCACTTTTTTGGCTTAGTCTGTGACAAACACCTTCTGATCTTCCCTTCAGGTGCACCATTGACAACCGGGTAACCCGGGTGGCATGGCTAAACCGCAGCACCATCCTCTATGCTGGGAATGACAAATGGTGTCTGGACCCTCGTGTGGTTCTCCTGAGCAACACCCAGACCCAGTACAGCATTGAGATCCAGAACGTGGATGTGTACGACGAAGGCCCCTACACCTGCTCGGTGCAGACGGACAACCACCCAAAGACTTCGAGGGTCCACCTCATTGTGCAAGGTAGGTGGGCGTGGCATGGACGTGGTGGGCGTGGTCACATTGGCAGGCTGGGCTGCGGATGTGATTCTTTCTTCTGGAACCTTCCGCAGAATAGATTATTCTCTTCATTGGCCAGGACCTAGCTATCATTTGGCTGTCAGAAGCTGAATTTTCAAATAATTTCCCGTTGAATAGGATGAGCATTTGGGGGGCTTAGTTCCAACAACATATTTTCTAGAAAATTATCTTCTAATTATTATTTTCCTTGGCATTTTTGTCCTCCACTTTTTTTTCTTTTCTTTTTTTTTTTTTAGGTTTCATTAGATTCTAAACTTGCTCTGTTTTAAGGCCAGTCTTGAATGCTTTTCTGTGTGAATGCCTTAAGTCTGGCCTGGTAGGGATGTTCAAAGAAGGCAGACCAACCTGCTGCTGGGGCATATCCCTTAGCTTTCTCTGTTGATAAGCCCTTACATCCTCTCTCCACACCCTCACATAGCCTCTCTGATCCCAGGCCACCCCTTTATCCCTGTGCTTGATTCTCTGTGCTTGACGGACACCCTAACTTGCCCCTCGTCTGCGCCTTAGTTTCTACATCTGGAGGCCTATGGGTTTGTATTGGGTTCTGCTCTCTCTGCGGGTCCCAGGTGAAGAGATATCCCTGGCTTCACCCCCTTCCCCACCCAAGCGTTGCTGCCCTGGACATACAAGCAGCCCTTTGCTTCAGTGAACTGATTCCCAGAGAAGCAGAACTCAAAATCCCACTGAACCTCAATCAAGTCATTAACAGTGGGTTGACTCAAATGTTCCTTCTGGAAAAACAGTTGTGTTGTGAGCCTGCATGCTAACACTTAAAACACCTCCATATTTAAGACCTTGGGAATATTTAAATTCGGGGGTGGGACACAGAAACAATGGTGGAGGGAAGTAGACACTGGTGGAAAATGTGGTTTGGAGCACTGTACACGTGCAACCTCACTGAGGACAGCGTTGCAAATCACAATTCCACGAAGAAAATGGAAAAACATAAAAGCTTTCAAAAATAAAAATCAGCACTGAAAATTTTAAAACATTTAAAATACTTGTTAAAAGCTCTTAGGGCAGGCACACAGGAGCACTTCCAGGGATTAGCTCTAAGAATTTCTAAAAATAGTCTTATGGGGATAACTCCTGGAGGAACTCTGGCCTGTAAGGTACTGGTAATTAAAACTAGGACTTCTCACCTGCCAGGCATGTAGCTACCTTCTGAGCTACATCTCCAGTCTGAACTACTATAATTCTTACATTGGGGTCCTTCAGGCAGTGCTCAGGGCAGCCTGGAGCTGCTCTTGGAGATCCTTGGCCAATGCTCAGCCAATCAGGCTGGGGAGCTCCGGGCTCAGGGGAGTAAGCAGGACCTGGTGCTCCCAGATCTCACACATGTGAGACTCACACTTGTCCTCTGCTTCCTTCCCACCACCTCAATCCTTATTTTCTGGAGCCAAATACCTCGCTTTATCCTCTCAGAAACTAGTTTCTCGGCAGCAGAGCTTGATCTTTTATGAGTTTCTCCACCCCCAACCCTTGGGATTCTTGTTCCTTGTCCTGAAAGGACAGTTGTGCTGGATGATTGCTTAGAGAGAGAAGGGCAGGGAGGAGGATCAGGACCAACCCCGAGGAGAAGCTTGCTGGGAGAAAACAGAGAAGGTGTCGTTCAGATTAGAGGTTGGAACAGTGAAGAGTGAGGTGTGGGGCAGTGATGAGGAGCAGCCCCTGAGAGAGAGAGCTGGGTGCGGGCTCAGCCAGATGGAGCCAGTTGGGCTATGAACCCCTCGTGCCAAAGCTTGGTTTCAGATTCGTTTTTGTCTCTTTCTTTCTCCTTCTTTCTTTCTTTCTTTCTTTCTTTCTTTCTTTCTTTCTTTCTTTCTTTCTTTCTTTCTTTCTTTCTTTCTTTCTTTCTTTCTTTCTTTCTTTCTTTCCTTCTTTCTTTCTTATTTTTTCTTCTGTTCTTTCTGTTTTGGGGGCCACACCCAGTGATGCTCAGGGGTTACTCCTGGCTCTGCATTCAGAAATCTCTCTTGGCAATGCTCAAGGTACTCACTATGTGGGATGCCAGGCATTGAACCCAGGCCTAATCCTGCTGTACTATCACTCCGGTCTTTGTCCTGTATGTGATGTTAAAAAAGACTGTGCAAAGTCATGGGCACTAGTAGCATTTTAGTTGTTTATTATTTTTTTAATTTTATGATTTTACTTATGCAGGGGTGAGGGGAGCTTCTCAAGTGGTGTGCAGGTAGTGTGGAGGCCACCCCAGCCACTCAGCTAGGCTGGAGGTTCAGTGCAAGGGCCTGCATGTAGCATTTTTCTGGGAAATAGAAGAGCACATAAAGTATCTGTTCATGTTAAAAATAGCAGAGTCAGTTTGGCAAATGTTCTACAGTCCATCAGCAATCTATAGCAGGGGTACTTTGAAGACTGTTCTGATGTCTCCTAGGCCCTGTCCCCCCATCCCCTCCATCAAAATAGACTATCCCAGGGGGGCTAGAGGTATGTAAATCTAAGCAATTTTCCAAAGTACTTGCTTTAGAACTGGTTTCAACCTTTTCACATTCGCTGACCACTCCTCCTACCCATGGCCCGTGGCTGAAAACTAGTTAGTTAGGCAGGGATAACTCTTTTCCGGAGGTCAAAGAGCATTTCTGCAGACCAGTGGTCAAAAACCACTGCTTTAGGGAGCAGGATCTTTACACAACTGGAAATGGAGTCATGAATAGCACAGAACCCCCTTGGAGAATGAGGATCACCTTTCGGGGGGTGGTCTTTTATTTTTCCTCCTAAGACGCTCTTCCCACCCACCTCCATGGACTTGCTCCTGCCCAGATCAACTAAGAGGGTATGTTGTCAGTGAGCATTTCACAAATGCTTCTGGAAGCAACAGGCTATGGTGATGGTCCCAGGGTGAGGCAGAGGTTCAGAGAAAGAAAGGAGAATGAGTGTGGAGACAAGGAAATGGGACAGGTACCTCCAGCGGGAGGGGGTGGTCCTCACTCACGTCCCAGCTAATGACAAATGTCTAATCCACAGTGAGGTGTTTACATCTGTGATTTGGCTGTGTACCCTCTTAGCATGACACACCACCTCAAGTATTGGAATCTCATCTTGGGCTAATTTTCGAATGCTGATGGCTGTATCGATCCAGAAGCCAGCTAGGTTACAAAGGGCCTTGGTCTTGTACACAAACTCAGCCCCAGCTAATCCGCTGTCAATATGCCCAGCCTGAGTGTTATTGACACTTTAATGAATCAGGGACCATCATTTTTCAGAGCAACCTGCGCCCCTCTCTTAAAAGCAGCCAGACAAACGAAATAGAGCCGGCACCCCTGTTTCTGTATTGGAAAGAGGATACATCACCATCCAGGATTTACTGAGAGAGAAAGAAATATATTTATCTGGGGATCATTTATTGCCGCGAACATAAACCTTGATTCCTCGAGAGAAACTGATTGTCCGGATTTTGTTGAAGTTGCTCTTCCACCCCTCGTAGAATGCGACTGGAATGGAACTTAGGCATATAAGTTCCAGAGTGGTTTTATGATTATTGAACACACACACACATGCAATAGAGATATTTTTAAAACCCACCTAATCTGAGATTGTGCTCACCTGCGTGTTGATGCCTGCAGTCAGCTTTCTGACAAATAAGCCCCACTCGAAAGAAACAAGGCCATTCATAAGGTGCTTCCCCAGGCTTTCCCTTTGCCAAGAGGCTGGAATCAGTCCTTTCTTCTCTCAGCCCCACTGACCCTCCTCATTCTTTGCACTGGGTCCTCTGCATGTGTGTGCTTGACTCTGGCTGCAGCCTTCCTCCCAGGATGCATCTGCCAGACTTCTCCCCCTTGGTGAGACCCCCTTCTTGCTTCTACACATTCCACTCAAGGCAGTGAGTGATTCCCTTACCCTGCTCTCGTGACCTGCACCCTGGCCAGAGCGGCAGCCCTTGGAGATGCCCAAAGCCGCCATTGCTAGATGGATTTCCCTTGTGTGCCCACTATGTCCGTTCGCCTGATTTTCACCCAAGTCATCACCAAGGCTCAGGCTTCAGGGAACAGAGTGGCTGGTGGATGATTCCCCCCTCATCATGACAGACCCTAAACTCCTGGGGGCATTGCCACACAGTTCTGCTTTCTCGCCCTACCTCTGAGTAGACATTTGAACAGAGTCTATGGCTGGAGCAGCTCCTTTCTCAGTGCAGTGAGCTGCATCGTGCTCCATGCTTAACAAACGTGCTTGAGAAGTTTTCTGGGATTTAAAATGTTTTAATTTGGGAAGGCTTATAGTATTATTAATATTGGTTTCTAATGGGTGTAATTCCAATACCACACGCCTCACCAATGTACTCATCTCTCTAGCCCAATGGCCCAAACCTTCTCCCATTACCCAGCCCCCACCCTGCCCCACTCAATTGTGTAGATCAAGTTCTCCTGCTTTATGGCCTTTGAATCTTTGTTGCTGTGTATCTTTAATTCCCTCATTAGAGAGATCATTCTGGATTCATCCTAATCATTCACTTCCCCAAAAATGACATGGATGGCCAACAGGCATATGAAAAAGTGTTCATTTTTGTTCATAATTAGAGAAATGCAAATCAAAACAACACCGAGAAACTGTCTCCTACCTGGGCTTTTGCTGAAAGCACGTGAGCGTAGACATCCCCTCCCCATGGCCTTTCATGAGTGAGGCTCTTGGTTTGAGCTTTGTTTTCAGGATAATTTAAAAAAATACGTTATCAGCACGCCATGTCCTCGTAATGGCAGAAAGAGGGAAATGCTCACTGCTCTATGTTAGCTTATTTCCTTAATTTTAAGAGTTTTTTTATTTGGGGATGCTGGGCACCACTCCCCGAGAGATATCTCACAGAGGTGTGGGGCTGGTGGTTAGATGTTCAGACCTGGTAGTTCTGGGGATTGCACTCAGTGCCTCCTGCAGTGCACAAGGCATGTGCCCCAGCCCTCTGAGCCACATCCCTGGCACTGTTGTGACCTCAGGACCTCACACAAGTGAAGTGCATCCTTATCTGAGCCACTTACCTGCCTCTCTTCTTCTTTCTCTTTTATTTGGTGGGGAGGGGCACTCCTTAGCAGGCCTGGGGACCACCACTCCCCAGAACTGTGGATGCTGCACCATGCTGGATATTGAACCTAGGGTCCTTAAAAGGACCCTAGTCATATGCTGCAGACCACCCTCACCTCTCCTTTCTCTACTTTCTATTGTCCTCACTATTTGTTGCTATTGGTCTGTATTCTCCTTTTTATTTCTTGCTTCCCCCCCCCCGATTGTTCGGGGGGCCATAACTGGAAAGACCTGGTGCTCATAGCTTGCTCCTGGATTTCTGCTCAGGAATCACTCCTGGCAGTGCTTGGAAACCCAGTGCAGTGCCAGGGATCAAACTAGAGTTGGTTGTGTGCAAGGCCTTTATACTCTCTCTCTGGCCCTAACTGCTTAATGTTTTAGTACATCTCGGGGCCTGCATAAATCTCCTCACTCTTTTCTATGCTGGTGGGTGCTGGAGAGGTTTCAGATGGCCTGAGCTGTTCTAGTCTAGTTCTGCTGGAGGGTGGGTGGGAGCTGGGCTGGGTTGCAAAGGAAGTCTCCTCGGTGGACAGGGAGTGGGTGGAGGGACAGCGGGGGGTGAGTGTCTAGCCAGAGAAGTCACCTCCTGGGATATGCACAAGAGCCCAGCCTGCAGTAGGATAGGGATGGAGGCTTCTCTCTGCCCAGCTCCGGGTGAAGGGAAGAGCAGAGCAGGGCTGCATGTGAGATATTAGCAGGTACCATCTGGGGTGCTACGCAGGTACCATGTAGAGTACTGTATGGGAAAATATGCAGGTACTATATAGAGTACTATACAGGTACTGTATGGGGAAATATGCAGGAACTATGAAGGGAACTATGCAGGTACAATGTGGGGTTCTATGTAGGCACCATGCAAAGTACTATACAGGTGACATGTGGAAAACTATACAGGGACCATGTGGGGAACTATACAGGTACCAAGTGGAGAATTATGCACGAACCATGTGGGGAACTATGCAGGTGCCATGTGGGGTGCTATGCAGGTACCACGTGGGGTATATGGGGTGCTATGCAGGCACCTGTGAGGAACTATACAGGTACCATGTGGGGTGCTATGCAGGTACCATGTGGGGTGTATGGGGTGCTATGCAGGCACATGTGGGGAACTATACAGGTACCATGTGTGGGTGCTATGTAGGCACATGTGGGGAACTATGCAGGTACCACGTGGGGGTTCTTTGCAGGCACATGTGGAGAACTATACAGGTACCATGTGGGGTGCTATGCAGGCAGCTTCCCAGTAAGTCTGGGTGAAAGAGAGGAAGGAGGGTAGCAGGGGCTGGAGGACCAGGAAACTGAGTTAAGCACTCACCACATTACTATTTAAATTAAATGTAAATTAGGTAAAACAAAATATGAAAATTACCATATTTCACTGCAGAACCAACTTGGATTTTGTACTTTTGTTGTTGTTGTTGCAAGAAGGAGGTTATGACCATTATGTGATGCTTTAAAAAATTGTGCTGATATTCCTGGCAAAAGCATGGTTCCATAATCCTGATGTGGCAGTTAGTGTTCTTGGGGGCCACATTTCACAGGACTCACCAGTGTACAGTGGCCAGGGGCTTTTTGCTGAGAATACAGGGGATTTCCTCTTAGAAGTTGAAGTGCTTTAAGTAACTGGCTATGGCCCAGGATGGAGTGGCCGTGGCTCTCATTGACTCGCAGGCATGGGTGGAAAGGGAGCGGGGACACTGGAAAGAGGAGAGCTTTGAAGGACAGGAGGGAACTGAGGGAGAGGAACAGGTGTTCCTGTGGGCTGGAGCAGAGAGGCAGTTCGAGATCAGAGACGGGCCTCCAGGAGAACAGAGACCAGTGCTGGGGGAGCCAGGGAAGGGGTCATCAGAGCTTAGATTTCTCCCTTGGAAACCGGAAACTGCCTCATCCCCAGTGTCCTGTCTGGCATGCTGGAGCCGCCTGGCATGAATCTTGGTTGCCTGGACTTCTTCCTCATCTGATGCCTCAACTTGTCCACTCAAAGCGAGTTTGTAAGAAGCACACCACCCCTGTGTGCTTGCATGCCCACTTAAGCAGCCAGCGCATGATCTTCTGGGCCCGAGTGAGGGAGATCCATCGAAGATTTATTAAAATGCAGCTCTAATGATTTCCATCCCTTCGACCTTAGGGTGTTCTGTTTTATGAGTGTAATTAATAAGCAGCTGCTTCTGGAGGCTAGCTGCATATTTTAACCCTTTCCCCTTCTTGATTCTGCTGCCAAAGCAAGCTTCTCAGATCATCAGACATGACCACGCCCCACTCTCTGAGGCTCGGGAAAAGGCAGGTTATGAAATCCCGAGCTCCCGGACACCAGGATAGAGCCAACACAGGGGCAGAACATCAGACGTTCTCCTGGTCACAGCACTGAGAGGAACGGAAGGCCCGCTGGGGTGCTGCTGGGCTACAGTCTGAGAGATGCACTACAGGACAGAGAACCCTCAAATGCAGTGCCTGTAAAAATGAGGGGACTGCAGTGCTGAGAGCAAGGATGCACACGAGAGTGACACCAATGCTGACACCGATGTTGCACCAATATTAACACTAATACTGGTACTAACACAGATACTAATGGTGACACAAATACTGATATGGACAGTAATATTGATACACTAGTACTGATGAGACTGCTAATGCTGATATTAATGCTGATATTAATATTGAGGATGCAAATATTGATATTGGCACTGATATTGATGCTGAAAATAATACTGATATAGACCCTCATAATGTTACTAATATTGATGCTAATACTCATACTGATATAGATGCTAATACTAGTACTGATACCATTGCTAGTGATGTTAGTAACACTGATACAGATATTGATACTAATACAGATACTAATATTAATGTTAATACCATATATGGATTCTGACATTGCTAAAAGTGATATTGATGTTAATACTGATATTGATCCTGATATTAATACGGATATTGACACTGCTAATACTGATGTTGACACTAATACTGATGCTAAAGCTCAGAGTAATATTGATGCTAATACTGATATTCACACTAATGCTTGTATTGATATTGATGCTAATACCGGTACAGATACTGACACTACTAATACTTATGTTGACACAATTACTGATACTGATATTGACTCTAATACTAACATTGATATTAGTGCTAATACTGATACTGATGATACTAACACTGATACTGATGCTAATACTGACACAATAGTGGTGTTGACTCTAATACTGATGTTGATGCTAATATTGATGATACTAATACTGACATTGATGTCAATGCTAATATGGATATGGACACTAATGCTCAAACTGATAGTGACACTGACATTAATGATACTATGACCACTAATTTATTTAATTTTAATTTTTTTTTTTTTTTTGCTTTTTGGGTCACACCCACTAATGCTTAGGGTTTACTCCTGGCTCTGCACTCAGGAATTATTCTGGTAGTGCTCGGGAGAACTTATGGGATGCCAGGGATGGAACTCAGGTCTGTTGCATGCAAGAGAGCTTGGAACCCTGATCAGTTTCTCAGTTCTGATCCAGGTTTCCTTCATCACTGGCACATCTAATCATGCCCTCCTCTTTGTGACTTTTTCTCCTTCCTGGGTGCTATTAATCTGAAAACCCCTGCTATTGTCTCCTAGCTAGCAACAAACAGCTGGAGGCTTACTTCACGACTCGGGGGGGCTAATGTCTAAGGAACTGGGCACAAAAGAAAGAAGTCTGGCCTCTCTGTCCAGTTCTGCGCTCCTGGAATTCCCAAGAGAAATGACTGTGCCGGGGAACCTCAGGAGGCGGGGTGCACCCAGGACAGAGCCAGTGGTGCGAGTCCTTCATTTACCTTTCATTGTCTTCTTGTTCTGAAACCCTCCTCTTCCTGTCTGATGTGTATAATCATGCTGCTTTCTAATCCTGAATAATTAATTGACCTTGTCAAGCCAAACTCATTATTATGATTAAGAGAACAGGAACAATAACTTTTAATTTCTAGACACCTAGGCCCCCTCGACCCCCTCCCCTCACACCCAAACTCGGAACAAAAGGACATTTGGAGCGGCACAGGGAAGGGGCCAGGAGCAGCCCCTGTGATCCTTACAGGCGGAGCACAAGCTCAGCCTCCCCCGCTCACACTCAGCAGAAGGCCCCCTCCTCGCCCATGAGCCTCACCTCCTGCTGCTGCTCATCTTCACCCCAACCGTGTTTTGTTGAGTCATAGGGGGAGCAAGCCAGACAGCTCTGGTCAGCTGGAGTCATCTCCCAGCACAGGGTGTGGGGAGGTTCAGAAGCCCTACGGAAAGCAGGTCATTTTCCATACCCCACACTGCATTCTCATGATGCCTCTTCTCTTCCTGCTCCGCTCAAGGAAAAGAGGGAAAGGCCCCTTTGCTTTAATCACCTGAACTTCTAAATGCAACCCACCTTCCCCAAGTCCTGCCATTAACTCCTTCTAAGAGATTGATGGTGTTTCTTAAAGGCCTCTGGAGAATGCTGCACAGGGAGGGCAGGTGTCCTGAAATTGATGCAGAAAGGGAAGGCAGATGGTACCCCGGCCTACCTGAGGAGCTTCTGCCTGGCTTCCGACAGCTGTGGACAACAGAGCAAGCCTGGGTGCCTAGGTTTACTAAAATGCATCAGCGATCTGCTAAGCCAGGTTTGGTGTCTGAGACAAAAGGAATCCACTGCCAATAGCTGTTAAAAAAAAAAAAAGTCAATGGGTTTAAGAACGGTGTCTCTGAACCTTCTGCTGAGGCAGAAAGTCTGTGCAGGATAATTTGACCTCTGCATCCCAGGTCTTCCAGGCCAGAATGGGAAACAACTACAGGTCCATTATCCAAGAGAATTGCACACCCTAGAAATCCCAGGGGGAGCTGGTGACTTCAGAGAAAACACCTGTGGAGTCACCAGCTCCCTCTCCAGGTAAGCACTGGCCACTCAGGAGAAGGCCTTTGGAAACCCCAGAATTCCTGGCCCTCTCCACAGCCCCCAGGTGGGCAGATCACTGGTTCATCCAGAAAAAAGAAATGCTAGATCCAGAGATAAGGGATTCATCCTCGAGAGTCTTTGGAAAGTTAGTATTTTTTTTTGAAAGACTTGGGATTCAACCCAAGTCTTAAGCATGCAAGACACATACTTCCCCACTGAGATCAAGAAATGAATAGACTTCTTTGTCGTGGTGGTGCTGAGGATAGACAGAACTCCAGATTTCATGAGTGCAAGGTGTGGACACTACTACTGTCTCACATCTCAGGCCTTTACAGGAATATTGTTTGTTAGGGGACCACACCTTGTGATGTTTTCAGATGAGTTGCTGTACAGAGTTCACTTTTGCTCGGGCTGTGTGGTGCCACGGATTAAAATCGAGCCTCCCAATACACAAAGCATGTATGTGCTCTAGCTCATTTGAGACCTCTCCCTGACCCTGTGCTTTCCCATTGAGCCCCATCTCTTGCCCTACTTTCTTCTGGACCACCCCCCACTTCATGCATCAGGGGCTCCCATCTTTTATCCAAGCTGAATTCCAAGCATTTTGTTTGGTTAGTTGGTTTTGGGGTTTTGAGCCAAAACACCAGAGGTGCTCAGAACTTACTCTTGGCTCTGTGTTCAGGAATCACTCCTGGTGGGGCTTGAAGAACCGTATGTGATGGTGGGGATCAAACCACAGTTTCACACAAGCAAGGCAAGTGCTTTAATCCTGTACTATCTCTCCACCCAGCCCAGCCTTTTGCATAGGACCTTCCAGTTTTTGGCTTTGTACATGGACAAAGAGAGTGCTGAGTGCAGGGCTGGGCTGCTGTCATTGCCATGATTGTTTGGAAGAGTGCCCAGTTGTTGCTAAGCAGAAACTAGAGCAGCAGGGTGGGTTCTGCAGGCTGGAGAAAGACCCCAAATCCCCTCTGGAACCGGAGAACCAGAGCAGATGGAGACTTGGAGCTCTTGATATCTCCTGCTAAGTTAGACTTGCAGCTGCCTCTGTCAGGGGTCTATCTTAAGACTTACAGACCCGCTGAATACCGTCTGTGGTGAATTAGTACCTGATGCCTGGGCCAAGTCGAATCAGCTTGCCTCGGAGTTCAGCTCCATGCAGCAATGCCCCTGGAGATCCCCGAGCTCAATGGGCTAAGTTTTTTTTTTTTTTTCCTTTTGAGAGATCTTCATTGCGTGTTATTTGAAAAAGAATTTATTGATTTAAAATTAGGACAGTTTAATTTGGTGGCATGTTTTCTTTATGTCTCCATTATATATTCATGTCTTTGTGGTACACTCAGCTGGTGGGGGGATTAAGAATTCAAAATAGAGGATTTTCACTTGGCAAATAGTGCCTTTGACTGTGATTAATTGGGAGTGTGCCCAAAGAACCTGGTGTTCGCTCCGCTGGGGATTGAAAGGCTTAGCGGAAATAAATAAATTTCAGGATTTAGGAGTCCCGGATTCCAGTCTGAATCATGACAATAAGTACCTGGAAAAATGACCTACTTCTTTAATCTATTTTGGATTAGATGCACTTTATAGAAATGTTTTGATATATCACATAATCAACTTTGAGAGTGGAATGTAATAGATGCAAGGAAGTCGCCCAACACAGCAGAGCCTTAGCACCTTCCCTTACAGGCATTGCTGCTCAGCATTAACGGCTCCCAGGCTCAGAGCTGGCGCAAGAGTACAGCAGGGAAGGAGCTAGCCTTGCACATGGCCTGGCTGGGTTTGATCCCCAGCACCACATATGGTGCCTTGAGCCCTGCCAGCAAGGGTCCCTGAGCAGCAGAGCCAGAAGTAAGCCCTGAGAACCACCACATGTGGCCAAAGAAACAAAAACAAGAAATTAACATTAATGAAGGTTCCCAGGGCTGGAGCGATAGCACAGTGCTAGGGCATTCACCTTTCACATGGCCGACCCGTGTTCGATTCCTCCGCCCCTCTCGGAGAGCCTGGCAAGCTACCAAGAGTATCGCGCCCACACAGCAGAGCCTGGCAAGCTACCCGTGGCGTATTGGATACGTCAAAAACAGTAACAATAAGTCTCACAATGAGAGACATTACTGGTGCCTGCTCAAACAAATTGATGAGCAACAGGATGACAGTGACAGAGAAAGGTTCCCAGGCTCTCACTCACAGTTGTATGACTGGGATTTCAAGCTGTGGGGACAGAGCTGGTGCTGGGCACACACACGTCGATCCCCTTCCACAAGTCTCAGAGGTCCTGGTTTCCTGACCTGTTCCCCCTCACTCTGGCCATCATGTTCTGTGCTCTCACGGTGTTGTTGGCACAGCTCCAGACTGCATCTCTCCTCCCACGAGCCTGGATTTCAGGCGAGGTGCTTACTCTGACCCAGACCTTCTCCCTATTAGGAGATGTTTTTGTTTTGTTTTGTTTTTGTGGTGCCGCAGATTGAACCCAAGGCCTCACACACACAAAGTAAGTGCTCACCTGCTGAGCTGCACCCCAGCCCTTCTCCTTGTCTTACTCCTTTCTCTGCTTCCATCCTCCTCTTTTCTTTTTGTCCTTCTCTTTCTCCTTCCCCTTTTTCTTCTACCACCCTTTTTCCTCCTTCTTCCTCTTTCTCCATCTTCTCCTTTTCTTCCTCCTCCTCTCCTCCTCTACCTGCACCATGCTTTCCTCCTTCCATCTTCTCCTTCATGAAGCAAATAGATTCACCACATGAGGCCAGTGGTGCTGAATTTCCTTCTTCTCCCTTTATATCAGGCTAATCCCTGAAGTTGTGACTGTAGAACTAAGTCTTTTTAAGTGTGGTTAGATGAAGTTTATTCTGTATTAACCGGTAGATCCTAAACATTGGTAATGATCCTGATCATTGGTAAGAAAGAGGCAGAAGGAAACTTGGTAGAAATATACAGAAAAGAGAAGGTAAAGTGAAACAGTGAAACGGAGCAGAGAGGGATGGAATGGGGCTGGCCTTGGAGACTACAGTGATGTGGCCAGGAGCTAAAAAAAAAAAAAAAAAAAAAAAAAAAAAAAAAAAAAAAGCAGCAGCTTCACCTAAATCACCTAGAGCAGGCCCTGCCCTCTAGCATGTAGCTTCCCCCAGGAGAAAATGACTTAGGTCTTTCTGATCGCCAGACTATATGAGATGATAGCTTTGTTGTTTTAAGCCTTCAGGCCTATTGCAGTGCATCAAAAGTCACAGAATAAAAAAAAGAATACAACACTGGCCTTTGGTATTTTCTGAATATTTGATAGCTGGAAGTTAATAAAGGTATTCCAGGTTTTCTGGGAAATTTGCTTTTGTCACTGAGAGACTTTAAAGGAAAACATGACTCTGAGGTGATGCTTTTTCTGAATTCTATATTTTAGTACTTCTTTCTCTAGGGGACCTCCCAATCAATGCTTATGGAGTTCTTCGTGGAGGTGGGGGCCTCTTCTAGGCAATTCTTGGCCAGTTGGGCTGTTGGTTTAATATAAGGGTCCTAGGCAATGTTGCATTGCCCTGTGGTGCCAGGGGTATTCGGGTCACCAAGAGATGCTCTCCCAGTGGCAGTGCCTGGGATTAGATAGGGCCGACCACGTGCAAGGCCTCATTCAGTACCTCCTGCCATCCCTGCATAAAGGGTTCTCTTTACACATTTGCATTGTGATGTAGATGTGATGTCACTGCCCAGTCCTTGTATGGGGATGCCTGTGCAGATCTTATGCTTTTTGATGTTAAGAACAGTCAATGGCACAAGGGTGGGGTCATGGCCTCCCTGGTCTGTAAGGCTGGGGTCTGGATGTGGGACTCCATCCTCTAGAGACATGATTGCTAAGTGTTCTCTTATTAACGGGTAGTGGTATTAGCTGACTTTCCTCCATTTGTTCCACAGGTTTCTTCAAAGCAGATGGTACATAACAGGGCTGATGGATTCCTGCTTCCTTGCTCCATGGTCCCCTGACCTTAACCCCAGGTTTATGCCTATGACAAAGATGTATCTTTCTAGAAGCTCCTGTCAGAAAGCTCTCTCTCTGTGCTGGGCCTTTTCTCTTTCCCGCACCTTTCCTCAGTCTCATCAACTGGGCTTAATTCCAAGATGTATCCTGACTTCTCTCTCCTCTTCTCCCCCAAAACAGCTCCCCTGCCCCACCCAAAGCCATCATCATCTTTCTGACATATTCTACAGCTGCTCACTGAGGCCATCTCTGTTTCTCCCTGTTCTTCCTATTAACTGTCCTTCACTCCCAGGAGGAGGATTCCATTATAGACTTGAACTTTCTCTGCTCATTTTGCCCAATTCTCCACAAAAGACCTTCAAAACTCTAACCATACCCCACCTAAAATCTGGCATCTCCCTGACACCCTCTTTCTTCTGCAGGCTCTGATCCCCCTTGAGGTTCTTGGATTGTGGCAAGGATCCCTTAGCTCAAGCTGTAGAGCTGACCCTGGTTAAGCATTCCCCTTCTTCTGTTAGGGGCCCCTTCTAGGAGGCCTTTCTGATCAGCTCTATAAACTAGGGCCTCCCACCCCATCACATTGGTCCAAATCTTAGTTTTCCTTTAACACAGGCCACGACCTTGTTCTCATAGTGCCTGTATACTTGCTTCACAGTTGTCATCTGAGACCAGTTAGATAGTCCGGGACACAGAGCTCACATGTGTCCTGTGCCAGGCCCTGAGCTCAGTCTCAGCCTCACGTGGGAACACTGAGCCCTACTGGCGGTAGTGACTCATGACCCGCTGGACCCAAGCACCAAATCTGAACCACTAGGTCCACACTGCCCAACAGAGAATCATCAGAAATCCCACACTCCATGGTGTATGCCCAGGGAGATAGTTCACAGCTCTGCAGCACAGCTTTGCATTGGAATTCCTGTTTGGACCCTCAGACCACATGATACCCAAGCACCACCCTGTATAGCCCTGAGCATCACTGGATGTGCGGACTCCCTCTGTCCTTTGAGAAAGGAAAAGGGAAATATTTATCTATGGTGGTCTGTTTGAGCTTTCTAGATATCTGCTTTGCCAGGAGAGCTTGGCTCATTGTTCCATCAAATGTCTAGAACAGGGATGGTGTGTACTAGGGACCCCGGGAATGTCTGTTGAACAAAATCCTCAGGGAAAAACAGGTCGGGCGTTATATGAACACGATCCTGCTGTCAGAGCCAATTCTGCTTTTGTGAGGGAGAATGAAACACTGTTATTTCCTTGAGCTGACCTGGCTACCCAATCTCAGGCAAGGTGCTATCCAGCCAAATGAGGCAGTTTAGTCAAAGAGAGGGGACACATGCTCCCAGAAGAAGGGGTCCCCAGGGAAGGAAGAACTCAGAGAGTCCATGTGGGTCCCAGTGAGAAGACAGGGATAGGGACAGAGCTCTGTGACCCCAGGCAGGCAAAGGCATCCCTAGGCAATGCAGAGTAAGGAAACTGCAGGGCAGGGGTGGTAATGAGAACAGCTGATCCCAGGGTTCCTGGAAGCCTGGTCTGGAGAGGACCCACTCTTTTCTCAAGGGGCTAACAAGCAATGCTGGACGGAGAGAGATGGTGCAGACATAGGCTTTCCAAAATTCCCTGTTCCAAAGACAGACATTTTTCTCAGGGTTATGACTGGATGTGATTATTTGCACCATTATAAATATGTAGACTGGTCCATAAAGATAGTGCAGCAGGTAGGGCACTTGCTTTGCATATGGCTGACCTGGATTCAATCTCCAGCATCCCATATGGTCCCCCAATCAATGGCAAGAATGATCCCTGAGCACAGAACCAGAAATAACCACTGAGCCTAGCCACGTGGCCCAAAAACAAAACTGAAAAAATATGTAAACATATAGAGAAATAAACATATAAGCTTAACATTTACAACTAAGGGGGCATGATTATGTCAGATCTGGTTTTGGTTTGGGATTCTGAGACATTCTGGCACATGCTGGGAACATGTGCTAAGGCTTTGAGCACTCTTCCTGGCCCTTGACTTTTAGATGATTGAACTAAAACTAGACTACCAAGAGGAGCGCGTTCCTATGAGGTCATAAAGAAAGGACTCAGCTTAAAGTAAGGCATGAAAGAGAGGATCGAGAACCTTGCAAAAAGGAAAAGGCATTTGTAAATAGGAAGAACAAACCACTTCAAGGAATATTTTTTAAAAAGAAGAAAGAAAATTCCCAAAATTGTCCCAGGCCATCCATTTGTGTGATGTTTCTCAGACTTTCTTCAAGAACTTAGGAAACAAAATGACTAAGGAAAATAAGTCCATTGGGCTGGAGAGACAGTCCCTGGGTTGAGGCACTTGTCTTGCATTCTGCTGACACAGGTTTTATCCCAGGCACCACATTTGGGTCCCTGCGCACCACCAGCGATCTCTCCTGAGCACAGATCCGGGAGTAGCCCCTGAGCATTATGCTCTCCCCCCACCCTGAATAAGTCTGTTGGCTTCTCCCTAGACAAGTTAGACATGGTGGTGTGTGGGGGACCCCAGTATTGGTTGGTGAGGGAATGATGGGCTGGGGATGAACAGAGCCACATGCTGGGGAACTGAAGTCAGATGGAGAATATTCCTTACACAATTCTGAACTCGGAACTCGTCCCAAGTGCCTGACTTCAAGGTACCTCTCCTCACCCCAAAACTGCTGTTCAGATGAACAGCAGGAAACAGACATAGAGATGGGGCTCTGCCCTGGGGGCAGCACCATCCTCCCAATGGGCCCATCTTGGCTATCTGAGAGCCTGCAGGGGTTCCAGGGCTCCGGGTCTTCATTGCTACCTTCGGAGAGTCTGTCACTCTCTCTTGCTCTTCTCAGCCAGGGCTGCAGGCAGCTGGCCTGGTCCTCAGCCAATATCCATCCAACCCCCTCTAGAGCCCTCAGGGTCCTTTCTCCTGGGGTTCCCAGTACCAGAAAATAGACTTGACCCCCTCACGTCTGGTCATGGGCAGCCATGAGTACAAACGCTGCTTCCTGTCTACTGGTGCATAGAACTTTGTTCTGTGTTTGCCTTATTTCTGGTCTCATTGTGCTTGATATTTGCTAAAATCCCATTCTCTTCTGCTTCCTCCTCCTCTTTCCCGGGCTCTCTGGGGGTGGCCCCCTCCCCATTCCTGACTTTATGCCCCTTCGCCCGCCTTGCCACCTCTGACCCACAGCCATTACTGTCCTCTCCATCTTGTCCTTGAGAACTCTCTCCTCTGCATGGAATCCACACTCCTGTCTCCAGGTGTGAGAGCTGGCAAGCCTTTGGGGAGAGGGTGCGAGCATTCAGGCTCACCTCAGTACTTATTTATTTTTCCATTCGCTTAATAAGTCCATCTTGAAATCGAGATTCGCTCATAATCTATCATTTCCCGGGAGAATCCACGTCCAGCCTGCTGGTGCATCTCTCCCCGAGCGCAGAGAGAGAGGCAGTGCATTTCCGAGCTCTTTATTGAGACTCAATCAAGCTGTGCATGTGTGCCTTGTCGCTGAAGGGATGGAACGTATCTATGTGTGTGTGTGTTTGTGTGAGGATGTTTCCATCTGTCCCCGAACCAGACATAACTCTCAGCTGATGGTGGACACAATGGCTGTGGAATGTTTAGCCAGGGTGAAGGTGGAGTCCACAGAGAAAAGTAGGGGGCTCAGCCAGAGGCTGAGTGACTTTGAATGAGGGGCCATTCCAGAAGCCCTGGAATGTCTTCCCATTTCCTTTTGCTTCGAGCTGCTCTGTGAGAGTAACCAGGAGCCCAATACCCAGCGGCAGAAATGCCATGACCACTCCACCACCCACGCAGTAGCTTCTGTTTGCATGGGTATTGCCAGCTCTCAGCCTTGGTTTCACCCCTGGAAAGAGTACCAGGTGAGAGAAGTTTCCTAGAGTGGGGAAGTAAGGCCAGCGCACCCATTTGGGCTGAGTTCCTGGAGTCTTCTCTGCACCCCATTGTGTGCAAGGCCTCTTCTGCTCCAGGCTGGAATATGTGATGGGTGCACTCTGTCCTGCGTATGGGAGATTGCAAATGTGGGGTCTGGTCTTAGAGCTCAACTGGAAGAGAGTGTGAGGGAGGGGAGCAGGTGGAATTTCATCATGCAGTAACAGTGACCCCTATGGAGTCCTTGCTGGGACGCAGTCAGGGAATTGGATGAGCACTTTCTATGTATGACCTCAGTGAGTGATCCCAACGCTTATATCACAGATGATGCTCCTGGCTCTGGAGAAGGAAACTGAAACTTCCTAATCAGTGGAAGGTAACATCTTAGCCAAGTGACAGAGCCAGGATCTGAACTCAGCTCAAGGTCTCCCGGATGAGCTCCCACCAGGGCTGCTTGAATCAATTAGGTGTTGCTCTGACTTGGGTATTTGTTAAACAATACCCTGGTACTTCACACAGAGCTTCTGGCTCAGTTTGTTGGAAACCAGCCAGGGGCTTATACTTCTTTCATCCATGTTGAGAACCACCATTCCAATATCACAGAGAATATGCAAGAGGTAAGCTTAAGATAGGAACTAACTTGTCCAAGGTCAAACCACAGACTGAGTGCTGGGTCAGGACCAACCCCTACCTTTGCTGGCTCTCAACCAGGACTCTTTCCCTCATCTAAAACAATTTCTTCCCACCCCTGATAGAGGAAAGAATCCAGAAATCATGGGTGAGTGACAGGGCTATGACTTCCCTGGGTTATGACATCTCCAACTTGAGCTTCTTTCCTCGTACTTGTTTGCCTTTTCTACAACATGAGTAGTGAATACAGCTGATCAGAAGACACTGCCTGAGGGCTCAGAGTCTCACCCAGCGTGGGGATCGCTTTACTGGGTGCAGAGAACTATTCACCCAACATCATTCTAGACAGCCATCCTTGGATGCTCGCTGATACTCTGGACTTAATTCTCTATAAAGGCAATTGCAAGTGAAGGGTGTTGCCTAGACTAGCAACTCGGATGAGACTTGCTCTGTAATTATCCTTTGGGCACTGCTGGCACTGGAGACCTTTACCAAGAGTCCAGTGCTGAGGTGGACCCAGAACTCAGATCTGGTGTTGCCATATGGCCACTCTATCATGTTATCATAAAAGGGAGTGCTGCTCTGAATCTCCCAAGTTCTTCTCAATTTCACCCACAAACTAGAAGACAGTGTAATGTTGATGTTGAGGGAGAGCATTAAGACTCGCCCTAGAGATGAGCTGTGTCTCTTCCTTATGGAACCATCACTGTTAAAAGGCAGGATTTTTTTCAATTCTATGCAACAAGGAAATAATGTTGGAATGAAGCTGACTCTCTAAAAACCATGCCCTTTAGCTCACATGACCTAGTTCTCCAGTTTTTCACTTCCACCCATGGCTAGATCTACGACGAGTTCATTCTCAGCCTTGCCTCACTGACTGATCTCCATACTTTATCTTTCTATTCTCACTTAGGGCCTCAAGCATCCAACTACCCACCCCAGCCCAGGACTCCAATTCCTGGGATCCCACTAGTACTCATGACTTCCTTCAATCCAACATGAGCCAAGTTGCCTGTGAGCATCTACAGAATTATCCTCCCCAGGTGCCTCATAAGACCATAATATTGACAAATTCATCTTGCCTTCTCTTACCACTGCCAGTGCCTCTTGATCCTCTATTGGAAACCTGGAGAAAAGCGAAACTCTGTCCACTGCCCAACATAGACTCTCAGTTTATCTTTGATTCTTTCCATAATTTATTAAACATCTGATCCTGTGGATATTCTGATTATTCTTCCTTGGTTTAGCTTTAGTCTAGTTTTACCCAATTGCCTTCTTCCTTGACTTTGCTCTTCCCCCAAAAGAGATGCAACTGGTCTTATTGTCTTATATTTACAGAAGGTCAATGACCTAATGCAGTGTTCATAGGGTAGACCAAATAGCTACCTTGAAGGTTCCAAAAAACCAATTTCCCCCTGAAGATTCCTCAATTCAGCTACAAGTGCTTTATTATTAAATATTTATCATTATTATTAGTTTGGAGCCACAGTTGGCAGTGCAATCATATATGGTGCTCAGCCTCAAACTAGGGTCAGTTGTATGCAAAGCAAGCCCTTGAACCTTAGTCCAGCCATCATCATAATAATGGACAACATTCACTGGTTCCTTCTGGAAGAGGAGCACCAGGTAGGTAATAATAAGATCATAATTGCTGTTGGAAAATAAGAAAACAAGGCTAGGAGGGCCTTTTGATAGAGAAAGCATGCCTTTCAAGTGGAGGTGGGGGTTTCAACCCTACTCTCCTATTGAAGGTCTGGGAACACATCAGCCCTTCCTTGGATGACTGAGTGGCTGAGCTTGCCCTCTGTTTTCTCACAGTCCTCGCTGTTAAGCACTCCTCCTTGTGAAAAAGAGTCCATTTTCTCTTCTTGGGAATGGGGCTCCCTGGTTCCACAGCAATGTTGATTTCTTTGCATTTTCATAATATTTCATGCTTTAATTTAATTTATTTAGTGCTACTGTACAGTGCCCTGAGCATCTCAAGAGAAGAAAGATTTTATAAATAAAATTATTATTACAGCTGCTCTGATAGCAGTCCCTGAGCTATTTAGTGGATATATCAATTACTCTCCATGTTGAAAATTTTTCTCCTAAAGCCCTCTATGGCCTGTGGTATCCATGTCTTTGCTGCTCAAGCCTGCAGTTGGGATCTTAACAGAGCTGGTCTCACTTTTTCTTCTTTCTCCATCAGAATTATACAGAGTGCACTTCAACCACAGTCCCACGTAATATATTCCAGAGGACATGCCCTAGTTTCTCTAACCTTTTTGAATCACTAAGTTTCCAGATCCCATTTGCTAGACCCAGAATGTCAGTTTTACAGTGCATCCACCCTGCTTGCTTGCCTGATGCTCAGTACAGCTTCGTTAGCTATTAGTCTGCTGCAGAAAAATCTTCCATAGTGCTCCAGCTAGAGCAAGTGGATCGTCATACTTCTTGACCGCACAAGATAAAGTGCCCACCTGGACAACAGGACCAAAAGGGTTACTATCATTGACCATCTTTTCTGTCTGGAACATGTCTCACCATGTCATAGCACTTTCTTATCAAAGATGCAAGTGGGCTGTTGTCTTTTATTTACAGAAGATCAATGACCTATTGAGTTGAGAGGGTAAACCAGTGGCTACCTTGAAATTTCCCCCTGAAGACTCCTCAATTAAGCTAGAAGACATTATTTCAATTATCATTATTATTAGTTTGGGTTCACATTTGACAGAGCTCAGGGAATCATATATGGTGCTCGACCTCAAACTGGGGCCAGCTGCATGCAAGGCAAGCACCTCAACCCCCGTACTGTCTGTCAAATCTGTCTGTCAAGATTTAGACCTTGGTCTTCCCTGGTCTCCCCTCCCCAAACTCCTTATATGTTGGTGCTTTTTGCCTTTCCCCAAAACACAGTTATAGTCAGTAACTAAATAGAAACTTAATATGGGTCAATGCTCTGGCCACTTGAACTAAGCTTAAAGGTTGACATCTCCCCTTCTGCTCTCATTTTGGTTTTCCCCCTCTCAAGCATCTATACTCTTTATAACTTATGTGTTATATTAAAGACTTCTGAACAAAATTTTTCTAATTAGCTGAGAGCAGTGCACTCTGCATGTGTGTGTGTCTGTTTGTATGCATGTGTTAGAATGCGAGAGGAAGTAGTCAATCTATCCATTACAAATGGACTCATTCCTATTCAAGCTGCATCTGTCACATATCTTGCCTGAGGCATCTTGTGTTGCAATGAGCAACACATTGGCTTCAGTTGTCTGTACTTCTTCCTCTACACAGGGAGTCCTGATGCATGGAAGGCACTAGAACTCAAAAGGGTGTATTGTATTCGACATGCTGGCCATGCATGGCCTCAGTAATAGGAAACACAACAAGAGTGTTCAAGGTAGATATATATGACCCTTTCTCCTGACTGGGTAGAGGTTGCTGCCCATAAATGCTGACCTGCATTCTCTGCCAAAGAAGAATGTGAAATGAGCTCTTACCTTGTCCATCAGTAAGAAACAGACAGGATCAACACTATTTGGGCCCCAAAGGAAAGAGTAACTTATGGTGAAAAATGACTAACCAGAATAGCAAATGCAGCGTGGAGAGCTGTTCTAATTGTATCCAGCTGTGCTCTACCTCGGACCAGCTTTTCGATCCACAGTCATTGAGAGAACCCCCAGCAAGCTGCATTTCTGACCTCAGTGTTTTCAAGCACAGTAGATGCATCAGCTGCAGTACACATCCCTACCCGGTGCCAACCACTGATCCCAAAGCTTCTGATGAGTAGGAATTAATTTCACTACTGTTCCTCATTTCACAACTTAGCCCAAACAAAGCACCACTGTTCCTCACTCTGGCCAATAGAGGTGTGCTCCTACACCTCAGCTTCCCATCCCGTTTCTCCAACTAGCAAGTGCTTTTGGAGAACACCTTTCCTTGTGAGGGTGATCCTGGAAGGCTGATTGGTGGCTGATTTGATCCATATATCCCCATTCTACTGGCATCTCATCTCACTCTCATTGTGATTCTCTGTCAGTCTTTCACTGCAAATGGCCAGCTAGCCCAGCGATAGCAGAGTGGGAATCAATGGGACCTGCGATTGTCTGCATGCCAGCTTTGCCTGTCAGCCGAGTTCCAATCCATTCTGCCAACTCCACCTCCTCCGGGACTGAGACGTTTGAAAGCTGTGCAGCAGCCTCATCTCCCGGGCAGTGTTTTTCTCCATCATTTGCTTTATTAAATATTGATTTTCTGTTGCATTATTAAACCCTAAGTCCAGAGCATAAATTCTGGGCTGATACTTTAATCTGGCTCTCCTCTCTTTTTTGGCTTTTAGAACTGATTTTCAGGCCAGCTCTCCGGGGGAATCTTTAGGGCAACTCAAGGCCTGAGAGAAAGCTGCCTGTTGGAAGGGGGGCGTCTTGGGGGGCAGAGTTCAGAAGGAGCTGTCTTGCCAGAGCACTACAAGAAAGACTCGTCTTGTATAAAGGAGATCTTTCCTTTACACTCTCGTTCCTGACACGGCAGCCTGTCTCCACGGGGATTTTAGTGGGGTACCAGACATGTCTTTTGGACACACTCCACCAAAACTATTGAGTAAACAAGAAGTGTGCTGAGTTGATTTTAGAGCCAGACAGCACGAAGCTCTTTAGAACTCATTTGATGCAGTCTTACCCAAAGGGGACAGTCCTGGGGTGCTGGAACAATTGAGGGTGAGGGAGACCGTAGTAGTCTCGGGTACAATTGGGGAACGCTTTCTGATTGTTTAAAGCAGGCAGATGGCCAGAAGAGCACTGATTGATTTTATTTTTTCTGAAAAGGAAGCAGTAGACCCAATATTTGGGGCCTCTGGAACTCATAATCCAAGCACACACCCCCTTGGTTGGGCACAATGATTCCTCAAATTTGAGCCGTGGTATCTAATCACACAGGTCTCTGCATTTTCACTGACTTCAGACCTCTGGTCTAGTCTCATTTCCTCTTCTCACTTTTGCCTTCAGTGAAGGACTCCAGTCTTGACTGATCACAATTCCCCCCCCCCCCCCACCGCCGGAGGTGAGTAGTTTGGCTACAGCCAGTGGTGCTCAAGGCTTACTCCTGGCTCTGTGCTGAGGGATCACACCTGGCAGTGCTAGGGATTGAACCTGGGTCGGTTGTGTGCAAGGCAAGTGCCTTAATCTCTGTCCAATCCATCCAGCCTGACTTTTTTTTAACTCTTAAGAACACAGTTCTGTCCTGAGTCCTGTTAGTTAGGGTGAATTCTCCTTCCTCGAACTTCCTAGCAGGCTATGCCTTGCACCTGAACCCAGGAGTCTGACCCCACAGAAGAGCAGTGCAGGGGATGGTCATACACTTGCCTTCAACCTAGACAGAGACAAAGGGAACCAAATCTTAGGAAGTTCCTCTGGCCAGATCAGAACAGGAGTGTATCTGGGAGAAGCTATAATAACCCCCCTCTCTAGATTTTATTTTTCTGGTGTCTTTTTCTTGGTTCTCTTCCCCCTTCCCCAAAATCCAGTGCTAGGAAATCATTGCAACAAATTCAGGGTTCAGGGCTGGAGGGAGAGTGGGGAAGTATGCAGCAGAGAGAGGAGGGGTCACATTGACTAGAGGTGATCCCCCAGTCAACTCAAGGTGAACTCTCAGGTGTGGTGGGATGAAAGACACTACAAATCATGTGGCCAGGGGCTGGAGTAATAGTAGAACAGGTTTGCCTTGCACACAGCTGACCTGGCTTTGATTCCCAGCACCACACATGATCCCCCAACCTGCTGGGAATGCCCCTGAGCACAGAGCCAAGGGAAAGTACTGAGCACTGCTCAGTGTAGCACCCCTCTCTGAAAAAAAATCCACACCAAAACAACCCCTATGTGGCCACATCAGAAGTGACTGGACAAAATATCTACCTATATCTATGATATATATATGATATATAGATATCAGCAATGCACAGGAGTTACTCCTGACTTTGCACTCAAGAATTACTCCTGGTGGTGCTGGGGAGACCATATAGGATGCTAGGAATTGAACTTGGATTGGCCGTGTGCAAGGCAAATGCCCTACCCGCTGTACTATTGCTCCAGCATGGCAGAGCCTGGCAAGCTACCCGTGATGTATTCAATATGCCAAAAGCAGTAACAAAAACGTGCTCTTCATGTTCCTGGAGCCAGCAGATGCCATTGGGCTACACTAGCACGTGACAAGGACAAATGGAGACGTTACTGGCTCCAGCTCAAACAATCCATGAGCAACGGGATGACAGTGATACAGTGACATATAAATTCCCTTGGGGAACATTTCAGGGAAGATATTTGAAAGTTAAGGTGGAAGAGATGGCGCCTTGTCCTCCCAACACTCTTCAAGCTGCCCACATCCTGGGTTCCGTGAAGAATAACTCACGTTGTGCTCTTGAAGGTATAAGTCACGGACCTTTTCTTACCGTTTTCCCAGAACCGAAGGTCCTTAGTAAGTTAGTAGGTGGGAAGGTAAATACAGATCATTCGTTTTTAATTGCTGCCAGTTATAGGCAACTAACAGCTTAATTACTCCTTCAGAGAGGTCCTATGTTTTGACTTTTTATCTTAACAGTAAAGACAAATGCTGCTTCCTCTACTTCCTACTTCCTCTTTCCTTCTGCCAGAATCATGCTGAGGATGTTGTATCTGTGGTTGTGATAAAAGGTATTTGGCTTGACTGGAGAGCTGAGGGTTTGGTCTCTTCCTACTCAGGGTCGCTGTTGTCTTCACTCACAATTGATAGTTAATATCGCAGGAAACAGCTTCCTCACATTTCAATGCTTGAGCAAAACTTTTCGGTTTAGTGTGTGAGAAAGAGAAATGAGGAGAAATCGCTACTAAACAATTCCTTTTTAAAGTTCAATTTGAAGCCACAATCTGGAAAAAAAACAGAGTGCCCAAAAACAGATGACTGGTTAAAGAAACTTTGGTACATCTACACAATGGAATACTATGCAGCTGTCAGAAAAGATGAAGTCATGAAATTTGCATATAAGTGGATCAACATGGAAAGTATCATGTTGACTGAAATGAGTCAGAAAGAAAGACACAGACATAGAAAGATTACACTCATATGTAGAATATAAAGTAACATAGAGGCTTGCAATGATGCTATTTCTGGCAGAAATTTCTTTGGTCTTAGTTACTAAAATACTAAAATACAGAAATCCAAAACCGTGCGGCCGCTATTGCGGCTGCTCAACCTCATATCTCTTCATTCTCAGCAATGGAAAACAAATTATCAAATGCTTCCTTTTCAGCAGGTCTGACTTTGGGGGGAAAAACTGCAAAAAATAATAGTGAGTTTTTTGTTGAAATATTGACTGTAATCAAAGTAAAGTGAAAGTAAAGTGAAATTTATCAGTTACACAGGCGGGGTGGGGGGCTGGGGAGGTGGGGGGATAGGGGGAGTTATACTGTGATTCTTGGTGGTGGAATATGTGCACTGGTGAAGGGATGGGTGTTTGAGCATTGTATAACTGAGACTTAAACCTGAAAGCTTTGTAACTTTCCACATGGTGATTCAATTTAAAAAAATAATAAAATTTAAAAAAATAAAAATAAAGTTCAATTTGAGCTATTCCCAGAATGCCCCTACTGTGTGTCAAGCCTAGTGGACAGCGAGTCCCAACGGTCCTTGACTTCCCCAGGGAAAATGCAGAACTTGAAGCTTCCTATTATTATTAGTCTCTTCTCTACCCTGAACTCTGTCTCATGTATTGCACCCACCAGTCACTGCACTCACCTCATTAAAATGCAATCACTTCTCTACCCGAAGAGTGTCATTCTTATTTTTTTTTATTTTCTATTTTGTTTTAAAAATGTTTCTTCTCCTCCACACCGCTTTCCCTTCTTGATGTTGCACTGACCAGGAGTCATACACGTGTTTGGTGCTGCTGCTCATACAGCCACAGTTCTCACAGGGATGTGCAACCAGTATTCAGGGGCTCACACATGCCTCACTGTAGCTCAGCTGCAAATTGCTTGCAGTGCTGGGGACCCCAGAGAGCCATGCTTGCTCTTGACACATGTGGGAGATGCTGGGGATCAAATTCATGGTCTCAAGCTTGCAAGGCAGATCGTGAGTCACTGAGCCCCGCAAAAAACACTCATTTGTGCTCAAGAATCATCACAGAGATAGTTCAAAAAGCTTAGCATATATTTTGTATATGGAAGTCCAGGGTTTTATCCCTGGTACTGCATGGGTCCCCTGAGCCCGGAGCTAGGAATAGTCCCTGGTTAGCACCCAATGTCACCCTAAACCCATAAAAAAGACTGATCCCCATGGGGCCAGAGATTAATACAGCAGGTAGGGCAATTGCATTGCATGTGGCTGACCTAGATTCAGTACCTCAGCATTCTATATGGTCGTCCAAACATTGTCAGGAGATATTCCTGAGTGCAGAACTAGGAATAAGTTCTGAGCATCGCTGGGTGTGCCCCACCCCTCCTGCCTCAAACAAAACAAAAAAGACGAATCCCCGAGTGCCCTTGGTTTTCTCAGTACATGAAGGCTGCTGAATGAATTCATCTTCCTTGTTCCTTTGCAAAGACCCCTGATGAATTCACCTCTCTCCCCCACATCTGGTAATTTCTCCCCGGACTGCATAGTCATGGAGACCCTGGCAAGTGCACTGGCTGCCACTGAGTCTCTGGTGTCCTCATCCCAACACCTTTCCAAGCAGCCAATGACCCCTCATTTTTCTCTCTTCCTGCCTGACACTTTCTAGCACCTCAGTCTGTGTCATGGTTCAAAAACTCATCTGAACTGCAGGGATTCATGTAAATCATTATAAGACATGTTATGGTGTTTTGGGGTGTGGGGGGGCTTTATTCCGTAGTGCTCAAAGCTTGCTTCTGGATCTATACTCAGAGATCACTCCTAGTAGTGCATAAGGACCCTAAGGGGTACCATGGATAGAACACAGGGTGGCCATGTGTAAGACTAGTGCCATAATTTACTATATTATCTCTTCAACCCAGAACATATTAAAAGAAACTTTATTTTTTTACATTTTATAGAAGTTACATCTTGGCGGTATTCAGGGAAACCCAGGCTACTCCCAAAGTGTGGGCCTGACTGAATGGTGCTTGGGGGCTGGCTGTGCTGAGGGCCAGTAGAGCCATGGCCAGCAGTGCTTGGGGCTAGAGTGTCAGGAATTGGGCATGGGGCCTCATAGATGCTAGACATGTGCTCTACCACTGAGCTTTCTCTCCAGACTTCCAATGGGGGTGGAAGGGGTTGAGCCACACTGGGCAGTGCTCAGGAGCTACTCCTGGCTTTATGCTCAGGGACTAGGCCTGGTTCTTTCCTTTAGAAAAGCCCCTGGTGGTGCTCAGAGACCATCGAGGTGATGGGAATTGAATGGCTGTATGCACAGAACCCAAATAATGTGGAACTTTGTGATCTTGGACTCTGGGCTCAATGGGACCCAGGAGCAGAGATTCTCTGCCTGCTCTCTCCAGTCTCTGGCCACCCAGGGTCACAACCAAAAGCACCTCCTGCCAGTGCCAGATAATGTCCTCATCAGCCACCCTCCAGAACTCATGGCTGCTTCTCCCAGAAGGGAGCATAAAATGAGGATCCCATAATCATGCCACGGAATCCATGCTGGGCTGTTTCCACTCGGGGAAACCCAGAGGGAGGTGGGTGAGAGCCCTCCCCACCCCAAGGGACCCACCCTTGGCAGCCGACCTCCACTACCCAACCGCTGCCACACTCCAGGCCACTTTCCACACACTTGGGCCAAGCCTCACGCATGAGTGAACATATTCCTGGACACTGTGCAGCCCTCCCTACTTATTTTCTATAAAATCATAGAGACAAATATATATGTATATGTATATGTGTGTGTGTGTGTGTATACGTCTCAGAGAGCCCAGCAAGCTACCGAGAGTATCCTGCCTGCACCGCAGAGCCTGGCAAGCTTCCCATGGTGTATTCAATATGCCAAAAACAGTAACAATAACAGGTCTCATTCCCCTGACTCTGGAAGAGCCTCCAATCTTGGGAAAGATGAGTAAGGAGAGACTACTAAAATCTCAGGGCTGGGATGAATGAAGATATTACCGGCGCTTACTTCATTAAATTGATCAACAATGGGATGATAGTGATCATGAACTAGCTCTGTGCTAAGAGTTTGTCATGGACGCAGTGATGCAAGGCAAATGCTTTAATTCCTATACTATTTCTTCAGTACCCTGAATTTCCTACCCAAGTGATCTTTGTGGAAGCAAGTACAGAACAAATACTCTGAGGGGCTGGAGCCATAGCCCAGCAGGTAGGGCATTTGCCTTGCATGCGGCCGACATGGGTTCAATCTCCAGCATCCCATATGGTCCTTTGAGCACCGCCAGGAGTGATTCCTGAGTGCAGAGCCAGGAGTAAACCATGAGCATCACCAGGTGTGACCCTAAAAGACAAAAAAAAACACTCTGAGAAGGGTTTTTCCACCAAGAGTTTTTCTCAGGACCTGTGATCCCCTTTGCTGTGCTTCTTCTTGCAGATGTTGTGGTCTGAGAGCTCGCACTCTTGATCACTGCAACTTCCCTCCTCATGGTGCCTGGGCCTGCTATGGATCAACTTGTTGCAGCGTTGCTGTGCCTGATGCAGTTATGTTGGGTCCTTGTGATCATGTAAGCAGGTCAAGCTGTGTGGAAGTCAGGGAACACCCTTGTTCCCACCAGGGGTGACTAGGATGAGGTTCATGATCACATCCCGTATCATATGATCTATGTCTGTTCAGGTTTCTGCTTTGATAGCAACTTGTTCTAGGCTAAGAGTTTGCCATGGGCACAAAGATATTTTATAATGCCTGTAAAAATGAGGGTAAAAATGATAGGGCATGTGCCTTGCATGGCCCTTATATGCCTCCCCCCCACACACACACGCATACCAAGCACTGTCAGGCATGATCCCTGACTGCAGAGCCAGAAATAAGCTCTGAACACTGCCAGGTGTGGCCCAAACCCCCCATATACACACTCAGAAAGAAAAAAGAAAAAGAAAATTTAGAGGCTGGTGCAATAGTACAGTATGTAGGGTGCTTACTTTACATGCATCTGACCCGGGTTTATTCCTGGTGCCTCATATGGTTCCCCTAACCCACCAGGAGTCATTCCAAGTGCAGAGCCAGGAGTAAGCTTGAGTATCAAGAGGTGCAGTCCAAAAAATAAATAAATAAAATCCAAGGTTGGGCTGTTTGGACCTTCTCTGCTTCTCATATCTTTTTCTCCTTTGCTCACTTTCTGTGCATTGCTCAGTTTCTATCTCTTCCTGAGACATACCAGAAATTATCTGAGGAATAAAGAAATTATCTTAGAAAAGAGAGGGCTTGGGGAAAATGCATTCAAGGGGCTGGGAATCATTCTCCTTTGAAATGTTTGTACCTCAAAGAGGAAAATAACTATTAACGTCTGCCGAAATGTCCATAATGAAAAGCAAGAACAGGAGAGATGCAGCATCTGTCCTGTGGTGACCACAGAGCCCTCCAGGATGGGGCCACGTGGGACGTGGCAGTTCTCACTGTACAGGGCGAAGGGCTCCAGGTTACACTGGGGTATTGAAAATGGGCTGGGGATTTTTTTTGTCTCCGGTAATTTTGATTTTTCCGTTTGACACTGTCAGAAACTCAGGAACTGATCGTTTGTGCTGGAAATAGCGCCACTTCTGCCCTTTGTTTCGATCGCCTTTGCTGCATTTGATTGGGGAATTTGATTGCTGGCCACAGAAAATTGCATTTGTGTCAAGAGCATTCTGAGCAGATCAATGTAGGAGGAAACCAGGCAGGATCGATTGTGATACCAAAGGACTCGCATCAAAACTCATGCAACTCGCATGCCATCTTGTAGTGGTGCCTAGAAACCTCTCAGGTCTGCCTCTGCCACTCAGTCTTCATCCCATCGCACCCTGGGAGGTCGGTCCATGTCTAGTGCTAGATATCTGGAAGAGAGGCATAAACAGCAGGCCATCCAACCGTTCTTACACACTAAATTGCAGACAAGACGTGAGATCATATATGTAAGGATTTGTGTAAGGTTTGCTCAGGACCAAACGGCTGACTGATGAGAGTGCAACACATTCCCGGAATCAAAACCCACCCTGTTCTCCTGCACTTATCTACCCTATAGCTCATCCAGCTCCTGGTAGCAACCAGGTTGCATTCCACACTTCTGTCCATCCACCCGACCAAGCATAACAGTCCCAATGGTCTTTGTTTCTTCCCACCAAGACATCTTAAAGTCCTCTCTGAGCTTCTTCCAGGGTGTGGCTCTGCCTCCACCTTCATTAGAGGTTGGCAGAGCCCACCTAGGAGCACACCCCAATACACTTCTGTTTCTTCACTTTACTTGTCTCTATCCTTCTGTCTGCTCTGGGTGAGGTCAGCAACCTTTCAGTTTATATCATTGTTCTATAAGTACCGTGTTGTGTTGTAGATGGCACAGTGGCTAGAGTACTTGTCTTGCACACAGCTGACCTGGAGTCAATGCACAGCACTACGTATAGTCATCTGAGGACTTCTAAGCAATGGTCTCTGAGTACATAACCAGGAATAAGCCCTGAGCACCACTTGGTATGGCCCCTAAATCCAAACCCAAACCAAAATCTGAAACTTAAGACAATATACTTGGGATATACTTAGTGTGTGAATTAACTTTTTAAATCATGACCATGTCACAACTAAAGAATCATAAGGGACCAGAAATGGATACCAGGACATTGATACTAACTGCTCCAACTGCTGTGTTTTAAGTCATATCTACATGGGGCTAGAGAGATGGTACAGCAAATAGGTGCTTGCCTTGCATGCGGCTAACCTGGGCTCAATCCTCAGCACCACATATGGTCCTTCAAGCCTGCTAGGAGTGATCCTTGAGTGCAGAGTCAAGACTAAATTCTGAGCATCACAAGTTGTGACCAAAAAACAAAACAAAGCAAAAAATCATCTCTATGTATATTTAATATTTGAAATCTGAAAATATAAAACATATACAAAACCTTCATATCTTAAGTCACAAAACTATGCAACCCTATGTGAATTCCTGCTGGTATTCTAGTGCATAGCTAAATCCATGCATTGGTCATGCATTTCCTTCTCTCCAGACAGATACTGGGATCCTTGGAGGACCATTTCTCATATCTTATTATATCTGCAAGAATGACATGAACCCAGAGCCGGAGAGATATTATAGTGCGCCGGGCACTTTGCCTTGCATGCAACTGTCCCAGGTTCAAAACCCACCGCTGCATATGATTCATCAAGCCCTGTCAGGAGTAATCCTTGAGTGCAAAGCAGAGGTCAGCCCTGAACACCAGTGGATGTGGCCCAAAAATTGAAACAAAGAATTTCATGACCTAACTTTACAAAGTCATTTCTCTCATTATCAACCATGACTTAAGAAGTGAGCAGGCATTGTCAGTTCCATCTTTCATCATTCTGACTTTTCATTTATGACAAGTCCCTTTTGTTGTTGCTACTTCACACTTTGCTTGGTGCTCACACCTTCTCCCCAGCCCCACTTGCTTGCACTCTTCAGTTGTAGAGCTCTGGAACAATTTAGTAACTATGCTTATTGGGGGCCATGTGCTTGGTCGTGAGCATTAGGCATTGCACAGGGAAATGTGGCCCTGGGGATCTCAAACAGTAGCACTTCCGAGCTTTCACTCTGGTATGTGGGATGGTGCTCAGCCTTAGCTGAGTCAGGCTTGCAAGGTGATTCCTTTGATACTGAAGCACACTGGGTGTGGCAGATGTTTCATTATCCTGCAGGTCTGCAGGTTTTTCTGCCATCGTGTCCTTTTAGATGACAGAGAATTTTTTTTAAGACATCACAGTATGAATAGTATTCTTAAGTGTTGGGCTGTATCTGTCCCTTAAAAAATACTAATAGTATGAGTAACAACCAAACCAAGATTCCAGACAACAGAGCCAAAATGTGTATCTTTTGCTCTTTGTGGTTGCACCTGTCCTATCAACTCGTGTGTTCCCCCTTCACTTATTACTGATTGTCTTCAACAGGGAAGTGTAATTAGGAAGAACTGGCTATTGGAAAACCAAATTCAGGAGTTAGTGATCAAGTTTCTTTATTGTCAAGCATTTATAAATGATCTTTTTTTCCAGGAGGCCAGAAATTCCGAATTTATTTGGTCTACTGCCCCCTTTTCAGAAGAGCAATAAAACATAGTAACTGTCTCCCTGGAATGCTACCTTCCTTGTTGTTTGTGCTGACCCACACCCAGCAGTGCTCAGGTCTTATTCCCAACTCTGTTCTCAGGGAGCGCTCCTGGCAGGAAGGGAGTATTACAATATGGGGGTAACAAGTATCCAAACCCTGGTGGACCATGTGCAAGAAGGCAAATAGTCTACCACTATTCTATCACTCCAGCCCTCTACCTTCTTTAAGGGAAGAAATGGAAAGTGTGCTCCGCCTCCCTCCCTCCCCCGCCAGTTGCACCAGAGGTTCCTAGCACTCCTCATCATTCTGACACCCCCTGGGAAATACCACTTAACTTTGAGAAATGTACTCTGAGGTGGACAATAAAAGTGAAGCCATCTTGGGTACATCACTTAGCTTCTTGAGTCCTTCATTTTGTCAGGTGCAAAATAGACACAGTAGAGAGCCTGGTCCAAATAGTCACTGTGAAAACCATCCTAGTCACGAATTGGAGCTGGCTATGTGAATGAAACAGTGGCTGTATTTGTGTGACCCATTGTTATAAGCTCTCAAATGTTCTGTGAGTAGATGGGAAAATTAAGAACGTGCTGTTCTGTGGGTCTCGGGTGATGCCGCGTGATAACACAAGCTTGGGGGTGATGGATGAGAGGCAGAGCAGCAAGCTTCCTGGGTCCCGTCTTTCCTCTTCGGCTGGAGAGGGTCTTTGTCAAAACGGAGCCACTCCACTTTGCTCTCAGAATTGCTTGATCCCAATGATGTGCTTTTAGTGGCATTTTCCTCTCCTTTCCGTTCCCAGCAAATGACTCTTTGAAATATTATTTTTGCTTCCTTGACGGCTGAGCGGTATAATTGATGGCCTCTCTGGGTCTCTGGAGCTGTGCGTTGATGACACACTTGCCTTGGTGTCGATGCTGCAAAGTTCATTACTTTCCTAACAGCTTCTCGTGTGTTTGTGTTGAGCTCACTGTCGCTCTGGACAGGAAGGCACTTGTGAGGCAGGAGAAGGTGTGGTGTAGAATACTGGATCATGTTACTCTCCTCCTCCTCCTCCCATGCATATTTCTGGGTAACTGGGATTCACACCCATGTGCTCTGGCTGTTCTGAATCAAGGGATCTGACTCTTCACTTCCCCCTGCACCCTACAGGTCGTGCAACAGTGTTCAGCCCCGAGAAGTGGAGGCTGCTGTTTTGCAAATAAAGTGGGTCATACAAGCTGCCAGGCCCTGCTATGAGAGAATGACTCCGGGTAGGACCTACACATGTAAGATGTGTGATTAAGGGCATGGGGTACAGGACTGGAGCAATAGAACAGTGGATAGGGTGCTTGCCTTGCATGTGGCTGATCTGGGTTCAATCTCAGCATCCCATATAGGTTCCCTAAGCCCGCCAGACATGACCATTTAACACAAAGCCAGGAGTAAGCCCTGAGCACCTCTATGTTTAGCCCCAAAGCTATAAATAAATTAAAGTGTGGTGTACATACTTGGTTTACAGTAACAACGCAGGTGGAGGGAGCTGAGTCCTCCGTGTGAATGAATGATCTCTCATACTACGTGGATCACCACATTCAGCATGCTTCTCTCTCCCTCCCCACAATTATTATAATGTATAATATACATTATAATGTAAATTGTATACAATATTATACATTCCTTTTCCTATATCCACCTTGCACTGACTCCTTAAGAATTTTATCCCTTTGTTTGGAAAGATAGTACAATGGGTAGGGAACTTACTTTTTGCATCTCCAACCAAGTTCAATCCCCAGCATTCCATATGGTTCCCTTAGCACCACCAGGAGTGATTCCTATTCAGGGAGCCGGGAGTAACTCCTGAGCATTACCAGGTGTGGCCCCAAAACCAAAAACGGAGGAAAAAAGAATTATATCCCCCAAATTTGGAAAACCCAAACAAGAGTGTCTAAATTTGGAACATTCTAGAACCAGAACATAGCCTTTATGACAATAATTCTACTTTCTCAGACATAGAGATGGAGAGACTGAATGTCAGACTCACTGTGGAAGATAGCACAGAGGCCTTTTCAGTTGAAAATTTGTCATGCTGTATGTATTTCTTTTTATCCTGAAAAGAAAAATAGGACTTGACTCCATTTGTTGAGACTGGCATTAACCGCCTTCCTTGAGAAGTGTTCTTAAGATATTCCCACACTAGGGACTTACAGCAGGTAAGGTGCTTGCCTTGCACACACACAACCTTATTTTAATCCCTAGCACATGTTCCCCACCCCCACATAAACCCACCAGGCACTCCCTGAGCGCAGAAGCCATAGATAAGCCCTGATCACCAATAGTTGTGGCTCAAAGGAAAAAAATGGGGGGGGGGCGAAAAAAATCAAAAAGAAAATGTATGTACTTTATCCTCTCTCTTTTCAAGAAAGTGGCTAGTTCCCACCATGAAACTCCAATGCTTTTCTACCCCATTGTGATAATGCTCTGCTATTCTTACAATATTCTATGTCCATTTTTTTTTCTTTTTGGGTCACACCCAGGGATTCTCAGAGGTTACTCCTGGCTTTGCACTTAGGAATTACTCCTGGCAGTGCTTGGGGGACCATATGGGATGCCGGGGATCTAACCCAGGTCATCCATGTGCAAGGCAAACGCCGTACCCGCTGTGCTATCGTTCCGGCCCCATGTTCTATGTCCACCTTTTAAGTGACACCTTTGCGTAAAGAGAAAGTAAAGTGAAATTTATCTGCTACACAGGTGGGGTGGGGGACTTGGGGGTGGGGGGTGGGGGGAGGTTTACTGTGGTTCTTGGTGGTGGAATATATGCACTGGTGAAGGGATGGGTGTTTGAGCATTGTGTAACTGAGACTTAAACCTGAAAGTTTTGTAACTTTCCACATGGTGATTCAATAAAAATAAATTAAAAAAATAAGTGACACCTTTGCCCTTGTTGAATCCCTTGGTAAGTGAGAAATGGATATTTTAGTGTGATCAGCTGCTAGTGTGGTCAACACATGCTAAAAAGAGTTCACTGAATTGGTATATGAAAGGGCTCTTTATCAGACTGAAGCATGTTCCAATGCTCCTCCAGTTCCATCTCACTGGACAAACAGACTTGTCCATTCATCCATCCTAGAGAAACTCACCTAGTTTTTTTATTCCAGCATGAGGGATGGTCGGGGCAGCTCCTAGGAGGGGCTATTTTCATGAAGCTAAGTGTCAAAACCGTGACTTTATATATTTTAGGATATTTTGGTCAACAAAAGAGATCAGTATATCTCCTCAGAGGAAAAAATCACATAGAAAATTGTGGCTGCCCAAAGAAATTTCATCTCCTGTATCTTCATGAAAGATATATGTATGAAAAATATAGTGTCACATATTCCCATTTGAAAGGTGTAAAACTGAGTTATGTAAGTAGAAAACCCATGTCAATTTAACAAATTCATTTGCCAACAAATGATTTTATATGTAAAATAATATATACAAAGGGCCAGTTTCTATGTTCCGGAGGACTTTCCAAATTAGACACCAGGGCATCTGACCTCCCCAGATTAGGGTCGATGTATGGTATTATCTCTACAGTATTGGTATCCTGAGAGTGCAGAAGGATTTTAGGCTCTGTGAATCCTGATCTAATACGGAAGCCTTAAGTTTTCATTGTTTCTCTGTTACTAAACTTTCTCCTTGATGTATTCCATGCGAGTGTGTGGATTATAACAACGTTAACGTTCAGCAAAGTGGAGGTGATTATCAGAATTTGAAATGCTGTGACATTTTGCTGCCAAAAAATAATTGATTTATTAGAGACATTACAATCCATGCATGATTCAACATAAGAGGTTCCTTTGAACTTGTTCAGTAGCAAATCCTGTGGGAAAGCATTTGCTTTCAGTACCACGGACAGAAATGCCTTTTCTTTCCCATTCAGGAGGCCTTCCACAAGTAAATATTACAGCTCAACCATCACACTCCAATCCAGTGGCCTCAGCATGATCCAATTTAATATCTTTAGCAATTCCAAGTGGCTAGTACCAGAGCATTAATACATTGTTTGGCACTTGCACTGCCACAATGCAGAATAAGAAAAAGGCTCAGATGACTTCACAATGTATCGCGATCATTACTATCATTGTTGTTGCTTAAAATAAAGATAGTATTTCTCAACAAATCAGACAGGACACAGAGCATTCGGGGAGACATCTGAAATTTCTCTTAACAAGCATCTTCTAGCCTATACTTCAAAACGCTACACAGAGATCCATAATTGAGTTTGGTAGTTCCACACCTGAGCAATGAACCAAGCCGACTAACAAAATGCCCTAAGCTAATGAAAATCTTGTTGTTGAAAGCTCTGCAGTCTCAGTGGAGCATGGGGTGAAATCCTAGGGAGATTAAGATCACTGTCTTAATGGCTGTGAACTAATATACTTATCCTGACTAGGTAAACCTCTAGTTAATTCCCCCTTTGCCTTAGGCAATGGTTCAAAACTTTGAAAACAGAGGCACCATCTTAATCCAGGATAAGGTTTGCTTCCTTATTCGGTATTTATTGATTAATATGTTTCAAATCAACTTTATTTCTCCTAACACACATGACAAAAGAAATGGAGAGTAATAATGGGGTAATTCTTGCTGAATGACTCACATTAACCTGGATCATAGAGCACATAACTTTGCTTACTCATGAATTTAAATATTTATGGGGGGGCATCTGGCAAAGAGTTGCCTGACCCAGGTTCTATTCCCAGCATCACATGGTCCCCTGAGCCTCTCCCAGTGCAGCCCTGAAGGACCCCAACTCCGCTGGGATAATCCAGAGATCCCCAGCACCTCAGGCTGTGAGCAAGACCTCATCCTGGGGACCCTTGCATTGAATTGCTGATTCTGTGGTCTGAGGAACACTGGTGAAACCCCCAGACTCTCTGAACACCACTTGAGAGCACCCCCAAATTCAATGAAAATAAACCTAGAACAATAGAGGATATAAGTATTAGACAATATTCAGACATGTTACAGATTCAGAAATTCTTTCTCTTCGGGTTCCCAATATGTCATTGGGCACAGGGCTTATGTTCATCACTTGTTTGAGATCAAAGGGGATAAACTTTAACATTCTAAGGTCTTCCCTCTCCCCCTTTTTTTTTTGGTGGTGGTTTTGTCTTATTAGTGAAGTAAAATAGTTTTATTTAAAACACACATGGTCAGCAATGCAGTTTGTGTCTCTTACCACCTGGCAGTGGGCTTGAGTGATAGCACAGCAGGTAGGGCATTTGCCTTGCGCACAGCTGACCCGGGTTCCATTCCTCGACCCCTTTTCGGAGAGCCCAACAAGCTAGTGAGAGTATCTCATCTGCATGGCAAAGCCTGGAAAGCTACCCATGGCGTCTTTTATATGCCAAAAACAGTAACAACAAGTCTCACAATGCAAATGTTACTGGTGCCCACTCGAGCAAATCGATGAACAATGGGACGACAGTGACAGTGACGACATGGTGGTTTCATTAATCGCGATCACGAAGTCCCGTTCATGTTCATCACCGATTTCTCGGGTGGGCTCAGTAACATCTCATTTTGTCCTTTCTGTGAGATCTTAGAAGTCCATCTCAACTCGGCCCTCCCAACGATGTTGCACTGGGGGCTCTTCAGGGTCAGGGGAATGAGATCCATCTTGGATTTTGCATATGAATACACCATGGGAAGCTTGCAAGGCTGTCCCATGTGGGACAGAAGACTGCCAGTTTCTCCCAGAGGGAGAAGCAGGCAATTTCTTCTTAGCTTTCATTATTTTCAGAAGAATTCAATACCAGCTCCCCACCCCCAAATATCTGTCTGCAACAGTTTTATTTATAGAAATATGAGAGAGAGGGAGAGACAGAGGGAAAGAAGTAGAGATGATGAAGTATTGCTAACATAGAGAAATGTACCACTCTCCCCAACAACATACACACTTTGTTATCCATAGGAGCCATAATGCCCGTTTTACTGTTGTGAGTGTCTTGGTAAAGTGCGGAGCCTCCATCAAAAAGTGCTTCCTCCTCTCTACTTAACCCATCTCAGCCACCTAGGGAGATGCCTGATGTGGTCAGCACAGATACAGCTGTCTTTGTGGGGCATGACTGTTTGCATACCACCAGCCTCACAAAGCAGCTGTCAAACACACCTGGAGTGCACTTGTTCTGCACACAGGAAACGAGTCCCACCCGCCAAGTTCTGGGGAGCCATGGACTCAGACTGGAGGGAGAAGTTGCTCTTTGCAGGCAAGGAAAGTCTAAGCTTGGCACACGTCTGTCTCCTCCCCCTGCAGAAAAGAATTTCAAGAGATGGATTAGTGAAGTAAGATTGTTTTTACTGAAAGAAATTCACTTAGAGAAGTGTGAGAGAGATGCATGCTCAAAAGAGAACATGGGGCCGCGGCTCGGGGCTTCTCCTGAAGCCCCTGCCTGGCACCTGTCCGCCGCCGCCGCCGCCGTCGGATCCTGACCAATCTCCATCCTGCAGGTAAACAGGCAATCCCTTGGAGAGCCTGCCTCAGCGCGGAGAAGTCCCCTCCCCGCCCCCTGCCCGCCGCGGCTCGGGGCTTCTCCTGAAGCCCCTGCCTGGCACCTGTCCGCCGCCGCCGCCGCCGTCGGATCCTGACCAATCCCCACTCTGCTGCTTAGGGGCGTGTCCTCATCTCAGGGGGCGTGGCCTAAAAAGTGGGCGTGGCTTCTTTCCGGAGCGGCCAACGCTAACGCGGCCGCAGTTATTCTTTGCTACCTCAGCTCAATCCCTACTGTGTATTCCTTTGAAAACTCACTTTTGCGATCTCAAACATTTACGCAAAATACCCATTAGCTTAGGCTGACAGTATAAAACCTATCAGTGAATAAGGGAAGTTTAGCACAATCGGAGCCCCTTCTTCCCACAAAAAGGAAGAGGAATAAATAACTACAAGGTTCCAACTCTGCACCTCCGTGACAATATGAAGAAACAGCGAAAATCCCCTCCACCAAGAGAGGGAGAACAAAAGATACTAGAAACCTCAAAACAGTCTCCCAACATCTACGACCTCTCAGATAAACAATTCAGAGAGGAAATATGGAGGAGAGTCGACCTACTCCAAGCAAATATGGAACAGACATCCAATAAATTAAGGGAGGAGATGAATCAAGCGCTGGAACGGTCTACCAAGAAAATACAGGAAGAAATGAGAGCAGAAATGAGAGCAGAAATCTCAAACCTTCGAACCGAAGTCTCACAAATAAAGCTATCGGTAGATGAAATAAAAATCTCACTAGATGCCCTCAACAGCAGAATGACTACAGCCGAAGACAGAATCAGCGAGCTTGAGGATGAGCTGCAGAAAGCTTACAGACAGCAACAAATCATGGCCAAAGACCTCAAAATGGCTATAGAGCGAATCAGAGCCCTGGGGGATGACTTCAAGAGGAACAACATAAGAATCATTGGACTACCAGAACCACAGGGAAGTAACCCCAATGAAAAAAACATAGTCAAAGACATCATCGCTAAGAAATTCCCAGAGCTGGAGAAGGCAGGCGTCCAGATACAAGAAGTCCGAAGAGTGCCAGCAAAAAGAGACCCAAATAAAAAGACTCCAAGGCATATCATAGTCAGAATGGCGGATGCTGTAGATAGAGACACAATTCTACAAGTAGCAAGGTCAAAGAGGGAAATCACATACCAAGGAGCACCCCTCAGATTTACGGCCGATCTATCAGAAGAAACCCTCCGAGCCCGAAGACAATGGTGGGACATAGTGAAAAAACTCAACGAAATGAATGCCTCACCAAGAATACTTTATCCAGCTAAACTCTCACTCAAACTCGAAGGAACTATACACTATTTCTCGGATAAACAACAGCTCAGGAACTTCATAGACTCAAAACCAATCTTGAAAGAAGGTCTAAAGGGGCTACTGTAAGACAAGGAGGAGCCCCATCAGAACAACAAATCCCACAGAAAGATGACACAAAACCACATCACAATAATCTCTCTCAATGTCAATGGCCTAAATGCACCTATCAAGAGACACAGAGTGGCTAAATGGATCCGGAAATTAAACCCAACATTCTGTTGCCTGCAAGAAACACACCTGAACAAACAGAGTAAACATAGACTCAAAGTCAAAGGATGGAAAACAATCCTCCAAGCAAACAACCCCCTTAAAAAAGCTGGAGTGGCCATCCTGGTATCCGACAACATAGATTTCAGGATGAAAAAGATCAAAAGGGACAGCGAAGGTCATTTTCTGTTTATCAAGGGATATGTACAACAGGAAGAAATCACACTCTTAAACGTATATGCTCCTAACGAACGACCGGCTAAATATTTAAAACGACTCCTAACAGACTTCAAAGAGGACATCACTAACAGCACAATTGTAGTCGGAGACTTCAATACGGCCTTATCACCTCTAGATAGATCCACAAGAACAAAACTCAACAAGGAAACACTGACCCTGAATGAAGAAATTGAAGAGAGAGGCCTAATAGACCTATACAGGGCCTTACACCCCAAAAAGAAAGAATACACATTCTTTTCCAGTGCACATGGAACATTTTCAAAAATAGACCATGTACTGGGCCCCAGAACATACCTCAATCGAATCGGAAAAATAGAAATTGTATCAACCATCTTTTCAGACCACGATGCGCTGAAGATAGAAGCTAACCACCCACAAATACGGAAAATCAAATCAAACACCTGGAAATTAAACAATTCCATGTTGAACAATGAGTGGGTCAAGAAGGAAATCAAGGAAGAAATCAAAAGATTCTTAGAAACAAATGAGAATGAAGACACGAGCTACCAAAACCTATGGGACGCAGCTAAAGCCGTGTTAAGGGGAAAATTTATAGCTCTCCAAGCATTCCTCAGGAAGGAAGAAAGGACCCACATAGATAGCTTGACTTTACGACTCAAGACCCTAGAAAAGGACCAGAAAAAGGACCCCAAACCAGACCGAAGGAAAGAAATAATAAAAATTAGAGCAGAAATTAATGACATCGAAACCAAAAAAACAATCCGAAAGATCAATGAAACAAAGAGTTGGTTCTTTGAGAAAATAAATAAGATTGATAAACCGCTAGCAAGTCTCACAAAGAAAGAAAGAGAGAAAACTCTAATAAATCGAATCAGAAATGAAAAGGGGGACATCATAACAGAAACCAGTGAGATTCAAAAGATCATTAGAGACTACTTTGAAAGTCTTTACGCCACAAAAAAGGAGAACCTAAAAGAAATGGATGGATTCCTTGATTCCTACAATCTCCCAAGACTGAAGAAAGAAGACCTGGAATACCTGAATAGACCCATCAATGTTAAGGAAATTGAAACGGTAATCAAAAACCTCCCCAAAAACAAAAGCCCAGGCCCAGATGGTTTCACTGGCGAATTCTTCCAAACATTTAAAGAAGACCTATTGCCTGTTTTCCTCAAACTTTTCCAGGAAATTGAAAAAACAGGAACTCTCCCAAACAGTTTCTATGAAGCACATATCTCCCTAATACCAAAAGCAAACAAAGACACCACTAAGAAAGAAAATTACAGACCAATTTCCCTGATGAACACCGATGCGAAGATCCTCAACAAAATACTAGCAAATAGGATCCAACAACTCATCAAAAAGATCATACACCACGACCAAGTGGGATTCATCCCAGGGATGCAAGGATGGTTTAACATTCGGAAATCAATCAACATAATCCAGCATATCAACAAAAGGAAAGATAAAAACCATATGATCATATCAATAGATGCAGAGAAAGCATTTGACAAGATCCAACATCCTTTCATGATGAAAACCCTCGCCAAAATGGGGTTTGGAGGAACTTTCCTCAAGATAGTCGAAGCCATCTATCACAAGCCTACGGCAAGCATTATCCTCAACGGGGAAAAACTAAGGGCCTTTCCTCTGAGATCAGGCACAAGACAAGGATGCCCACTCTCACCACTCCTCTTCAATATAGTACTGGAAGTACTTGCGATAGCTATTAGACAAGAAAAAGAGATTAAGGGCATCCAGATAGGAAGGGAAGAAATCAAACTCTCACTATTTGCAGACGACATGATACTATATCTAGAGAAGCCTAAAACCTCTACTAAGAAACTCTTAGAAACAATAGACTTATACAGTAAAGTTGCAGGCTACAAAATCAATACCCAAAAATCCATGGCCTTCATATATGCAAACAATGAGGCAGAGGAAAGGGACATGAAAAAAGCAATCCCATTCACAATCGTGCCCCAGAAAATCAGGTACCTCGGAATCAGCTTAACCAAGGAAGTAAAAGACCTTTACAAAGAAAACTACATAACGCTACTCCATGAAATCAAAGAGGACATGAGGAAATGGAAACATATACCCTGCTCGTGGATAGGGAGAATCAATGTTGTCAAAATGGCAATACTCCCTAAAGCATTATACAGATTCAATGCGATCCCTATAAATATACCCATGACATTCTTCAAAGAAATGGATCAAGCAATCCTAAAATTCATATGGAATAACAAACGTCCAAGGATAGCTAAAACAATTCTTGGGAAAAAGATGATGGGAGGCATCACCATCCCCAACCTCAAACTTTACTACAAAGCAGTAACAATTAAAACAGCATGGTACTGGAACAAAGGCAGAGCCGTAGACCAATGGAACAGGGTGGAATATCCCTACACACAACCCCAAATGTATGACCATCTAATCTTTGATAAGGGAGCAAGAGAAGTGAAGTGGAGCAAGGAAAGCCTCTTTAACAAATGGTGCTGGCACAACTGGACAACCACATGCAAAAAAATGGGTTTAGACCTTGACCTGACACCATGCACAAAAGTCAGATCAAAATGGATTAAAGACCTCAACATTAGACCACAAACCATAAGGTACATTGAAGACAAGGTCGGCGAAACCCTCCACGATATTGAAGATAAGGGTATCTTCAAGGGTGACACGGAACTAAGCAATCTAGTAAAAACAGAGATCAACAAATGGGACTACATTAAACTAAAAAGCTTCTGCACCGCAAAAGATACAGTGACCAGAATACAAAGACTATCCACAGAATGGGAAAGGATATTTACACAATACCCATCAGATAAGGGGTTGATATCAATGGTATATAAAGCACTGGTTGAACTCTACAAGAAGAAAACATCCAACCCCATCAAAAAATGGGGCGAAGAAATGAACAGAAACTTTACCAAGGAAGAAATACGAATGGCCAAAAGGCACATGAAAAAGTGCTCTGCATCACTAATCATCAGAGAGATGCAGATCAAAACAACTTTGAGATACCACCTCACACCACAGAGACTAGCACACATCCAAAAGAACAAAAGCAACCGCTGTTGGAGAGGATGTGGGGAGAAAGGGACCCTTCTTCACTGCTGGTGGGAATGCCGACTGGTTCAGCCCTTCTGGAAAACAATTTGGACGACTCTCAAAAAATTAGATATTGAATTCCCATTTGACCCAGCAATACCACTGCTGGGAATATATCCCAGAGAATCAAAAAAGTACAATCGAAACAACATCTGCACATGTATGTTCATCGCAGCACTGTTTACAATAGCCAGAATCTGGAAAAAACCCGAATGCCCCAGAACGGATGACTGGTTGAGGAAACTTTGGTACATCTATACAATGGAATACTATGCAGCTGTTAGAAAAAAGGAGGTCAAGAATTTTGTAGTTAAGTGGATGGGCATGAAAAGTTTCATGCTGAGTGAAATGAGTCAGAAAGAGAGAGACAGACATAGAAAGATTGCACTCATCTATGGTATATAGAATAACAGAGTGGGAGACTAACACCCAAGAACTGTAGAAATAAGTACCAGGAGGTTGACTCCATGGCTTCGAGGCTGGCCTCACGTTCCGGGGAAAGGTCAACTCAGAGAAGCGATCACCAACTACATTGCAGTCGAAGGCCATGTGGGGGAAGGGAGTTGCGGGCTGAATGAGGGCTAGAGACTGAGCACAGCGGCCACTCAACACCTTTGTTGCAAACCACAACAGCTAATTAGAGAGAGAAAGCAGAAGGGAATGCCTTGCCACAGTGGCAGGGTGGGGTGGGGGGGAGATGGGATTGGGGAGGGTGGGAGGGACACTGGGTTTACGGGTGGTGGAGAATGGGCACTGGTGAAGGGATGGGTTCCCAAACTTTGTATGAGGGAAGTGTGAGCACAGAAGTATATAAATCTGTAACTGTAAAAAAAAAAAATAAAAAAAAAAAAAAAAATAAAGGAACCAGCCTATATAGATATTCAATACTTGTTGGTTCCATTATTTCTCCCTTCACCTTGAGTTGTGATGACTAAAATACATTAAGTATGGTTAAGTGGCATTATTGACCAAGAGTGAATTGAAAGCAATTTTTAGGGATTCTGTGTGTATGTGTAGGAGGGGTGGTTGTTGATGATGATGATGCAGTTATTCAGAGAAAATTCATCTATTTGGACAATGGAAGACAATAATAGCTTTGAGAATCGAATTGGCAGGGTGGTGGTGCTCGTGGTGTTTTCATGTATAGCTTGACTATTGCAGAATAAAAATTATGCAGATATCAAAAAAAAAAAAAAAAAAAAAAAAAAAAAAAAAAAAGAGAGAACATGGGCTTCTCCAGTGTTAAAAAAAAAATCGGGGAGAGAGAAATTCATGCTCAAGAGAGAACAAGGTTTCCATAAAGGCCTCTAATGGTTATATACAATTCCTCCAAAGCATTTCTCCACCCACATAGAAGTAAATCTGGGCATTGTCACAGGGAAAGTCTGAGACTTGCACATTCTTATCACATCTCCCAAGCTCAGGATTTGCATCTCAAAGGAACATGGTCCTCATGTCCTTGGAGGTGTACTTCAGGGCTGGGCAATATCTAAAATTTTATTATTTCCAGAAAGCTCATTACCAGGCACCCTAATCTAACTGCCTGCAACATTATTGAAGAACCTGATGTCTAAGTAACTGATTTTGTGTGGAGATGTATTGTTTCCTAAGGAGATACTCTCTTCTCTCTGTTTCTTTTTACCTTTTTTTCCCCTTTTTCTGGGAGGCACCTGGTGGTGCTTGGGATTTACTCAAAGTTTACTCTGGTCACCCTGTCTCTGATTCTTAATTTAGAAGTTTCTTCTCCTATCCTGTGTGTCCATTGCACAATATCACCAATGTATTTTGTGGAAAATACCTTAATTTTAATATAAGTAATTTGGCTAATTTAATAAAGAACACTTTTTTAATAAAGAACATTTTTTAAATCTTTAATTTAATATGTTTTTAATCTTTTCAGAACAATTGGCCATTTTTGCTATTTTTATAGGTGGGTCATTTGTTCATTTTAAAAATTGGACAAGGAGAATAAATTCCTAGTCTTTATCAAGAAAATGATGGTTAAGGAAGTTAAAAATAAGTGGAAAGTCTAACAGTTTTCTAGTGCAGATTTAGAACACAAGAGAGAAAATCTTTTTACTCTAAACATTTTATCACATTATATGAAAAATACAGAATATAAAAATGTAACATTTAACTTGTTAGTTTTATTAATACATTCAGAAAAAGAGGAGAGAAACTGGGTCTAATTCAGTTCTGTTAAACATTCCCACTAATTTTTATTTCTTATTTTATTTATTTTTACCTGTTTTGTACCTTACACATTGTAGGTATGCTATGCTATTTGGGATTTCAGATAAAGAATGAACATCCTCAAGGAATTCTCAGGAAGTCCTAATCTTTAGCAACATTTAATAGACTGAACTAGAACAATCTGTTGTAAGACACTTGAAAAATAAAAGTGTGTCCAAATTAAACTGATTCAAGGTGGAGCTCAACCAAGGAAGGCTGTTATTAAATGTTATTAAGGGGAGATTGAGAGATTGTACAGTGGTACAGTGGGTAAGGTGCTTATCTTGGACGCAGCCAGCAGACCCAGATCAATCCCCACCACCATATGCAGCACCACGAAGAGTGATTCCTGAATGGAGAGGCAGGAGTAAGCCCTGATCACAGCAGGGTAGTGTACCTCCACAAAACAAATAAATAAATGCATGAATAAATAATAAATATTACTGAGAGTTAGCTTTAGAAAGAGGGAAATTCTTCTAAATCCAAGAGGCGAAGATAGATGCTTGGGATAATTCTGGGAAGAGTAGGGTAAGAAAAAGATCTGAATTCTGATTTCAGAGAATGATTAAAATATAGGGAAAGGAGGCAAAGAGTTTGTGTGTATGTGCCTGTGTCTCTGTGTGTCTGTGTGTCTGTGTCTGTATCTCTGTGTGTGTTTTGTGTTTTGTGAGTTTACGAATGTGGATTTATTCCTTAGCTCAGGAGCATTCTGGGTTCTTGAGAATGAAAGATTAGCATACAACACTTAGATGCTTAAGCAGTTATGGTGTATTGCATTCTTAATCAGATGGATCAGGGCCCCTCTCCAGTGTCCAGGCTTCTCCTTTTACTCGTGTCTGACTGTATTATATCACTGATTCTGTCCCCCCTGTGCCCAGATCATGATGTCTCTAGTCCTATCCTGTGTTCTCTGCTCTTTTCCTGTTTGTGGTGGCCTGGTCTTGTACCTACTCCATTCTCTGCCCACTGTACATGTTTATGGTCTGACACCTGTAGCTGAAGCCTGTCACCTGTATCCCCTTGCTAGCTGCTCCATATTCTGTTGTTGGGATTTTCTAAGGCTCTAGCCCAGCAGCAACCTGTCCCCTTGGCCTTTCTTGCTCTCTGGTCATGGCCACATGAACAAGGGTAGCAACCTCTGCTGTCCTGCCATCTGTCTGGGCAGAGTGGATGGGGTAGAAAAAGAGAGAGTTGGGGCTTCATCTCCGCCCCCAGCCATTCCATCACCTATTTTGACTAGCTACCTTTGCAGCATCGAAAATCAGATGGGCCAGACAGATAATGCGATTTGGAGACAACCACTTAACTAGAGCCGTTATCGACTGGATTCCACAGGATGGCAAAAGAACGCCTGGCTGCCCACCTATAAAATGGTCAGACTTCTTCGCCAAGACAATGAATGAACGTTTTGATGCTCTTCATGTTCCTGGAGGAAGCAGATGCCATTGTACTATACTACCACATGACAGGGATGAATGGACATGTTACTGGTGCCTGCTTGAACAAATCAATGACAAGTGATATAAGTGATACCTTTACAGCGGGCAAGATTTAAACCGACGAATTAAATCAACTAGTTTATAGGGCATCTCACCCCTTCATTTCCTTGTAATGTGTGTATGTGTTATAAGAGAGGAAGAGAGAAAAAGAGAAGGATATGATTAGAGAGATTTAAATGTACCCATTGTGAAGGTCTTAGCTTTGCATATGTTGCTAATAATTTTACATGCTACTAAAGTGAATAAAAAGTGAATACACTTATGTAAAAGCAGTTGAGAACCGTAAAGACAGTCTTAAGTCATGTTGGAAAATGGTTGGGAGAGAGGGTCAGAACAGGATTTCTCTGCTACAGCAATTTTTGGATGAGTAGGAAGAATGACCAGAATTATGGTAATAAGATGCCATGGTGAGAGCTGAATGTTTCTTTACCAAACAGTTTTTTTCACCATGATCTATGAGACTTAATGACAGGTTGGTGACATAAGGGAAGTAAGAACAGGAAAAGTCCCTCAAAGAAGGCCCAGATGAGCATGTAGTCACTGGGAGCAGCCAGGAGATGATTAAATTCAAACTGCTTCACCATGGCAGATTCTTTAGCCTCTCTGTGCCTCAGTTCCTTCCCCAGAACATGGTGATGATGAAAATGAGATGGTGCTAATTACTGAGATGCTAATACCTGTGTTTAAGACAGGCCTCTAATATCATGTGTGTTTGAAAGTTAATGGATATCCATCCTCATCCTGAATTTCCCTAAAGTGCCCTACACACCACTTTAAGACTTTCAAGTCTAAAAGAGATTTAGAGTGGGCTTGTAAAGCAAGGAAATTCATTCATGATGGGGCTTCACCTTCACTTGTTTCATACATTCATGTCTGATAAATTATTGCATAATCTGTGAAGATGAAAGAGAATTGGAACATCTTTAAAGAGGATAAAATAATCCAATCAAAAGATATTAGAGATGATTAGCAAGTCATTTGGAACACAGAGAGAAGTCAAGAGTCATGTTAAATCAAACAGAGCTTTTTAAGGAGCTACGAAACAGTGATGGGTTATTATTAAAGGCAGAGATTAGCCAAGAAGTAAAACACACAACTTCAAAGGAACAGGGAAAATGGAAGGAAAGTGTTTAAACTTTTAAAGGAAAAAGGCAAATGATAGAAATGTCATGCAACTGCTTCCCCTGGATGGGTAATTGCAATTGGTCCTTGATTATAGAACTGCAAATATGTAGGCTTTCAAGACCAGGAGAGAAATACAAAATAAACCAAACCAAATCCTGTCAGACTTCTCCAGAATTTGTCTTCTTATCAGTTGGAATTCAACAAAAACACCAGAGTGACTTATCAGCACGGATCTGGATATAGTTTCACCAGCTTCCCAATTGTACTGGGAATGTCACAGAGGGAACGTCACCCTCAGCTCTACTTATTCTTACAAGATGAAAAGCTAAAATAGGAAGACACTCTGTCACTGAGTTTTTTCTTCATTGCTTTCTGTTGCTACTAGCTCCAGCTAAATATGGATATCTTGCTGTGAATTGTCTCATTTGAAAAAGGAAAAAAAACAAAAACAATGATGGAAGAAGAGAAGAAATAAGTGATGTATTTGATTTATCACTTTGTGGATATGAAAAACAAAAACAATGATGGAAGAAGAGAGGAAAGAAGTGATGTATTTGATTTATTGCTTTGTGGATATGGTTAATCATCAGAAGCTATAAATTGTGCTACTTACTGTACTTGAGAACTTCATAATGAATCATAAAAATAATAGAAACAGATCATATAAGAATACCAGTCGTATACTATTACCAAACATAATGATGCCTTATCCATATTCTTTCTGCTAAACTTGACTGCAGTTGCCTTCTTCCTTAAGCATTTTTTCTTTCTTGATTTTCATGAAACTTCTCTCTCCTGATTTCCCCAAATTCTTTCTCACCTAATTCTAGGCTACCTTAAAAAATAAGATAGATCTTCACATAAACCACAAATCTTGGAATTCTTTTGGGTTCTGTTGAGCCTCTTACTTCCATGTCTCCCCAAGAGATATGCTTCAGACATACCATTAGTAAAGCAGTATTGATCTGGTCACTCATCAGATCTAGAGAGCACCTTGTCTATTTTCCGCATACACAAGTGACTGCAAATTATTTATTAAGCATTTTAACTTGTATGTCCTGCAGATAGGTTAGATCCAATAGATTATAGCATTTCAATTTTTTATTATTAAAGAACTGTGATTTACAAAGTTACTAATAGTTGAGTTTTAGGCATATAATATTTCAGCACTACACTCATTATCGACACTTAACAGGGTTCTTGATTTCAATCAAGAGAAATTGACTTAAACATGGCTGGATTGCAAATATCAAGTAGAACTCATAGAATTGTGAGAGAGTTGATTCAAAAACTGGGAAATGCATCAATACCAGGTGGTGGAGGTGAGGAGCACTGCAGGAAGAATCTCATGCATGATTGCAGCCACCCCACCTAATTGAGGCATCATTTGGGATGAACCTTCTGCCACCTCTGTGCAATGGACATGCCTGCCGGAATAAATTCAAAATTACTCTTGCCTTTTTTGTCATTTTCTATAGAGGCAAAATCTTTGGCAGGAGCAGACAGTAGCAGAGATCAATTGATTCTCTGGCTACTAAGGTGCAAGAGAGCAATTTTTTGACCTCGCCAGTACAGACTCACTGTTTTGTTTTTGTTTTAAACATAGTTGGAATGTTTAGAATCTGAATCAGTAGCTTAAAAGAATGGCAGATACTCACTGTTTATCCCTTGAAGTGACTCTCTTCAACTGGCATTTCTCCTATCAACAGAACACAAGAACAGACATTTAGTCAATCAACACAGAAATCGTCCAAACCACCTGCCAGTCTCTTTTCCTTTTTGGTGTGCCCTATTGTGCTGGTGTTGTTTATGCAAGCCACTGAGTCTTGCAATTTCATTTACCTACTAGCCTGTACCTCCTAACTGCTCTGTCCTTTCTCCTCTGAGATCAGCCCTCTATTGTTTATAAGGAGGGCTTTTAATATTTTCAAGCCAGGATAAAGTATGGGCTGTTTGGGGGTATGGGTTCCAATGGCAGAATACCTGTTCTCAAATTATGCCTCTAATTCCAATTTAGTGACATGATTTTACCTATCTTAGTTCTCATGCTGTTTGTAAAACCAGGTGCTTAAGAAGACATCTGGTTGTGGCAACAATTAACTGAGACACTATAAATATGTGTTGTGTGTGTGTGTGTGTGTGTGTGTGTGTCGGATGGGGGGTATTACTATAGCCAAAAGAAGTGGCACTGATGAAAGGAAACTTTGTGAATTGTGCTGTTGGAAATGTAGACTCGCCTTAGCCAGTATTATCTTAAATATGCAGTCTATATTGCTTTTAGCATTGTCCTACAAAAATACAATCATTTTGAGAGCCAGGGCGATAGCTCTAAGAGCTGGAGCACATGCATTGCATGCAGGAGAGGCCTGAGTTTGACCCCTGGGATGCCATGGTCTTTCCATGGCAATGGAAATTGCTAGAAGCCACCCTGAGCACAGAGCCAGAAATAGCACCAAACTAAACCAAAAAACCTTCAAAAGAAATTTTGATCCTTTTACTCTCCTACTTAGGATCTTTTGATAACTTCCACCTTCTCTGAACAAAAATCCAGATGCCTTAGTATATTCTTTCTGCCAGGAACCTCAAATTATTATCTTTTGCCTGCTCTCTAATGCCATGATGAATCTTCCACCATCCATCTCCACGAAGTTACCGTGGAGAACATGAAGCACCTCACTTCTCAGCCATGGGGAGAGTTTTATTTCCAGTAACACATGCTACTTCCAGTAACCCTCTCCTTTGTATTCCCCCCTTTTCTATAAGACCCAACCCCATGGTCACATGTCACCCTCTTCTCTCCCAGATTTCTTATCCACCTGGTGATTTCTCCCTCCTATGGTGACCCTAAGCAGCAAGTGTCATGTTTGTTGCCAGCTTCTACAATGACCCAATGTTCTGCATTGAATGTTTCTAGCTCATTTGGCCTCTTATGTACCACTGAGCAGCCAGCAGGATGCAGGGAATGACTATGTCACTACCACACTTATCAACATGTCCTCAGTGATGGTGAGGATGAGCAGACCTCTAGGAGGGTGTGCCCATCCTGGGGGGCCACCAGGACCACTGATCACATCTGGCAGAGCGTCAAGAACCCTAAGGTCTGAAACTGCTCTTTCATCATTTCCAGTTTGGGTCTGGCATTAGACTTCTTGATGATGGAAATGTTCACACAATACTGGGAAGAGGCTTCTATCTCTCTCTATCTCTTTTCCTCTCTCTCTCTCTCTTTCTGTCCCCTGGAGGAATTTCATTGCAGTGGAAGCTCTAGATGAGCAGGCATCATACTTATAGGACTCTGGAGCAAAATTTGCAATCACCATTAAGGGAAAAAGCCAGTGGGGCTGTGGATGGCTGTGGATGGCTCCCAAATAGCAGCTGTTACCTTTACAAAGCCAGGGCCTGCTCACAAAGCTCCATGTTCCCCAAGAGAGCCAGACAAGTGTATTTCCAGCGGATCTAAGGAGTTGTGGAGACTTTATCTCACCTCTTCAATAAAACACAAAAAAGTCACAAACCCTGCTCAAGCTAGTTGCCACTTTTCTTTGCTGTGTTATAAAACATATTCTTTGAGGTTCTGGAAATAGCACTGTGGTTATCACTCCTGGTTGCATCCCCTGACACCACATGACTCCTGAGCACAGATCAATGTAACCCTGGAGGCTCCAAGCATAGCTGGTGTGGCACTGATGGCTCCTGATCACTAACTCATGTGTCATGGCCTCTGGCACTGCATGGCCTACACATCAGTACACCCTCAGGCCCTTGCACTGATCCATCTTCCTGGTCAGCAGACAGTCACCCAGAAAGGTCCCCAGCACCCCTGAGTTCCATGAGAGAGGGATTACCACCCCCAAAATAATCAGCTACACGTATTTTTTGAAAAAAGAATATTCTGGGGTCATTTGGATGGGATAAGTACACTGGTAGAGGGATGGATATTACAACATTGAATAACTGAAACCTGATCATGAGCAAATTTGTTACTGTATATATTACAGTGACTCAATAAAAAACGGGATAGAAAAGAAAAAGAAAAAAGAACATTAAATTACAGGAAGTTGACCCTCAATCAGCTAAATACAGCCCGGCTACTGGCCTGTACCATTGAGAAACTCAAACCTGCAATATGGGGCCAGACTTGCAAATTCAGAGATTCCTTCTGCATGAAACTGCATTACTGTGCCTTCTGTCCTCAGCACGTCTATTGTTTTGATTTTTGTTGATTCTGTTATTGTACCCTGCATCAGCACTGCAGATTTGTCCCTGAGATTTTTCGACACTGCGACAGTTTTATGGTGCTATCTGTTCTGTTATCTTCTCAGTTCCTCTGAACAAGTCTCAGGTCTGTGTTTGGTGCTGTCAAACTAGAATCTCGATGGAAATTGAAAACAAAACATGAAAATCTCTAGGTCTCTGAATCGGGGAGAATTGCAAGTTTAACATTTTCTCTCTCTGCTGACCTTTCTCTCTCCCCCTGAACAGTTGTGTGCATGCATGTTGCAATTCTTTGTGCTCCTGTACCTCTCCATGTACAGGCAGGCAGATATGTATGCTTAGATGAACATACACATGGGAGACCCTCTGCTCCTAAAGACTATGATCTTCTAAGAGGTCTTCTAATCCATTTTGGCACCCAGAGCGGCTTCTTACAGCTTATGCATCACTTCGAACTGTACTATGACTGTGTGCACTCGGGGAGGGATTTTCCCTCTCCACCCTGTTTTTCCGCGCAGAAAATGGCGGCGGCATCATCCACATGGTGAGAGCCACCCCCCTGAGACTTCCACCCAGAGGTAGGAACTTTGCAATGTTGTGGCTCATAGGCAATCATGGGAAGGGGGCGGTACCAGCACGCCCTCGGCCCAGATAAGATCCAGAGCTGCTGCTCTGGAAACAGACACTCTGCTCCTAAAGACTATGATCCAAGAGGTCTTCTAACCCATTTTGGCACCCAGAGCAGCTTCTTACAGCAATACATCTAGACTGTGAACTGAACTAAAATATCAGAAATCCAAAACCTCATAGAAGAGCTCATAGAATCTTCATTCTCAGCAATGAAAAGAAATTCTTAAATGATGCCTTTTCAGCAGGCCTGATTGTTGGGGGAAAATTCCAAACAATAATTGTGTGTTCTCTATTGAAATATTGAATGTATTCAAAGTATAGAGAATAAAATGAAGTTCATTAGCTACTTAGGTGGGGGGTGGGTGAGAGGGGGGTATATTGGGGTCCTTGGTGGTGGAACATGTGCACAGCTGAAGGAATGGGGTTTCAATCATTATATGACTGAGACTTATACCTGAAAGCTTTGTATTTTTTCACGGTGATTCAATATAATAAAATAAAAATTTTTTAAAAATCATACACATCGGCTAGAGAGATAACACAGGTGTTAAGACACTTGCCTTGCAGTCCGATCTTGGTTTGATTCCCAGCAACACAGAGTCCTCTGCACATTGCCAAGAGTGATCACTGAGCACAGAACCAAGAGTGTGACCCGAACAGCACTAAGTATTCCCTGAGCACCACTGATTATGCTCCCCCCAAAAGAAACCCCAAATGAAACAGAAAACTCAAAGAAAAGCACAAATGTGTGTGAACACAAGTTTTTAAGAGCTACCAACTGTGTGTGTGCACTATCTTTTATGTGCATTCTTTTTACTCATCTTTTGAAAGGGACAGAATTTTAATCTTTTGGAACATACCTTGAATATGAGTCCCACATTTCTAACACACAGTTTTTCCTAGTACTGGTCCAAAGAGAAACATGCCCTGAATGAGAGAGTGATACCTTCCTGTCCCCCACCCCAATTGCATGTGATTCTGTTAGAGCCCACAGTTATTCCCTTCCCTCTGGCAGAAGTGGGCCTTGGTATTCCATTCCAAAACATACAGCCAGCCCTAGCGACTTTGGCTGCATTATTGAAAACAAAACAAAACAAAACAAGAATATCCACACAGCGTCGCTGCTCATGATTGCCAGCCACGGGCTCCGAGCTTTGGAAAGGGAGGGGCTGCGGTTGGTGCTAGAGCTGGGAGGAACCTGGGATGAGGAGAGAAGAGTTATACACCCTATGGCATCAATGGCCTTCATTTTCTTTTGGGGTTTAGAGTTTCTCAGAGGGACCCTGCTTTGCTTTCAGTTGGATAATGGGTTGGATACTTAAAATCAGGCAGCTGCATGAACTTGAGTGGAAAATAATGGCCACTCTTGCCTATTAATCTCTTTCCCACTCAAGAGATGAGAGATTAGGGCAAGAAAAAAAAAGTCAAGTCTAAAGTGTTCTGCCTTCCTCAGTTAAGAGGGTGATTAAAATCAGTAAATCAGTAAATCTCAGGCTTTGGGGATTTACCACTTGATTCCCAGTCAACTTGATTCCCAGTTTGCTAAATTGCTGATGGGATCAGATCTGTCCCCAGCACTGTCAGGCCAGGTCCTTGGCAGAGTTCTGTGTGAATTCATTCCCTGCACTCTGCTCAGAGGGTGTGTCAAGAATGGGGTGGGGTCATGACAGAGAAGCTGGAAGGAAAAGGAACCATAAATGGCACCCAGGGACCAATGAGATTGTCTGTTTCTCTTTGAAGGGGAGGAGCCTCCTAAGCAATGGAAGGAGGCCCACAAAATGTCCCAGAGACACTGACAGGTCAGTGCTGAGCACTCCGTGCTGAGTGCTACTTTAGCCCATGCTGAGTCTAGGCTCAGAGGTGCTGGCATCCCAAGGGCCGCACCCCTCCGTTGGAGATCAAACCCAGCCACATGCTGCTGGGCCTTTGTTCCTTTGCCCTCCCAGCCCACATGTGCCTGTCTGACAGCTTGGACTGCTCCTTGGAAGCCCCGCCCAACTCAGGTCTGTCCCTCAGCCTTCTCTTGTCTCCATGGCTCTGGCATCTGGAATCTCTGGAAACCACAGGCCACCGTGAATTCTGACCCATCAGAGTAGCAGAGATAGAGTCCTCCACCTTGGACAGCTCCCCTCTGTGCAAATCAAATTCTCCGTCACCATGGCCTTCAGGCCATGCCTGTTAGCTATTAGGTTTGGGTTTTTCTTTATTGATAGGGAGAGATATTCACATAGATGACTTAATTTGATTTCCACCAAAATTCCTAGAGCCAGAGATAATTACTATTTTACAAACAGAGCCAGAGAAATTAGGCAGGTCTGACCGGAGTGGCCAATAGGGGAGAGGGCTCTGGGGCCTTCATCCTGAGGTGTGCAGGACCCATTGTGTCCCCATACACCAATGTCCATAATCAGCCCCCCGGCCAGCACCCCTGGGTGCTATCCAGGCCTGAGGGATCTGTCTTTGTACCCTGTGTGATCCCACAGGCAAATGTGCCCATCTGGAAATCTAGTCAGGGTTTATTCCTCTTTCCTTCGTCATCCCTGGGGAAGGAAGTTGCTCAGAGGGTGCATTTTTGAATATTCTGAAAAAAAATCAAGATGAAAAATCTAAAAGTAGATGGGATAGCACCCCCTTCTCTGGCTTCCCGCTCCCCGCTCCCCTCTCCTATTTCTCTTAGCCGTTCTGTTTTAGTTCGTGCCAACAGAGTGCTCCCCTCCCACAAATCCCTTTAGGGCGGAAAGCCTGCTCAGTATGCTTTGGAAAGGCAGTATATTTTCGGCAGCCTGATAAAAGACTCTAATAGCCCCAGATTAATGCATTCATTCCCAGCCAATGGAAGGATTCATGGCGGGCTGCGGCCGGCCGGCTCCTCCCTGATGAATTCGCCCTGGGTAATGAGCCATTCAGCAGCTGCCCCTGCACTGCCAGGCACGGGCGCCAGGGGGCAGTCACCGGGACTCCCCTGACAGGCCCAGCGCAGAGCCCAGTCTCGAGTCCCCTTCCCCTGGCTTTGGGGCCAGCAGCGTTCAGAGTCAAAGGGACCTCTGCAGTGGGCAACCGGGACCCCCTGATTCGAGATGGGGGTCATGCTGAGAAGCAAATTCACTCACACCTCACAGAAACAGGGACCACCAGGTGCAGCTTGGCTGGGGAAAGTGATGCCCCACAGAAACGGGGACCACCAGGTGAAACAGAAGCTCGTGATGGCAGCCTGTGCTGAGATGCCCAAAGGGGGAAAGAGACCCAGAGAACCGGGGGGCGACCAGGAGACAGGCTGAGCCTGAGCGAGCCTTGCCATTGGCCAGGGAGAGAGATGGAGGTGGGTGATTGGAGCCTCGTGCCCGTGACTGGAGACTTTCCTGAATGTCTGGACTTAAGGGGTTGGGGTGGGAGAGGAGTGGGTCATGAGACGCTACTGAGAATGCAGCAAAAGTTTGTGGTGTCCAACACCCAGACACACTCAACAGAGAATCACTGAGCCCCAAAGTCAGTAATGCCAAGACAGAGAGATGCCATCTGGGACACACCTTTCCTCTGAGGAGGGAGAAGCTGAGCAGAGTGAGAGATTGGCTCCTGGTTACATGGGATGCTGGTGAGGGGAAAGGGATCATAGCGCCCGGAAGAGCAGAGCACCGGGTCTGGACAGCCTGCTTTCAAACTCCACATTAAGTTCACCTCTTTGCCGTGAGGTTCTCCCTGCTCCTTTGGGCCTGCTGAACACCCTGTGCCCCACCCAGCCCCCACCTTGCCCCCCAGTAAGGCAATTTCATCATCTGCCATTATGAACTGGGGCCATCCCTGAACACTGGTGTAGGCGCTGTCTTCGGAGGGTTCGCTCATTACCTTGGTTATGCATTTTCAAAGTAGATGGGCTGCTGATAAAAATAGGACGCGCCAGAGGAGTCAGCTCCAGACATTATGAGATGCTGCCTGTGCGGTGCTGCTGCGAAGAGCCTGTTCCCGGGAGGCTGGATCGGAGGCCCCATCATGGACACATAACTCTGTCTCGCAATTATTAAATATTGATTCATTTCAGCAGGGGCCTGTGCTTGCTTCCAGATGAAGGCAAGCACATTCAGTGGTGCTAACCTCATGCAGACTCATCGCCCTGCGCACCGGACAGTCTCTGCTGAGCCGAATTCTCTGACATTGTGGAGAGGGGGCCTGACTCCTTTGCCTACCCATTCGAGCCCAGAAATAAGGACATTCAGCTTAGATCCAGAGTTATAGGCTCCAGGGGCCATGGGCACTAGAGCTTCATCAAAACGCAGAGGATCTACATCATGATGATGATGAATCACAATTACAAGGAATTAGATTAGTATCAGTGTCTGGAGTCCCCATAAGCCCTTTCCCGGGCTGCTGCTTGATCAGGCTGGGAAGGGACGGGGGTGGGGATGATGGAGAGGAAGAGGTCACAGATAAGAACAAATATGCAAGTCCATCGCGTGTGCTTAATGGAACTGAGATTTATTTTTCTCTGTGTCTTTTTAAGTCTCCAGATAGATCACAAAAAATACAGCCAGCCAGAAAAGAAATCGCCCAAATGTAATTGAAAGGACAGCTTTTTAACCAATACTTCAGCGCCAAGACACCTGTCCTCTGTTCCTTCAAGATGCCTGGCTCAAGGGAGGAGTATTAAAGCTCCTGATTTATCTTTACTAGCACAGATCTATTTTTAATTTATTGCCCAACGACAGGTTTTTTGTTTAGCTTCTCTGTGTTACTCAACACAACCTTCTCGAGAAGAGAAGAACAACCCGCAGGCCATTGTTTGCTTTGATGTCCTGGTGCCTCAGAAGAAGGAGCTGAACTTGAACTTCTCCAAAGCATGGGGGCACTTTCTCTGACTTTGTGACATGAGGCAATAAGAAACATGGCTGCTTGTCTCTGATTCATAACCGGTGTGTGTGTGTGTGTATGTGTGTGTGTGTGTGTGTGTGTGATTCACATGTGATTCACTGTGTGTAATTCACTGTGTGTGACTCACTGTGTGTGATTCACTATGAGTGTAGTTCACTGTGTTGTGATTCACTGTGAGTGTGTGTGATTGACTGTATGTGATTCACTGTGTGATCCACTGTGTGTGATTCGCTGTAAGTGTGATTCACTGTGTATGACTCAGTGAGCATGATTCACTGTGTGTGATTCATGTGACTGTGTGTGATTCACTGTGAATGTGATTCACTGAGTGTGATTTACTGTGTCTGATTCACTCTGCATGTGTGTGATTCACTATGTGTATATGTGTGTGTGTGTGTGTGTGTGTGTACTGCCCACTTGTGCTTCAGTGGGGCTTGTGGCAAATCAATATAATCATTCCAGAGAGTCCATAGTTAGGTCATGGGACCCTTATCAGAAATGTGCATTTTAATATCCGAAGCTCTAGGAGAGATGATGTGTATGATTCAGTTCCAACAGATAAATGAACAGTCATTTTTGGTGTCTCTACCATTTGCAAGTAATACTCCCCCACGCTGGGTGATATAAAGGTGAAGCACTGAAAAGAGATAAAAAATTAGAATATAAAATCCTGCCTGTGTTTCATATTTGAAGAAGAGTGATGGTTACATATACAGATTGTTACTAAGAATAAGGCATGCCTATGAGGTCTATTTGCAACAAGCACTGTGTGAGAACAAAGAGAAGGGAAATTCAGTCTGATCAGGGTAATCCATGTTTTTATTAAATAATTGCTAAACCCCTCCTGGGTGGTAGATGCTGTTGTAGGCAACTAGAGTACCATCCATTCTCCTTCTCTTTCTGTCTGCAATGAGAAAAGATACCATAGCACTAAACATTTTGTATGAGAATTCCAGGAATGGGCTAGGTGCCATGAATTAACTAAAGCAGAATAAGGGGTTTGGGGTTGGGAGCAATTAGACTTCTGCTATATTACAGTGGCAAGTGACAAATGGAATAAGAACTAAATCCTAAGAACATCTGAGCAGACCATTCCCAGGAAGGTAACTGCACATGGATGGGGAGAGATAAACCTTTCCTGAAGACTTTTAAGGAACCCAAAGCAGTTCAGGGGCTGGGGTTGGTGGGATTCTGGGGATGTCATCTATAAGAAAGACTTTGTTCCTTGGGACCCAGCTGGACCAGGTCTGGGAGACCCAGGCAGAATATTTAAAATTCATTCTAGGTGATCTTTATGTCATCAACATTTATTAAGTGTGGAGGGGTGATATGTTCTGATTTATCCTGTTTTTAATCACTCCAAGCTATGGTGCAGAGAATGGGACTTCCATGGAAATGGTATAAATGAGAAGAGCAGGAAAGAGATGAGGGCAGGCCAGTGAGGGGGGAAAATGATATGACATGGGAATCAGAGAGGTTTAGGCACCTGGACATGATCACTGGATGCGATGCTGAGGGAAACTGCAATTGCAGAGGCTAGCGTGGGAGACCTGAGCAGTTAGGTGACAGTGGAATTACCTAGATGAGGCCATTGTGATGGGAACAAAGGAACCAAAGGTGTGTGTGGGACCTGGAGAGGAGGTTCTTACAGCACAAGTCTATCAGAATGACAAGTAGGCTGAACGGAGCACTCGGGATGCTCAGCATCACTCCCAAAGTTCTCTCCATAGACACTGTGAGTTCTTCAGCAGCTCCATGCAAAGTAATTACAAGGTCACCTTTTTGCAGAGGGAAACAATGAGGTCTATGGCCACACATCCAAAGTCAATGATCCAGGATTTGACATATGGAGTCGAAACTCTTACAGAGATTTTTCAGGCTGCATAGATGTAGGAGCCAAAAATATCTCAAGGTGGGGCAATAAATCCCTGGATGACATGGGAGCAAAGATCCCATCATAAAATACACCAACATTTGGAGTTTGAACTTGAGATTAAGTGGCCAGTATGTTGAGAAGAAAAAGACAGCTTGGCATCTCCCAGTCAAAGAATATGATTCATACCTAGGTGTAATGTTGCTTAAAAATTAAGTCAGAGAATTAGTCTTCAGACTTAGTAAGATGCTGGCTCTAAAGTAGGGTTATCTCCAAGAGTGGGGGCACCATTCTAGTTGAAGGAGGGAGTTTGCATATTTGTGTGTTTTTCTACTTCAGAGCACGTGACATGTGCTAAATATTTCATGTAAAATAAACTCCAGTCATGCTTCATAACAGTCCCACTAGGTGCCCTTGTTATGTGTGTGCACTATTCTTAGGACAACATGAGACAAACTCATCTAAAGATATGTGGCTAAGAGTAGACTATGATTAGGCTGAGCTTCTAGATGTCTCCAGAGCGGGAGTATAGGACTCATGGTGGTCTCGATGTTTTCAGATGGTCACCAGTACATGTTCTGGTTCACAAATTTGTTCCTTCTTTTTCTTTTTTTTTTTTTGCCAATCCTGGTGATGCCCAGGAGTTATATTCCTGGGTCTACACTCAGGAACCCCTGGGGGTGTTCTAGAGACCATATGAAATGCCAAAACCCAAACCCAGGTTCGCCGTGTGCAAGGCAAGCACCCTCTCAACTGAACTGTGCCTCCAGCCCATAGATTTGTTTTTATATTGCTTTCCTTCTGAGTTGCATATATAACATTTGATCAAGAATATCTAGAGAGGAAAGTAGAGGTAAGAAGGGGGGGTAGGAATAGGAATGGATGGACTGTGTCTCAACCAGAATACTGAAATCAGCCAACTTTTAGATTTCAGAAGAAAATTCCTTCTTCAGACATGACTATTCTACAGATTTGCAATAATAGCTGAACCCTGGTAGGGGCAGGGATAGGGAATGCTGGGGACATAAAGGGGAAGCCTGATGCAGACCTCTGAGTCCTCCCTGAGTGGAGAAGAGGAAATTGTGGCTCTTCATAAACTGTGAAGCTTGTGCTAGCATATCCATGACATAGAACTGTGAGAGGGACAGTATAAAGCTGCAGAAGCAGGAATGAGTGACCACCAATAACCCTGAGGGGCAGTGGGCCTCTCCCAGCCTAAATGGCTATGGTGCTATTTGTGGAGAAGCTAGACTCAGGGAGAGGGCAGAGAGGGCACGGCCAGAGCAAGCTGAGTCTGCGTGGCTCTAGGACTCATTCCAAAGAACAGAGAGCCTTGGGTGGCAAAGTATGGAATCATTTCATTTCATCCTGTGAACACTGAGTTTTCACTGCATAAGACATCATAAAACATCTGCACAAATCATCCAAGAAAGGAAACAATGCTGCAGGTGGGGTTCGGAGGCCTGCAAATCCCTAGTAGAATGGAAGATTTCACCGACTTCCTATGAAAGAGGTTTATTCCATGAGCATGGCGGGGAGGAGTCCCAGTCTGGGCATGGGTGGGAGGGGGCACAAGGTGGCATCCTATTGCTTCTGTTTGTGCTGCTGTGTCGGGTACTGTTTGGGCTGAGTGTGGCCCATCGCTTCTCAGTCAGGCACAGAGGCACTGAGATGATTCGGAACCCAGCGCCGCTGGGTTAGGATTGAGGCTGGTACAGAGACCAGGACTCCGAGCAGCTCCAGCAGGGAGGGGCTCTCCACCTCTGTCCCAGGGAAGCAGAGGACTTTCCCGAGCGATTTGGGGAGCAGATGGGCTCCTGTTGAGTCTGATCAGCATCCTGATGGGCCCCCACTGCGAGTTGATGAGAGAAAGAGTTATTTTCAGATTTCCAACTTGCCCTTTTCGATATAAAGTTCACTTGTAATGTGTGTGTGTATGTATGTGTGTGTGTGTGTGTGTATATATATATATATATATATATATATATTTCCACTTTGGTGGCAAATGCGTTTGTTCTCCCAAGTGCCAGAGACCCAGCTTCCTGCCTTGCCTTTAATTAGTTTCGGCACAGTGACATCTCCACCAAGCAGCAACTGGTCGCGTCCCTCCAATCTCGGGGGGAGATAAAAGAATCTAATAAAGACATTCTGTATTTCTCGGTGATGTGTTTGACAAGCTTTGTATTAACAAGAAGTCGTGTTGAAACTTTTTCCTTCCCCCCACCACTCTCCCTCACCGTCTGCGGGCTGTGACATTTCACAGGGGATTAGTGGTGCGGCTGCGCGCTCTGACAACTTGTAGCTTAAAACACACCTGCCTGTCTCTCTGCCCTGCAGGCTACCGGGGAGAGGGGCTTCGCCTGGATCTGTGCCTCCCCTATAACCTTTAGGAGGGATTTAGTGGCAATAAGGCTCCAGAACAAGCGGGGGTAAAAATCAGTCTAACACCAGTTGACAAGTTCCTTTGGACTATAGCAAGGCTGCTCTGCAGGTTTTAGGATTCCAGTCCAGATCACGAGTTGTTTCTTCCCCAGCCCAAGGGGAATAAAGGGGTGGTCGGAGACCACAGTTGTCAGGGTCCTAGCCCAAACCTCATTTCCACCAAAACAACAGGATGATTCCAAAGGAGATGAACAGAGATCTGCACTGCCTCTGCTCCAGACCAACTCCCCAGCTCTGAGCTCCAACTAGCAGGGACTGGGGGCAAGCAAAACCTCTGTGGAAAGGTTGGTGCCAGGGAATGAGGGTGGATGCCCACCCAGCGTCCTACCCCGCAGCTGCAGTAACAGCATTTCAGAACAGAAGCAGGAGAGCGACTGCTTCATTGCCCCAGTGCCAGTCCCCAGGTAGGTTGCTGGGATGGTGAGTGCTGTCTTCCTCCCTCTGATCTGATTGGGGCAGCATGAGAGAGGGGCGTGAGGGGTACCTGTCTGCTTGCATGGCCATGAAGGAAGAAGAGAGTCTGAGAATCCCCATGCAGGCATCAAGAAGCCACACAGACATGTGTGACCCTCACTGCCTCTTCTCTATTTCATTTACCTCCTGAAATGCAGCACGACCTCCCACTAGGACACGGGCAACCATCATGAGACCCCACAAGGCAGGTACTTTGCCACAAACCTGTTCTCTGAAGGTTTATATAAAATAGTGGTTGCAGAGAGAACACTGGTAGGTGAGCAGTAAGAGTGCTGGTCAATGTTGGTGGATCCAGGATGGCGTGCTGGTCAAGAAAATCCAAGAGGCAGCACATGTGTGTTACTGCCGAGCACATGTGTTACCGCCGGATATGTAGTGCCTGAGTACATACTACCAGCCTCTCTCCTCTTGAGATATAAACTTTCACACTTTACGACTTTAACGCTGGGATGGGTACCAGTTTTCTCCGCTCCGAAGAAGCCCAGACTCTCTCTTGAGCACATAGCTTACTTTTTGCCTTTCCTCCCCTTTATTTTGCAGTAAACTTGTTATACTTCTCTGTTAATCTTCTCCTGAAATCCTTGTCTGAGAGGTGAAGCCGACAGATCTGAAAGACCTGGCTAAGGTTTAGGACCAAATTTCCTTTCCTACTCACCCCCTGCTCACTAACTTCTTTCCCAACCCTCTGAGCATAGTGCCCCTTACATCCCCCATTGTATTCTAGAAACGTTTGCCCTCATCCACTTTATAGGTTTACCTTTCTCTAGAAAATCTGGCATGTTTCTCCTGGAAACCTCCTTTAGCCTGAGTTTTTGTCAGAACTCTGGTCCCCTAGAGTGTGACCCTGTCTTTTCCACAAATGCTTCCCAGAGATCTTGCAGGCATGAGTTCTGAAATAAATTATCCTAAATTAAAAAAGAAAACTCCAAGAGACTAGACTGGGAGTAGACCCAGGTCTCTGACTTTCTTTACCCTGAGGTGAGTGTCTGAGCTGATCAAGAAACTACCGGGGGCAGAGTTAGAGAACTGCTTGCTGAAGATGTAAAGGGATGTGATTCCCATTGCACACCGGGGTCTTCAATTGAAGTGGATCTAAAGTAACCCCCCCCACACACACACAAACAGGTAGGTTTGGGGGATGCTGCCAGGGATGTCCAACACGATGAGCTGAGGCAGATGGGTCCTGTGTCTGAGCGTGTTTCAGAGCTGGCACAGATTGTCTCAGAAAGACTGGGGCAGCCAATATGTTCTAAGATGGAAAGTGGTAGGTATAGGAGTAGAGGGACTTCAGTGGGGCACTGAGTTCTGTGGCCATCACATATCAGGAGCGAGCCTCAGATGCTAAATGTGCAGAACCCCAGAAGCGGTTTTGAGAAGGTGTGGGCAGAGCTTGGAGGTCAGAGGCTACTGGAGGTGATGTGAGAGACAGCAGGGTCCAGCTCCTGGGGAGACCAGAGAAAGGAGGGCTCAGAAGCAGAGGTGGAAGGCCCTGCATACTGGGAACTGGTGTGTGGAACTCTAGCAGGAATTCCTGAGCAGAAGCTACAGGTTGGTTTTTCCAGCAGCCAATTACACTGTTTACCACTCATTGATTGAACTCGGCATTATCTCAATCACAATAGCATCCATTTGCAGGGTGATTAGCAATTCACTAAGTGTTTTCAATTATACCTACATATATCACTGGATCTCCCAAATCCTGTAAGAAGAGCTTGGGTCTGCCACTTTTTAGCTTGGTGGCTTTGCACATTTAAAGCCTCCAGTGTTCTGGAGTGGGAATGGGAAAACACAAGGGAAGTGGTTAGCAAATATAATTGGTTCTTTTCCATAGGGTTAACAGCACTAAGTAATCAATAATTTTCTAGGTTCCCTCCCTCCCTCCCTCCTCTCTCCCTCCCTCCTTCCTCCCTCCCTCCCTCCCTCCTTCCTCCCTCCCTCCCTCCCTCCCTCCTTTCTTCCTCTCTCCCTCCCTCCTTCCCTCCCTCCCTCCCTTCCTTCCTCCCTCCCTCCCTCCCTCCCTCCCCTTCCTTCCTTCCTTCCTTCCTTCCTCCCTTCCTTCCTCCCTCCCTCCCTCCCTCCCTCCCTCCCTTCCTTCCTTCCTTCCTTCCTTCCTTCCTTCCTTCCTTCCTTCCTTCCTTCCTTCCTTCCTTCCTCCCTCCCTCCCTCCCTCCCTCCCTTCCTTCCTTCTTTTCTCCTTATTTATTTTTCTCACAAGGTCTCAAGGTAAAGAAGGTCACTGGCTAAGTTCCTTTGACTAATATCATTTTAATTTCTGAGGACCTCTAGATTATACAGATTTTAGCTGCAATTTAGAGGTACTTTATTGAAGGAGCTATAACTTATCTGGCTTTTGAGAGCTGTTTAACCTGAGTTGCAGTGTTTTTACTGTGCAGTAGAGGTAAGGTCTGTGAGACCTTAAGGGATTAAATGGAAACCTCTATTGTGCCTGGTATAGAAGGGGTTCACTGGTCCTTCCATCTCATCTCCTTTCATGAACTGACCTCAGAAGAGCTGGCCTCTGGGAGGTAGAACCAGATGTTTCTTCCTCGGTCCTGTGTTCTTTCCAAAGCATCTGATATATCCTATTATCTGGGAAAGCCCCGGTGCCTTGGACTGGTAGGTCCGTATTAGCAATGGTATCGTGACATTCCTACATCAGACAATACATAAAGAAAGGCTTTGAGAGAGCACAGAGTGCTGGAGCAGCTGCCTTGTGTGCAAAAAAGCCTGAGTTTGATCCCCTGTGCCACACAGGTCCCCATCCTCAGCCCCCCTGGATGTGCTCCTGGTTGGTAGCTGCTGAGCTCAAGCCCTGAACAGTCTTGTCCAGTTGAAGGAGTATTGCTAGAGTGTCTTCCAGGCCCCACACTCCCAGCATTATTTTGGAGGCCCCCTTCCTCCCCCCAAAAAACAATCAATGAAGACCAATGTCTTAGCCCCGTCTTGGATGCTGCCAAGTCTAAGGCGCCCCCTGCTTACAGGGACGCAGCGGTGGTGAAGTGCAGTTTGATTGCCTTCGCCAGAAGCAGGAGAAGGTGGAGAGAAAACCGCGTGGTGTTTGCTTTCTCCTTGTACATCTCAATCAGGGAGGAAGAGAGTCGGCCAGGGCACAGGGCTCATCAGAACTTCCTTCCACATTTCAGCTGAGCCTGAGAGGAACAAATTCCAAACTCCAGAACCAGTGGTTTATGACTAATCCCAAATAAATCACTCTCTTCTCTCCTGGGACCTCATGGTTTTCCAGCAAACATGAATGCCTTTAACATGGAGAAAGAGAGAGAGAAAGAGAGAAAATATGATATGAGAATTAACACAAGGGCTGTGGGAAGAGACATAATCATCGGCCCCAGGCAATGTCACAGAAGCTCCCCCACATGGTCAAACCCAGAGCTGACAGTTCTCAGCCCCTTATCAGAACTTTGCCTTCTCTGAGCTGAGGCAGCAAGCTCTGGGCTGCATGGCTGAGGGTCTGCTGGGCAGGCCCATTCCCCGTACATCTGGGTACTCATTTGCAGGTGCTATTTATAAGTCCCCAAGCAGCATCAGGGTGGCGCTAGTGGCCATCAGCACTCCTGGCCCAAGCAGCATTGCATTAAATGGCTGATCTGAGCATTGAAACTTCCAGCCTGCTTCACCAAGTATCTTTGCCTGCAGGTTCCCCTGGCCATTTCTCAAAAAGGTCCCCAAGCTTGCTTCTTCTCTTTCCCCCAGTTTAGAATGGGGAAAAAATCACTCAGCACTCCCATGGAAATCTGTAGAACATCCTATTTTCCCCAAGAACCCCCCAATTTTCCATGTACTGCCCCCTATAGTATTCTAGCATCTTGGGAGAGGGGACAGTATAACTCACTTTGAGAAAGACTAGGTGTTTGTAAGGAGCCCCCCAAAAGAGACCCTATATGAAGAAGTTGAGAGCACCCCTTCTTTTAGTGGTTGTCCATGTCAGCCTCTGAACCAAAGCGCCTCCCTCAAAAGTGCTCCTGGTATCCATGTCTTTGTTCCATATTGACTTCTAGAAGCGCCAAGTTTTTCGGAACACAAATGAATCGCATTTGAGTGAAACTTTATGTTGAAAATGTGATCCCTCCCCCAGTTTTGTCCAATCTACAGAACATCTATTTTGAGAAGCCAGACAGGCATCTATAATTAATAGAATCAGAGAGTTCAATGAGCTTATTATACAGCGATAGTGGTCAGGCCTGAGTTTGTAGCATAGCTCTGAGGGGAAGTGTGGGATTCTTTTTCTCCAGAGAGAAGTACAGGAGATGGTGCTCTCATGCACCAAGCTTTAAAGGAAGGAAGGAAGGAAGGAAGGAAGGAAGGAAGGAAGGAAGGAAGGAAGGAAGGAAGGAAGGAAGGAAGGAAGGAAAGAAGGAAGGAAGGAAGGAAGGAAGGAAGGGAGGGAGGGAGGGAGGGAGGGAGGGAGGGAGGGAGGGAGGGAGGAAGGAAGGAAGGAAGGGAAGGAGGGAGGGAGGGAGGGAGGGAGGGGAGGGAGGGAGGGAGGGAGGGAGGGAGGGAGGGAGGGAGGGAGGGAGAAAGATAGAGTGGTATTTTTAGACAGAATCTGCCAATTGACTGGTGTGGGCAGCGGTGGCCTGGGTTGCTTGTGTCTCTGAAATGGAGGGAGAGAGGGATGGACCATTGGGTCCTCAGGAGTCAGAAGCCCAGTTGCTAGCTCAGATGGAAACATGCTTGGCACTCTAGCCCTGTCCTCAGGAGGGAAACGAATTCCTAGGTGCATAAGAATAAGGGTTGCTGAGGGAATGGGGAGGAGAAGGAGGAGGCCCAAACAAGACATTGATGAGTTGAGTCATCTTGTCTTCTCTTCTAATCAGTCATACCATGAAGAACAAAGCAGGGACCCCCTGCCCTATGTATGGGGGCCCAGCCAGACATGGAGAGAGGAAAATGAAGGACAGCTCTGCCACTGGGTCATTTGTCACAAACTCCAAAGAACATAGGATTGGGAATCTTTATTCTGCTGAGCATCTCTCTCTGTGAAGAGAAGAAATTTGAGAATCAATCACATTTGGTTTTCACCCATGTCACTTCCTGTCTGGCTCTCCTCCAGCCAATCAAGAAACTCACTGTATCTTTTATTTTTAAGGTTTTTTTTTCTTTTTGGGTCACACCCGGCCATGCACAGGGGTTACTCCTAGCTGTGCACTCAGGAATTACTCCTGGCGGTGCTCGAGGGACCATATGGGACGCCGGGAATCGAACCCAGGTTGGCCGAATGCAAGGCCTTACCCACTATGCTTTGCTTCAGCCCCTAAGTTTTTTTTAATTGAATAACCATGAGATCTACAGTTACAAAGTTGTTCATAATTGAGTTTCAGCCATACAGTGTTCCAACACCCATCCCTTTACCAACTCTCACTAAGTGCTAATCTCTTCTGCAGGAAAGACCAGTGAGATCCAAGGGCCCTGTGAGATCAATTCAGAGGATGGAGCCAGGAACCCAAGATAATGGCTTTCTCACAACAGGGAGTCCTGAGACCTCAGTGTCGCTGTGGCTGTGTGTCTCTGCGCATGACTTCTGTGACTCATTCGTTTTTATGCATTCATCTATGCATATGCATTTTTAGTTCTAGTTCTAACCTATTAACCCCACACTTAAAAACTGCAGTGTTCAGTTGCCTGTCTTTGAACACATCCCAATCTCCCCCTTTCAATGCCAGCAACCTCTAGTAAAAACAGGAAGGGAATCACCAGAGCAGTCGACGCAGAGCCCCTTCCCATTCTCTGGCACTCATTTCTGCTTTCACCAAAAGTCCCATTGCTCCTGTGAGGCATCCTCACCCCAGGCAACCCCCAAACAGCTCACCTTACAAATGATCCCCGCATGGAAGGTTAATGTAGGTAAGGAAGCCTAAGGTATTAATTGTTAAACACCTATTTTGCAGCAACCCTTTCACAAATAGTAAGGAGTAGCATTTTTATCGATGTGGAGAGTCTTGGGGCCTATTTAAAGATCTTAAGGAAATTTGTTCATTTCCGTTGATTTGCATTTTCATACAGCCTTGTAAAAACACTTATTCGTTCATTCAGATGTGATTTGTTGAACACAGACTGTGGCAGCCGCCATAGTAGGTGCTAACAACAAGACTAGGAAGGGGGTTTCCATGCTCAGTGGGAGAGCCTACAATTCTATAAACTCCCGGGGAGGAGGTGGGGGAGGCAGGAGGCCTGCTTTAGGGGGAGGACGGGAGGGTTTTGCCTTGAAACTGAGCTGTAAAGACAGAATGAGGTGATAAAACAAGGAGAAAGGGCAGCGAAAAGGATCTGCATCAAATATGGCTTGAAATTCAGGAGAAAAGAGAAAAGGTGGAGTGAGAGGGGTTGGGGTAAGGAGAGGCAGGAAGAACCTGGTTCATGAAGGATCTGGTTTGGGGCCAAGGAAGAAATTTGCCTTTGTGCTCAATCACTGCCCACTTCAGGTCAGTGTGGATAAGAGAAGTAAAGCCCTAACCCAAACCCGATAGATAGAGCAGGAGCCTCAATTTCTGTTTCTAACCACCCATCTCTGTACCACATCATGGACCTTTGAGGGAAGGTAGATCCATCCTCTAACTACATCCCCTTGCTTGTCCCTAAGAGCTGTCTCATTTTTGTCGACGTCAGGCTATGGACTTCCATCCATGGGAGTGGACAACATCTGGAAACCAGAACAACTAAAGTATTTCAGCTTGGTTCTTTTCGTTCTAGACAGAGGTCCCAGGCCAAAATAGCCAGGCTTTGGAGTAGAACTGTCCTAGGTCCCCACGGGCACCTCAAATCTTGGCTGCAGAAAGGAGGTGGTGGGGGCAGGGGGCGTGCATGGGAAGCCCTCGGGTGCATAGATCAGCATGTGTCCTGCAGAGAAATGGGGTCCAGTAGCTTCTGTGCATTCTCAGCCCCATAGGACCGAGCTGTGCTTAATAAGGCATCTTAATTTGGATTTAATAGGGTATCTACTGTGTGCTAAAAACAGCAAATTGCTATTTATTAATGACATAATTATTAAAACTTAACACCTGGGCAGTGGCAGCAGAACCAAGAGAGGGGAAGTTCCTGGGAATACTGTTTTGGTAATTAGCTTATTTAATTATTTACACATTTGAATTAAAATTCAATAAGAGCCAGATGAAACCTTCACATAATGTATGAAATGCAAAACTGTGTCCAAGGAGCAGGGCTGGTTCAGTCTCTTTCTTCCCAAACTAAGGCACTGCATTGGGCCTTCCTGCTTATCAAACCTGGGTCTGCCAGGTGCCAGGAAGGTGTCCTAGCTGCTGTACCATCTCTTCTGTCCCATGGGCATTTGTTTTATAGCCAAAACTTTTATATATGAATTAAAGATAAGATGCTGATTAATGTAGTATTTGAGTTGTCTGTCTGTCTTTCTTTTATACCATGAACTCTTATATCTGAATTAAAATGAAGTAGCTTATTTGAGCACTCATCCATCTGTCTGCCTGTTCAATCCATGCTTTCTAGATTTTGTCATCAGTGGGCAGTACCAATGTCATGTGCATGTTTGTGGTCAACTATGGGGATCTTTGCTAAAGAACCCCAGACTTGCAGCAGATCTCACGCTTCAACAATCCCCCTCTCTGTTCCCCTTCCAGTTGAGGGATGTGACCTCACTGGTGACCTATGATCCTATAAGCCCAACTGCAAGCAGGATCCTCTGCCTTAATTCACCATTGGCATATACAAACAGAACCAGATGTGGGGCTGGGAGATAGAACATAGTGAGGGTTCATGACTAGGTTAGATTTCCAGCACTACATGGTCTCCCAACATCACTGGGTGCAGCCTTGGGGGCACCCTGGACATCACAGAGTGTGACCCTGAAGGCTTTGAACACTGTCAAGGAGACCTGGCTAGCCCCAGCATTGCAGAGCCAAGTAACATCTCATCCTCAGGCCCTTGCACTTAATTACCAGCCCAGTGCCTGAGAATGGTGGGACCCCCAGATCTCCTGAACATCATTTAAGAGTATACTCTTCCCTGGACCCCCCAAAGAAAAAATAAACAAAAATGAAGTAGAATCAAAAGAATCAAACTCCTCAAAGGTAGTTCTTCCTATGGTAGCAGGTATCCGCTAGTTCAGCCTGCCATAAATGAGACCACTAGTGTCTGTATCCTACCTGTGTTTCTGGTTCCTCATACAGGCAAGCTATGCCTCTTAAATCTCTGTTTTCCCATCAGATCCAAACCTTTAGATCCAGTCTTGAGTAGCATTCCTCAGCATCAATGTCTTTGACTCCAATTACATCTATTCCAGTTCCTTGGGCACCTTGCTGCCCTATTATTTTGTATAAACTATATATTTTTAAGTGGCTGGGAGGCACCTGCACAGTGGGTAGCACATTTGCCTTGCATGCGGCCAACCTGGGTTCGATTCCTCCATCCCTCTCGAAGAGCCTGGCAAGCTACTGAGAGCATCCTGCCTGCATGGCAGACCCTGGCAAGCTACCCATGGCGTATTCGATATGCCAAAAACAGTAACAAGTCTAACAATGGAGACATTGCTGGTTCCCACTTGAGCAAATCGATGAACAACGGGACAACAGTGCTACAGTGCTATATATTTTTAACACAATAGGATGTCTTCTTTTTTCAAATAATTTCCAAATGCTTGCCATTCCTGGCCAGAGAGCTAAAATTTAGGATCAAACTTCTCAGGTTGTCCCAAAAAATTAGCATTTGCTTGCCTCATGGATTTTGTAGCCAGCCCATTTTTTCATAAAGATGATAATTTGTATCAGCCATCAGTTCTGGGTGAGAATCTCACATGTGAGATTCTACATATGTGTGTTTGCCAAACATATACTAGGTTCAGATTCTCTGATTGAGTATTTCATGTGCTGGAAGCTTCTCGAATTCATGTTTATTATCTTCCTCTTCAAATTCTCAGAAGTCCTAGAGGTACAGGCTCATCATAGCTCCATTGAATAGATAAGGAAGTGGGGGAGGTGGAAATAGATGAAGTAATTGGACCTCGTGTAGCCAGTTGGACACAGAGCTAGGGAGTCTCACGTGCCCTGTCAAATGCCTCTGGGGACTTTCAAAGATTCTAAACCTCCAGACCCTTTATGGAGCTTCGTCCTCTTGTCTATGCCCTTGAAATTGTGACCTCCATGAAGGAGTTTCCTCATTTTTCTACATCAATGATTGTATCCTATTTTTTAATATCCTAAATAGAATGGACATTCAAGTTGAAGCTAGTCTGACCCTCCTGTACTCTGTTATTCTGTTTCTCTTGTTAGCTCACTGAATTTTATGTCTGCATGATTCACTTAACATTTAATCCCATGCAATTTTGTGTCTAAATTTGTCTTCGTATCAACTCTCTGGGAAGGTTATCTGCACAGATTGTAAGTTTATGGAAGGCCAACAGCATTTGACTCTATCCTCATGCCTCCGTACACCTAACACATAATTGTGTCCTTAGTGAATGTTCATTGAATATTTGTCCAGTGACCTTTGTTCCCACCTCCATCTGTACCTCTTCTGACATCAATGAGTACACCTGGCCCTGGCTTACTAATAGCACTGTTTTGATGTGGTCCCCTCTGCTTACAGTGTCTCTTCTCATCTCCTCTCCAGAAGGGATTAACCCCTTCTTATTTTCTAAAGCTCACTTTAGGTGTGACGTATGCCAGCCTTCTAGAACATCCTTACCCAGCCTGACTTAAGTGTTGAGCCACTGCATTTTTAAAAATATGTCATGGATTCCCCCACCACCATACAGCCAGGGGTATGGTCTGTGTCTATTTGTGTATCTCAGTACTATCAGATCCAGGGCATTCTTCAGGCGAGGCACAATGTTGGTATCTGAAAGTAATCAATGTGTATTAATGAATGAATGAGAAAATTAATAAAAGTAGAAAAAACTATCTTAGGATATTCCTAAAAGTCTGTCTGATGAGCAGAGATAAGGGAGTGTTCACTGATCACTGTCATCCCATTGCTCATTGATTTGCTCGAGCGGGTATCAGTAACGTCTCCATCGTGAGACTTGTTACTTTTTTTGGCATATAGAATACACCACGGGTAGCTTTCCAGGTCTGCCATGTGGGCTAGATACACTCGGAACCTTGCTGGACTCTCCGAGAGGGGCAGAGGAATCGAACTTGGGTTGGCCACGTGCAAGGCAAATGCCATATCACTGTGCTATTGCTCCAGTCCAGAGATAAGGGACAGAATTTATAATATAGAACTATTAGTAGCTCTATCTTAGGTGACCACAATTTCTCATGGATATGGCTTGTTTAAGACCTCAGTACATCCTTATCAATTCAATTTCAGTTTAAACACTGACAATGTGCTAGAAGTTACCACCGAGAAAATGATATTGCTGATCCCCTGCTAGTGTAGGCATGAGGCCAATTTAGCTCTGATAATTGGGATTGCACCTCTGGTCGGGACCCTTGGCGCCAGGTACTTGAATGTGCTGCCTCTCTGATCTGTGCAGTGGGGCAGTTTGTCACCTTCCAGCCATGCTGTTAGGCAAGATCGAAGGGACAGCAAGGGTAGCTCCAACTTCTATTTCATGAGTTGGACCCTTTCCAATTGTTAGTGGAGGGAGACAGTTCTAGATGATTCTTCCAAGCGTGAGGTGTGATTGTCTCATTTAATAGACTCACTGTGCTGACAGTGCTGGCCTAAACCATCTTTCTGTTCTACTTGGGGACTGTCCATTGTTCTCTAGTGTATGATTAGCAGATTAGCCATCATGTAAGAAGCCAGGAAAATGAACTCCCAGGAAACCCTTCCAAAGCAAGAGTAATTCATTACCCAGCCTGATTTCCACTTAAAATGTACTTTAAGCACACTTCCAACCACAAACCCTAAATCACCCTGTGTTCACCAAGTCCATCATGTTTTATTTTATTGCATGGCGTTGTCGTGACATAATCCCTTGCAGAGCATCTCGGAGTGCTTTACAGATCAATAAATTACTTACCTGCACTGTGGGAGCAGCGCCTGCAAGGCCAGCACACTCGTTCTGCAGGCAGCCTGTTTTCCAGGAAGCCAGCAAGGTTGCAGGGTGCCAAGAACCAGCAGGAGCAAGGGCCAGGCAAATATATGGGCTGGGGGAGTGGTGACCCAAGAAGCAAATGCTCCAGTTAAAGCTGTGTGAGTGAAATATATTAAGCTTCCATGATTCAAGAACCAAGGGAAATGAGAAATTTGAATCCTTCAGACAGTCTGCAAATCAAGTGTTTGGTCATGAACCCATCAATTATCTTTCTGTCTTGAAAGATTCAATCTAGCTTTTAAAATGATACAAACATAAATTGCAACACGATGTCTTAGAACTTCCAAATCTTAGGGATGATGGTCATTTTCTAGTCCTTACCACATAACTACCATTATCCCTGACATGATAAGTAACTAAGAAAGCAGGTAAGCATATGGACAAGTGAATATACTCATGTACACACACACATACACTGCCTATCTGAAACTCAATGTGAATTTAATCTAAATATGATTCATTGGTGCTTACTTTGTACAATTCAGGACAGCAGAAAATAAAACAGATGAGTAAGGATGTTGCTAACCATCTTGTATTCAGATAATTTATTGCACAGAAGAAAGATGAGACAAGTGTAGAATAGAGTTGATTAAAAAAACTACTTAATACACAACTTTAATAAATACCAAATTCAATGCATGGGTTTATTTTGTTTGCCTGAACAAACCCCAAGAGGGAGAGGACATCCAGCTGGGAGATGATTTGCAAGAGCCCCTAGAAGGGGCGGTCACTCTTCTGATCCTGAACCACTGGAAGATGGCAGGTAGTTGGAAGAAAAGTGTAAGTGGTCAACTCAGTGAGGAGACCATGCAGATAAGGAGACAAAAGCACAACACAGATTTACCCATGAGTGTCTTCAGTTGGGTGGAGCCTGGAGAAGAACAAAAGCCAATATTGAATAAGTAAGGGCAGAAGCCAAGATGAATAGAAGGTGATACCACCTTTTATGGGGGAGAAAATCCAACACAGTTAGGGTGGAGTGTTTAATGAATCAAGCAGAAAAGAGACAAATTCTGAAAGTTCCAAGCAATCAGAATTGCATGAGACAGTTATGCTCTGGCCTTAAAGCAGGCAAGGGGTCACTGTGTATCTTCCTTCAGATCTCAGCAGGCCAGAGGGCATTGTTTCCTGATGGATGTGGTGCCCTGGGGTGCCATAGAAAGAAAACTGACATCAGGACTGAGGGTAAGCTTCTTTTGGAACAAAGAATGCATTTAACTCAGTGTCAGTGGAGCTGAAATGATAGGTGTCAATGACTGTTCTGAGTTATTACAGACACGTGGCAGGTTGGGAAACTGGTTCTCTTAAATAACCATTATAATTCCATCCTATAAATATTTGTTGAGCTTTCATTATGGATATAATTATGAATAAGTCATGTCTTGAGCCATCAAAAAGCTTGTGGTCTAGCAGGTGAGAGACGCTAAGCAAATAACCATAGCATGGTGGGAGAAATGTCAAGGATTGGAATTGGGAGGGGGAAGGTCAATAAATGACACTCTGACTTTATAAAACAACTGGAATATCAGCCAGATGCATTGCCATATGTGAACCCCTGTCGTGGGGCCAGTGGAAAGGGTGATACTGGGGAATTAAGCATCTGTTTAGCAGCAAGGAGTTGTCCACTTTGGAGAAGATAGAGGCATATGATAATGGCAGACTGGGCTACAGGGTGTCTCCATCCCTGTTTCCCTGTGGGTTGGTTCCTGGGAACCCTGAGGAGAAGCAGCCTGGCAATACAGGGGTTATTAAGGGAAACCAGGCTTCAAGAACCAAAGAATGAAGGAAGTGGGCACAAAGAATGAAGGAAGTGGGTCCAAGTGAGGTGAAAATGGAGATATGATGAGGTAGCTTTAGCAAAATAGTTATCTCAGTGCCGCATAAAGTTTCTTCCCATTAGATGCCCTGACTTTGCATTTCTAATGGAGGAAGTAGAGGCTCAATTCCAGGGAAAATATTTCTTTCCTCTTTAAGGTGATCCCTCTAATTACTCCCTTATTCCTAGAGCTCTATATTTCAATATCTGGGCATATCTGCCCATGAGTATTTTAAAAATTCAACAAAAAGCTTCAACAAGATTTTAATTTTTCTTCTCTCTCCTTTTTTCTCCATACAGTATCTCCTAAAATTGTAGAGATTTCTTCAGATATCTCCATTAATGAAGGGAACAATATCAGCCTCACCTGCATAGCAACGGGTCGACCAGAGCCCACGGTTACCTGGAGACACATCTCCCCCAAAGGTAAGAGCAGGAGCCTGTTGTATTGCGACATGAGAGAAAAAAAGAATGGTTTGGTAGCCTGGCAAGGGGATTCTGGACTCAGCACAAAGGGTCCCATGGTTCGTGTGGCCTGGTAACAGCATACCTACAGCTGTGCAGTTCATGTTGGTGTTCTCTCCAAGTCACACATACCCACTGAGCTTTCAGAAATCATGCTTGAGGGCCCACTCCCTGGGAAATTATACCCAGTTGCCACTGGGTAATGCTGACATGATACTCTAGTTGAACATTACTAGTTGTGTTTCATAATGGAAAAGTCCGCTTTAGTTGCTCTGCTCAGTTGGTTGTGCTGCTCTTTGCATTGCTCGCTGGCTGCATTGCTCTTCTGTATTTCAGAAGACTAGCTCCATGAGGAGCTCAGAGCTTTGAGTGACCCCCTTCCTGATAGAAATATAGGCTTGCCTGTATGTCTTCAGCTTTGCAAGCTATTGGGTCATCAGTCCAAGTATTTATTTTATGATTTTATTGTTACTTTCCTCTGATTAATCCCAGATGCTCGACATAGCCCAACAGGGGTCAAATTGCAAAACGTATCTTGTCCTATTGTCTAGATGTTTTGTTGACTAAGTGTTGTTTTGGGCATGGATTGAAAGTTAGACCTTGTGAATTTAAGACGAGGTGCTATCTGCCCTGAGGGTGCCTTGGAGGCAGAGCCCATCCTGTGATTTTGCGTGTCTCAGGCTTCTGTTTTCTGTTTGCAATTGTCTCTGCACCCTTCTGACGGAGCAGTAAACCTGCAGAGACAAATTCCTGCTTGTGTTCTTTGAACTCCCATTCTCATGAGACAAATCACTCAACCCCCATGAATGAATATGCAGTATAGCTAGTGATGATAGGATGAGAAGACAGAACATTGTGCCCTGACAGAAGTTGGCCAGAGGTTGGCCTAGGCAGCTTTCTGGAAAGCAGCACCTTAGCAGAGACTTTAGTAAGGAGCTTTATCTTGTTGACTTCTTGGTGTCAACTCTATATCTGTGTCTGTCCGTTTATAGACATGCTCATTGTGGGAAGGTCTGTGGGTGGCTGAGTCATGCAGGTTTAAATGTTCAAAAGGAACCATGGATGGAGCTGCTCTGGGTTTTGTAGGTGGATCCTCTCAATGCAGACCCAGAGAAGGGAATTGACATGTAGAAAACTCCTTTAAAGCACTCTTAGAATTAGCCTGTGTCAAAAGGAAGGGAAGGAAGTGTGGCAGGGAAGAGGGAGAAGGTGGGGAATTCTCTCATCTGATCACTTTGGGGACCTGAGCTACAGTAGCCCTCTGTGGAGGTGAGGGAATTCACTCTGTCCCAGAAGGCTGTGGTCTTGGGCCGTCTGCCCCTCCCCAAGTGGATATCTGCAGGCACTCCCATAAGGGCTGTGCACCCTCTGCATCGCCCTCTGCTCCTGAAGGTCACAGCCCTTCAATGTCCACATCAGCCATGTAGGTGCCATATAAGCAAAATAGGTTTTGGCTGTGGAGATTGTGCACACATGAGGCCCCAGGTCCCAAGTTCGATTCTCTGGGTCCCATAGCCCCTTGCATACTGCTAGGGTAGCCCTGGTGACCCCCAAACATTGCAGTGAATGAGTCAATAGAAAGACCAATAGTGGGATAAGATAGAATCAGCTGGTTCAGGTCTACATATGGGCCCTAAATAGCACATTCCCATTCAGACTCTGGCCATTTGCCCCACGAGAGAAGGCATGACATCAACCATGCATTTGGCTAGGTTTCCAGGCAAGGATTCCAGGCAAGGTCCTGGGCCATGGATCCTGGAGCTGCCCCCCGCTGGGACCCAGGCTTCAGTGAGAACATGTGTCTTTCTGCCAAGCTCTCCATTTGCAGTGACCTGTCATGGGGACAGGCCCCAAATCCTGGAGGGGGGCTGCAGCTGTGCACAGGCTCATTAGTGATGGAACTCAGCCCGGGATCCTTCCAAAGGAGGGGCTTTTCAAGGGACAGACTTGATGAGTGTGCGGATGTGCCATTCATCACCGTGGAATGCTGAGTCCCTGGTGCCTGCATGCCAGGGCGGTCTGTGCCTTTGGACTCTGCACAACATCCATCAACCCAGGTGCTGTTTTTTTTCTGTGTCTAGGGACCTTAGACGCCCCCACCTCGGTGCAGGGCTTTCCCAGCATCTCCTGTCTAATGTCTTTTCTCTTCCTCACTCCGGTCCTTCCAGCTCTTTGTCCTATTCCTGGCACTGCACGGTTGCTCATCTGTCTCCTCCCTTGCTCCCTCCCTCGGTGCATTTTCTGCCTTTGTCTTGCCCTTTTGTGCTTCTCTTTTTTGTTCTTTCTGCTGCTCCCTTTCTCTTACAGCCTCTGGGATGTTCACGCTTCGATGTTTTTTCCTTTCGGATTTTCTTTCCTCCCTATGCTCCTCCCAATTCCTTTGGTCTCCTCTCCCAATCAGCTTTCTGACATCCCCCACTCCTCCAGGAGAATCCCTCTCTGTTGCTAAGTCCACAGGATGTGCCCAGTTGACATGTGTCCCCAGGTCCATTCCCTTAGCTAGACCAGCCAGTCGCAGCTCCCAGTCCTGGGGTTTTAGCTGCTATGGAAACAGAAAATAGATGGGGAGAGGAGCTGGAGAACCCAATCCACCTGTGGATGAGCGTAATTTCCATGAACAGCCTTTCTCCAATCCCCGATCCAGATGAGCTAGCTCAGATCTGTTCTGATGAGAGGAGCCAAGCAGTAATTAATCACCTCGGGACCCACCAGGAGGCCGCTTCCCGGTGACTGATTGTTCAGAGATCAGAGAAGTCACTGGGCCAGGGCCAGATCTGCTGGAGATCCTTAACCGTCAGGACTTCATCTTTCTCCACAAAATATTTCCAAAAGGCAGCTTATTTCCCATCTGGGGAAACAGGCTTGGGATTCCTTCAAGTAGATGCCAGCACAGGCTGTGTGTGCACTGCCTCTGTGGGTACACACGTTAGAGGTCCTGAATGGATCCTGATCTAGGCAAAGTGTTTTGGCCAACCCTGAGGACTTCATAATTTTTTTTCTCTTTCTAGATGCATCTCTCTCTTGGTAAGAGTCTGAAAAAAATTATGTAAAAAAAATCCCGACTTCCAAAATGAGGCTTCCTCTTCCACAAGGAAGAAGATGCAAGCTGGGCAAATTCCTTTCAATGTGTTTACATGAGCTTATTGCAAACAATGTAACTTGAAGCCCAAAAGTTACAATGGAAAAAGGAAATGTTTGTTTCTCATCAGCCAGGGTAAAATCTTTTTTCTTTTTTCTTTTTTTTTTTTTTTTTTTGCTTTTTGGGTCACACCCAGCGATGCTCAGGGGTTACTCCTGGCTTTGCACTCAGGAATTACTCCTGGCGGTGCTTGGGGGACCATATGGGATGCCGGGGATCGAACCCGGGTCGGCCGCGTGCAAGGCAAACGCCCTACCCGCTGTGCTATCGCTCCGGCCCCAGCCAGGGTAAAATCTTAAGAGGTAAAGTGCATGCCTCAGGTGGGACAGGATGTACTTTGATTCTGATCCTCCCCACAAATATGGTCTTTCTAAACAGTTTTGGGAGAGGAGGAATTTGGGGTCAGGGCTGGCAATGTTCAGGGCCTACTCTTGCAATATTCTGGGACATATGCATGCTGGGAAACCAAGGTTGACGGTGTGCAAAGCAAGCACCTAAACTCTTATACTACCTTTCTGGCCTCTAAATGCTTTTTTTAAACAAAACACAACAGAACATTTTTTTTTCCATTGTAACTTGTGGGCTACTGTTTGCAGTAAGCTCCTGTAAACCACGTTGGAAGGAATTTGCCAGCGTGCACATCCTTCCGTGTGGAAGAGGAAGCCTCATTTTGGAAGGGACGCTGCAGCTGAACAAATCTGCAGGAGGAAACAGTGGAGGGCTATTGCCCACAGATAGTTCTCACTTTAGGTCAGGGGGCGTGTGAGGAGAAAATGGCAGATGGAGAATGGACAATGGTGCAAGGTCCCCTGGAGACACCTCCGGGTGCTGACATAGAGCCTGGTAGTGGTGCTCCAACTCCTGCTACCAGATCTAAGTCCTTGAATCTTCCCCTGTCCTCTTTCTGCTTCGCAGTTTTAGGACACATAGCGGGCTTTTTGCATCCTCAAAGTCTTGTTCCTTGCAGGAGGAAAAGCCCTTATCTCATCATAGCTACCCGGGAGCACCAGCCCCATCTATCTGGATCCTGCGTGGGCCTCTGAGTAAATTCTAAGTGATCATGTGCACCTTTGAGACCGAGACGCTGCGTCAAACTCTAGAACCACGCACACCTGCCTCCAAGCCACAGAGCATGCGCATTGCTCAGTCCGCACAGTACCAATGAGCATGTGCATTGAGCCTCCAGGAATGAGCGTCTGCACCTCAGAGACACTTAATGTTCTGCACCCGCTGCCTGTCTCTGACCTGGTCTTGGAGTGCAGGCAACCTCTAAGCCCTTCAAACCGTGTTTTTCTATCTCTGTAAGAAGTCCCGGGTGTTCTCTCTTCCTGTGTTTGCCCAGAGGCCATGAGAACACTTTTTCTCCTAATACACCTAACCCTTGCATTCAGAACAGAACCTCACTCGAGACAGAGAAATCTCTCTAACAGCTCAGCATTCCTGTCTCCAGTTTCAACTGGATTGCATGAGCGTTAGAGAAAATATGCAGATGTCTGATAGTGCCACATTCCTGAGCAACCCACAGTAAGTTCAGGTGAAGGCCTGTAGGATCAAGTGTCCCAACTCACCTGCTCTATTGGAGGCAGTGGCCTCCATAGAACTCTGCCAACACCAAAAATGAATCCCCACCTCCTGTAAGGCCACTTAAAGCACTTCCTTACCCTTTACCCCTGTAGTGTTGGGGGGCACAGAAAGGTCCCCTAAGCTGTTCCTAAATACATCCTGATTTCTGATTGTCAAGTTCCTTTTCTCTCTAAGCTTTGAGTCTCCACCTCCCTGCAGTGCCCAGTACCTAGATAATGCATCTGACATCCTGTGACAGTCCTTCTGTTGTCTGCCCTGGTACCCAGTACCCAGCCCTGGTACCCTCCTGGCTCTCAGGCTGCTTCTGGCCACCAAGGACACCTCTTGCTGGGATTTGCTGTGAGATCTGGTGGACTTTGGTGGGGGTGGGGGTGCTCTGCTTGGCACCCCTGTCCTGGAATGAGAGATGCCTTTTGAAGTTTGCTTCGGCAGAGGCTGAGAACACTCACATATGATGCTGAAGGAAGGTCTGTATAAATTCCCTTTGGGGTGGTTTCCCTTGATGCCTCGTGCAACCCCTGCCAGCGGATGCCTTTTCTGGCCCGTTCTTCACCCCAATATTCTAGACTATCTGCTCCTTCAGGAGCCTTGCTGTTTCCAGTCCTGTCTGAGCCCAAACCCCCAATGCCTCACAAGTTTTCTAAAGCCATTCTGAATGTTGCCATGAATAATAATTCGACTGCACACTAACTTTGCTATTCTTCATATGTTAAAAACTATAATAATAATAATTATTATTACTGTTATTAGGGGACCATACCTAGCTGACTAATTCCTAGATTTGTGCTCAGGAGTCACTCCTGGCTGTGCTCAGGAACTGTATGCTATGTTAGGACTGAACCAGGATTGGTTTTGTGCAAAGCATGCACCTTAACTCCTGTGCTATTTCTTGAGTCTTAAAAATGAGCTTAAAGGGCTGGAGCAATAGCACAGCGGGTAGGGTGTTTGCCTTGTACGCGGCTGACCTGGGTTGTATTCCCAGCATCCCATATGGTCCTCTGCACACAACCAGGAGTAATTCCTGAGTGCAGAGCCAGGAGATACCCCTGTGCATCTCCAGGTGTGACCCAAGAAAAGCAAAAAAAAAAAAAATTCCCTGGATCAAGAATCCAGGTAGTAGAGAGATGGATTTTCCTGCCCCCAGGACCCCCTGAGATTGACTGAAAGGACTCTAGGCCCATTGGGTGCCACCCCAAGTTCTTTCTATGGAATTGGTGACTTGCCAGGACAGACTTACTGTCCAGGGATGGCTGAGCCCCATTGCCTGCCTGAGTGTCCTGGGGGGAGGGGGAGGGGGGAAGGGGAGGGTTGGCAGCCAGGGGCAGGAGATTAGTAGGAGACTTTCCCTCTTTGTCTTCCTTCCAGAGTGGAGTGTGACTGATTCATTTTGGAACCCATGGAAAACTCTTTACTCCTCGACATGCCCACTGCAGTCTGCCCAGCAGGCTGTCCACCATGCGGGTTATAAAGTGACCTGGGGGCACGTGGCTGTTCTAGACCTTGTTTGGGGTATTTCAAGAAGCAGCCATTAGTGAGGGCAGCATGACCCTTGGGAGGAAACTCTTCTCCGTTGGCCCATGCCTCTCCCCCATTCTACGTCCCCTTTGGCCCTGTGTGCCCATCAGCCCTCCAGACCCTCCTCTGCAGCCGAGCAGGACCCCAAGGCACTAATTGGCACAGGGAGGCCTCATAGTGTGAGTTCAACAGAGCTGGCAGGTCCATGACTCAGGTGACAGCCCTGTGAATAAGTGTCAGGAGCAGTGCTCCAGCATGTCATGGGCTGCCTCAGCACCCTGGCACTAATGAGAAGCCTGTCAGCACCATGTCCCAGGCCCCACGGGCCCGGGGATCATTAGGACAGCAGTGCGCAAAACTTCTTCAGTGAAAAGCAAGTGGGAGGGGAGGGAAAAAGGCAAAACAGGGCATCCTCTGGTCACAGACCCCAGCAGGAAGGCACCCCCCCAAAAAAATAGAGGAAGAAGAGAGCTAAAAGGAGAAACAAATGTCTCAGAGATCTCTCTCAGGGCCTGTTCTAGAGAAAGTGGAATCTCACTGCAGTTGACTGGTCCTAGAATTGAATTAATCCATGTGGGCTATAAATCTCGTTCACAGGCAGAGAAGAATTGGATGATTAAATTAGCAGCTCAGGAACTGGGGGGCAGCCTGAGTCCCTAGCACGGGGGTTCTTGGATAGGACTTGAGCTCTGTCTTTGGGCACCCTGTTCTACCAGCTGTCTGTTTTCATCTGAGGACGGTTGGGTGGAGCCTCCCCACTCCTTCGTGCCAGAGTTGGGCCTGCCAGGGGCCAGTGCCTCTGCCTGCTCTCCTGCACCCCAGGGCCAGAGTACATTCTGGATAGCTCCATAGTCATTTTCAACCTGGCAATGGAGTCTTTTTTTAGGCATGCCTGGCCCGTTAGGGGGGAAGGTAGGCAGAATATAGCTCTCTGCAAGGGCTCCTTTTCTGTGACACAGCCTGATAGAAGGATGCCTATCTCAAATCAGCTTTCAGGTCAGGTCTAACTGAATTTGAAGCCTCCCTCAATGCGGAGGCCCAAGTGGATCAGAATCCTCCCCAAGACCCAGGTCTAAATGGATTTGAATCATCTCTCAATACCCAGGTCTGACTGTATTTGAATACTCCCCCTAAGAAGAACCCCAAGAACTGGATTTGAATCCTCCCATAGTACCCAAGTCCAACTGCATTTGAGTCCTCCCCTATTGCAGGCCTAAGAAGATTTGAACCCTCCCTGTCCCACTACCCACTCACTGCATTGTTCTGTAGCAGCAATGGATTTCTCTGAGAAGTGCTTCTCAATGTTCTTGCCTCATGAAGTGGTACTTAGAGACTTTGTCATGGAATCTTGGACCCTCCATGCTCTCCGCATCACAGACTCCTTGACTTCTTACACCCATGGCACCCTCATCTTCTGTGCCCCCAGATCCTTGTTCTTCACTTTTGGGGGAATTCTGCTCATTTTCAGAGCATGCTCACATGCTGGGGTTCACCTCGGGGACTCTTTCCAGACAGATTGACTTCCCTTCTTCTGAGACCCCCCACAGCACTTGGCAAGCACCTGCAGTCACAGTGATTCTTAGGGTTCCCCCAGCTCCTCCTGCTTTCTTAGTGAGTAGGGAGGCCAAGGGCAGTTGTTCTCACTCTCCAGACCTGTACTTGGTTGCCAATTGTAGAATGTCAACTTAATCAGTGATTAATTCTATCCTTTTATTTTATTTACTAGTTTGGTTTGGGGACACATCCAGAAGTGCTTGGGGCTTACTCCTAGCTCTGTACTTGGGGATCACTCCTGGAAGATTTCTGGAGACCATATGGGGTGCAGGGGATTGAACTAGGGTTGGCTGTGGGCAAGGAAAGTGCCTTAATTCCTGTACTATCTCTCTGACCCATTCTTCCCTTTTAGAAATGAAGTGCTTCTTATGCTGCCTACTGAAAGCAAACTCAATTTTAGTGTAGGGTAAGATGCCAGAGTTTCATCTCTCTATATCTTTTTCAACTGTTGAGCATCTCATATTTTCAAATCAATGGAAGGAATTTGGACCATGGGGTGGGGTAGAGAGGGAGGGGTAGTTGGGTCACACCTAGCTTGCTTTGGGCTTACTTCTGTCTGTGTCTCAGGGATCCCTCCTGGAAGTACACAGAGGAGCATATGGGGTACCAAAGACTGAACCCAGGTTGGCCAAATGCAAAGCAAGCACTTTGCCCTATGTACATCTCTTTGGCTCCAAATGGAAGAAATTTTTAAGACAAGGTTCTCCACTCCAAATCGTTCCCCAAGATCCCCACCCACAGTGTTCCTCTGAGAGTGAAGCTAATCATGCATGGACATGGAGACAACCCAGTGTGGTTGTCTCCATGTCAAATGCATAGTGCCAACCTCCCCCGAGTCACCCTGTATGTGGCCACACATGTCACCTTCCATTCTCTATGTATGTCTCTTCCTTCCTCTCCACTCCCACCCTCGAGATGGGAACTCAAGGGGAGGACATTTAAATTGTTCTCTTTGCAAAAGGTCAGATCCTCTTAAACGCTCAAGCACAGTGGATTGCCAGGATGGGGAGATATTTAAAGGCGCTTAATCAGCACCCCTCTCACCCCCACCATTTTCTAATTAACATAGGTGCTTGATTAAAATTCCCAGAGTAGCTCAAGTAGTTGTCCCAGGAGGACCAAATAATTGCGATTGCAAAATATATTATGGTGGTCATTGATAGTGGGAGAAAAAATAATAATTGCATCATAATGGAAAGTGGCAGATCTCCTGTCCCAAGAAGCAGCAGAGCATATGGTATGAGGTTTAGCCTAGACAGAGAAAGCAATTTATTATGTAAAGAGAAACCCAAGCTACAACCTCAGGCATGGGGCAAAAGTGATTCAGAAACTCATCATGCATATGGTTTCAACTCAGACCATGCCAGGAAGGAAGCAAACCCAGAAAGATGTGTATCGCTCACTCTTTAAGTCAGTAATTCTCCATAACTGCAAAATTACAGCGAGATAGATACAGTTAGGGTAAAATTTGCCAATGTCAATAAGGGCTTTTGTAAGTTTAATATTTATGATCTGGTTTCCAGCAATAGATTATAGCTGTGCAACTTCCTACTTCAAAGAAGAGAAAAATCATAAAAAGACTAGTGGGGAAATTAATGAGTTCAATGTGCCTGAATTGAGAACATATGAAAGCAAGTCTCCGTCTCCAAAGCAAGGGCAGGAGTGCAGACCACAGACGCTGTTTGTGGTTTTACCCAATTATTTTCAAACCCTTGAAAAATGTTGTAGAATCAGATGTCTGCAGAAGCCAGACTTTGATAAAACCTCCTCCCCCACCATCTCCTGAGTTGTGGGCTATTTATGCCCATACTTGGTGACTGTTACCAGGCACAATATCTGCATAGAACAAAAAAGAAACATAAAAGCAATGAGATCGACTTGGCTGCCCAACAGATGCTCGCCTGCTCTGACTCCATTTGATGCTAAGGTGGGTATTTCAAGGGCATCCAGACCAAGATACTTGTCCTTGACAAGCACCTATAACAGGGGTACAAATGGCTCCAACACCCACCCTAACTGTAGGAATCCTCTTACCATCACATGCTTCCAAAGAACACATCAAGGCTTTCGAACTCTATGTCTGAGTTCCAACCCCAAACAAATGACCAGGCCATTAAGACTGCAAAGTGGACCTCCATTTGCACCCTGAACCTTGGCTTACCTTTAAGTGATGCATTCTCCAAAGAATTGAATCATCACCAGAGTCTCCTCCAGCCTGTAAGAAGTAACTTTCTGGATGCTTCAAAACATGTCAGGCTCTCTGTGGCACATGTGCACATGGTGAGTTCATGTGTGATCTGGTCAGTCCCTGAATTACGTAGGTCCAGCAGCTCACCCCTTTCACCACCGAGAGCTGAGGCTCAGAGAGAGCAGGGAAGTGGGTTGGGTTGGGTTCACAGCTCTACTTGTTGAGCTGAAAACCAACCCTGGTAACTGCACTCATGCATGGTTTGGTGCTTGAGGAAGTAGGAAGTGGCAAAGATGGGACTAGGGTTCCTGTATGCATCGTTTGCCTTTAGCCCTCTGAGTAATCTCCCCAGTCTTTTACCTTTCCTGTCTGCAAATCAGTGAAAATCAGAGAAATCATTCACAGAAAGCCATGGCAAACCTCATGATGTCTAAGAAGGCTCTAACAGTATTTATAAGACCTTTACTAAATAACCTGAGTGGGCCATGTGTTCAGGGATCAAAACCACCTTTTTCTCCGACGAACATGAAGGGATTTTTTTTAGGGGGTTGGGTTTGAGTGGGAGATGGACTTACACAGCAGTGACCAGGGCTTACTCCTGGCTGTGCACTCAGGGGTCACTCTCAGAGGGGTTCAGAGGACCATATGGGGTGCCAGGGATAGATCCTAGGACAGCTACTTGCAAGGCAGACACCCTACCCGCTGTGCGATCACTCTGGCCCTGGCACAAGATTTCTGCTGATGGGTCCCCATCCAGTTCTAGAATTTGAGAACCACTGATCACATAATCTATCTGTTTCCCACTATACTCTACACAGGGATCCTCAAAGAGAGGTCCGTGGAGAGGTAGGGGCGGATACAGATTTAGGATGGGGTTCTAGATTTTTCCTTAATTCCAGGGGCTCGTGCCAAACCCTCACTGAAGAATCACTGGTCACTCATTTTGCCTTACAGATATGTGAATAGGGCATTTTCACAAATGCCTAATGAATTGCCTTTGTTTTCAATCTAGCCAAGACATAAAACCTGGAGGCAACTGCTGGCTCACAGATACTCCATAACCAAGGTGCAAAGTCACACCTAAGACTTTGGCCTCTACAGTATGAAGGGATGTGGGTTTCCTTCATGGTTCTCATTCACGGCTGCTTTTGGATCTCTGGGGCATTCCCACTGTCTGTTTCCTGCCTCCTCCCAGCTCTTCTGGGTGGTCCTTGGGGGGACTCACATTTCCAGGGCATTTTTGTCAATCCATTCACACTCTCCAGCACTTTGGTCAAGATACCAGGTTGGATTGATTTCGGTCCCTCCCCCTCTCTCCCTCCCCAGCAATCTCCATTCATTGGAGTTTGGCCCATAAGGCTTCCCTGAGCTAAGGGCATGGCCCCGGCAGGGAGGAGTGACCTCTCCAGGACATACATGTATGTTGTCTCCCTCCCATGCAGAGCCTCTAAACCTGCCCTCCCTTCTCCTTGGACTGTGGCTCTGGGTGATGACGCTGCTGCTCTTTGACTTAGTTCCCCTTGTGGCAAACACTATCATTTCCTCCCATGGGACTGTATCTTCTGCCCTGACTGTTAGGATTAGGTGGTTTCACGCTTTAGACATGGGCTGGATTATAGAGTACACTTGATACTATCTTTCTCCTCTTCATTCCATTCCATGCCTTATGGTTTGGGGATATAGATTTCATTTTCCAAGTGTTGGAAAATGCTTTTCTGATGGGAGCAGAGCACCGATTCATTCCTCCAAGGTCAAGGCTCCAGACTTTTCCTGGCTTGGCTCCCTAGAACACTCAGTTTTCCTGCGCTGTCAGTGCTCACTTCTCAGTGCTCACTTCTGCACTATCAGCCACTTCTTTTCTTGGAATCAGAGGTCAGAGACTGTAGCCTCTCCAGAGGGGCCACGTGGTTCCCGATATCTCCCCAACAACGTCTTGATTCCTCTGTGCCTAAGCCCTTCTTTTTGCCCTAAGAAGTAAATTCCTCTTTATTCTGATCAGAAAGTGAAACAGCAGAAGTTGGAACTTGGCCATTTGCCCATTCCTCCTCCCAACTCAGCTCAGCTCCCAGAATGGGATTCCTTGCTGTGATCCTTTGTCACTTTGTGGAATGGTGCACTGGGATCCTTGTGCTTGCAAAGATTCAGCTGGTCCTCCACATGATGGCCAAAGAAACCGCATTGCATCCCTACTGCTCACCCCATTAATTGGTGCATTCTCTCATGTGCTGTTCTCGAAGAACATTTAAGTAGAGATATAGAGGTGGATTTTTGTTCTAGATTAGGATCTAAACTGAAAAGATAATAAAGAGTTTTCCCCCTCAGGAAGATTTCTTCACAGACAATATCCATTATTTGCGCATCAATTCACTGACTTATTTAATAGCTAATTTTTAACCCCCAATTGAGTGTGAGGATATAGCATTCAACATTGGACATAAAAGCAGAGATAAAGCACACAAAATTTTGGGGCCTCATTGAGCTTCTATTTTAGTGGGAGAAGCATTAAAAAAGCCCCACACATTAGTAACCCATATAACACCCTGGGATGGACACCCAGGAGTGGGAAATGCCCTGATTTCCCAGCAGAAGACAGTGAACCTGGATTTCTATGGTGAGGGATGGAGGTGGTTTCTTCCTGACCCAGAGCAAGGAGAGTGACCCTGAGGGGACTGGCATGACAAGGTCCTGGTCACAGGTGGCTGTGAATGAGAAAGAAACCTAGAGTAGCCTGTGCCACACAGAGGCTGCTCCATTGCTGGAGCTTCTGATGGGTTTCACATGGGGTGGGGGGAATACAGGGGCTAGTCTGAGAATAGCTCTTCAATTTCTGATCCCCAAAGCCTGATTTTCACTGGCTTAGATGCCACAAGTTGTCTGTCTGCCCTCTGTTTCATGTGACAGTAGGTGAGATGTTAGGGAAGGACTGAGTTCCATTTGCTTCCACTTATTGATCCAGGAGTGCTGCTCCCTTTACTTCAAGAATGATTACTACAACTCTGTCTTATTTATTATTTCTAGAGAATCGGCATTTATTAGATTGGACATAAATGATAGAGTAAAGCTGAGATATGATAAGTAGGCAGAAGGTAACATCTTTTATTCATGGAGTGTTTATTGAGTGTCTGAAACACAGCCATGTGTATCTCAGTGTTACAGTTGGGCAGTAAACCCACTGTTCCAAGGCTTGGGGATGCCTTGGGAGGTTATAGGGAATATTCAATGACTAAAGAAGCATCCTAATGTTGGGGAGAGTCATCTGGAGAAGGATGCAGCAGATGGGGGAGTAAGGAAGATTGGAAGTGTTGTTCCATTGGAGGGTTCACGGAAAGTCTGAGTAGAGACCAGAGAATGGCGAAGGGTAAGACAGTGGGCGAGATCAGCCGAGGATGTCCAGTAAGTCATCTGGAACTGAGAATGCGTGCATTTATTGTGTGCCAGGAGCAGCAACAATGCAGCTGCAGATCAGACTGAGGCCACAGTGGGAAGGGGGGGAAGCCCAGGAGAAGTGATGTGGTGTCCTGAAAGCATGCTGAAAACGTTTGCTATTTAGTCCAATAAAAATAGCAACATGTTATAAGTGGGAGCTTGGAATTGTATAATAAATGCTTTTAAAGGGTCATCATAATTGCTCAGAGAAAAAGATAGGGCTCAAGGGGATCATAAGAGGGACCTCTGGGTACAATTTAGGGCAGTGGTTTTCAATCCTTTGGCACCAGCAAACCAGCCCTGGTCTGTAGACAGCTGGTTGAAAAATCCCTTATTTCAGGCACAGTTGGAAGGGCAATGGCACAGAGCAGCATTCTTCAACCATTTCACATCTGCATTTAGGTACCTGTCTTATAGGCCAGTTCATGAGCTAGCAGTTATAACCACAGCCATAGATTAGTGATTTCCAACATGTCTACACCTGAAGATACACTGGTTCACGGACCAGTGGCTTAAGATCTCTGCCATAGACCATAGTGGTAGGGCTGAAGATTACATGACTATTTTTAATCTGGTATGTGTTAGGAAATCAGAGTTAAAAGGGTATAACATATATTAGTCAAGGATTGTGAGAAAGAGTTGAGAATCGAGGGTCCCTGGAAGATCCAAATCTTGTGCCAACTAGTGATTAGTGGAATCATTTTCTTCCATCAACAACTCAAAGAAGAATTTGGGAGATAGTTCTAAGGGCCACCGTGACACATGCCTAGCTTGTGTGCAGTACCAGATTAGATACCAGCTACCACCTGCCTGGCTCTTTGAACAGTGAAGCCTTTGAACACCACTGGGGTAGCCCAGGAGGCCCCAACACTGTTTGTTGGAAGCATCATATCACTCAGCCAGAGCATTGAACTATCTTGACCAACTCAGTCAATTGTCACTAGTTGTGATCCCCAATCCTCTGAGCATTGCTTAGGATACCCCCCACTCCAATCCAAGAGTTTAAAGGAGAATATATTGTGTTTGTCAGAGGGAAAGAAGAAACTTGGTTCTTTGGGTACAAAAGTAGGAAGTTTAAGAAGACAGTATGTCAGGGTACAAGTGTTTGAAAAATAAATTGAAGATGCATCAGCATGCAAATGACACTTGGCCGCTGCTGCCTGCAGAGTGGTGACATAATGGGAACAGTCCTGTGAACTGGATCTTGTTGCATTCCAAGATCTGGGTGCCAAAATGGGAGGATGATCCAGCTGGGATCACTGTGAGGAAGTGGTCGGGGAGCTGGTGAGAAATTCTAAAATCCCAGTGAAGCGAGAACTCTCTAAGAGGAAGGAGTTATTGATAAGCATGAGGGAGGGTTTTTTTTAGAAGTCAAGAGTGATGAGGACCAAGAAGTGACACAGAACACCTACAGAGATGGGCAAGAATGGTTCTGGTGAAGGATGGGAGATGAGAGATGACTTTGAAAGGCAGAGAGTGAGTTTGAAGAAGTGGAGAAAGTCATACACCCTTATTTTGAGACTTTTGCTATAAAAGCAGTGGAATGTTGCCAAGGGCAGGATGAGGGGAGGTGCGGTTAAGGTCAAAGAAATGTCCTTACTAAAAGTTCTGGGTTCATCCTGTGTTGCCTTGGCCATTCTTTAATTATTAATGTTGTGCAGTCACTTGTCTTCAGATTCTCAATTATCCCCCTTCCTCAATGAAATAAGGGAAGGAATCACCAACTCTATGTCTGTTAAAGTACCCTATCTATTTTGATCTTTGACCCATTATTGGTCAACCACTCTTGGTGTGGTATTTGAGTGTTCTGGGACTTGAAGTCAAAGGCGCCATATCTTTAGCCCTCAGGAACCTGATCTGCAGGGAGGACCTTCCCAACTGCCCAGTCCAGTGAAACTTCCACTGGGGGTTGAAAGTTGGAATTCTGGTAGGAAACACAGGTTGTGCTGTGAGACAGCTCCTGAGAAGAGACATGTTGTCATCAGCTGATTTGACTCATCCTCTAGTTCCTCCCCAGGAACAAAGATAGGAGTTCTCAAAGTCCTCAAGAGCTGACCTCCCATAAATTGAACAAAGACTCATCAATAATTTATTCTCAAAGACCAGGGCAAGGGACCCAGTTAGCATTGGACAGTCCACCTATACTGGCCACAGATGATAATACAATTGGTGCCCTTTTATGCCCAGAGGATGCTCCAAAGGGGATGCAGTAAACACAGCAGAGGAATTGTCCTATATGCTAGACTAGCCCAGTCCACATCCTATTCTGGGCCAGCTAGTTGTCTGGGCAACTGGAAATTCTTCCTGCTGCATCTCTGTGGCTGAGTTCAGGTCAGCAGGCAGAGGGAGCTGACAGTCTATAAGTCTAGCTTGGAATAATTAATGTTGGAGCTTGGGGTGAGTTCAGCAATCCAGAAGGAATTCTCATAGAATAATCTCATAGATAGTGTTATTGCCTCCACCAAAACTGGATTTTCACACATTCTCAAGTCTTCACCCAAAATATTTCTCTTTGCAGTCCAAGGAAGCTCCCTTTCCGTGGCCCCATTTGCCTGGAGATACTACCTTTTCTTTTATAAGGAAGACTTTGCTGAAGGGCCATTTTTCCTATGATGGAAGGATTGAAGGGAACTGGTTGCATCTTACCTTGAATCTCTTTCCACCCAGAACTCCTGAGAATTCAGGATATTTCTTGTGACTGTGACCACAGTGTCCTCTTCACCTTCATTTCCTTACCCTAGTTTTGCTGCCCAGTTTGCACCCTGCCCAGCCCCAATTCAGCTCATGAACAATTGCCTTCCTCTGTGTGGACATGTTTTTCTCCTTCTCACAGCCCCTTCCTAGGTCTCTTGATTGTGGTCACTCAGGTGTTGCCATGGCAATGACATCTCCATAGAGTGGTGCTGTTCGTGTTGTCATGGTTATAAGGACCTCTTGATGCGAGTCCTCCTTTATTGCCATCATGCTGTGAGCTCTAAGGAATCCTGGGAACTCTTGGCAAGCCTGGATGCTCGGGCTAAAGGTTAATGGTTTTGTACCTGAAAATGCAAGTGCTTATCATTAGAGGAATAGCAGCAGTCTAAAATAGTTGGATTCTATCCACGTGGAAAGGAGAAAGGAAGAGGGATCATCAGACCCTCACCCTAATCAATACCATCATCAATGGGATCATCATCACTTTACTACCACCTTCCCCTCCCCCCCGTTTCATTCTCTTCATCATAGTAGTCAATGTTTTTATCACCAACTGGCTCTGTTCCAGACACTATCCTAAGTGTTTTACACATGTGAGCGCCTTCATTTTCTTGATAACCTCATAATCGAGGTGTTAATACTGCGCCTTTGTAGATTGAGACAGAGAGCACTCACTCAGGTAATTGCTCAAGCACACCCTGTAATGTATGGTGTGGCTAAGACTTAACACAGCAAACTAGTGGCAGAGTCTCTGCTCTCAACCCTTTCTGCCACTGCTTATTTTTCCCTTGCTAGGAAGGTAAATCCATCTAGTTAGCAAAAAATCAGTAACAAAGATGATCATTTTGGTTTTGTCTTTTTTGGGGGGACTTTTGGATCACATCCAGATATGCTCATTCCCAAGGGTTACTCCTGGCTTTGTGCCCAGGGATCACTGCTGGTAGTGCTGGTAGGAGTATATGTGGTACTGGTGCTTGAACTAGAGTATGCCAGAGTATGCAGGACATGCACTTTACCTCCTGTACTCCCTTTCTCTGACTCTGGTTTGTTTTTCTTGGCTAGAACTAAAATAGCTTATATTTGTGTGGCACTGTAGCACTGTCGTCAGTTGTTCATCAGTTTGCTCAAGCGGGCACCAGTAATGTCTCCATTGTGAGACTTGTTGTTACTGTTTTTGGCATATTGAATACGCCACAGGTAGCTTGCCAGGCTCTGCCATGCGGGTGAGATACTCTCGGCAGCTTGCTGGGCTATCCGAGAGGGACGAAGGAATCGAACCCGGGTCAGTAGCATGCAGGGCAAACACCCTACCTGCTGTGCTATCGCTCCAGTCCTATATTTGTGTGGTACTTTTCAATTTTAAAGTATGTACCTGATTTCCTTTGATCTCTAATAATCCTCCGAGGTCAGTGAAGAGCCACCCTGGGTGAAGGGCTGGTGAGTTCTCAAACTGCTGCCTTGGGCATCAGATAAAGCCAGTTCATGGGAGCAGCTCTTGATTCCAAAACTCATGCCTTATAATTCTGATGGCTGATAATGTCTCCCATTGTGTTTTCCAATCCAAACCCCAGCTCCAGGGAGGATAGTGGCCAAACCAAGGGAGGCAGATATCTGCCAACAGTCATCTGAGTGACGGTGGATGAAATGAATGGCAGGTCTGGTTGTGTATTTCTGAAGTCAGCGTGCTCCTTTGCCTTTCTTATTTATGGCTATTGATTCACTCCTACAGTCGCTTCTTTACTTTGCTACCTTAAAGGCAGGAAAATGAGAGCAACCTTCTTTCTACCCCAGCAGCTCCCAGGGCCCATGATAATTTGAATAAGTCATTTCACTGTGTGTGAGACTCCCCACAAAAAAGGTCTTCTCATGTCCTGTGCGGCTGATATGGGGGGAAATGCCAATTAATCATCAGTAGGCTATGGAGAAGCTGGCCTTCAAGACACTCCAGCTTCTCAGGCAGAATCTGCCCAGACCTGAGTTGATTTGAGTATGCAGGGAGGTGAGGGAGCTGTGCTGGGTGAGGATGGGGATCAGACTGATCAAGGTGGAATAAACCAGAGTGTCAAAGGCTTCGAGGGCTACCATTCATGTTTAGATTCACTTAATCTTTGGGGCAACCATGTTGGTGTAGGTCCTGTTACTACCCTAGTTAACTAGGAAAGTAAGTGAGGTACATGTGACATATTCTGGAAATCCGCCTGCTCTTCAAGCCCTTGCTCTCTCATGAATTCATATCTTCCTTGCTTGTCTCTATGTTTCTTTGCTTGCCTATTTCCACTCTGGAGAAGCCTGTGTTCTCTCTAAAATACAGGTCTCTTCCTCTCCTTTCACATATTTCTAAATTAGTTTCAATAAAAACTACCTTGGTACACACACAGACACACAAATATTCTTGAAGTCAAGGAACTGTTTGAGCTAGACTTTGAACCTGGGCTTCCAGATCTAACGGTGACACTTGATATAATGTCCTTAGGGGCTGACACTGGGCTCCAGGACTGAGTCTGAACTTTACTAGCAGCTTAACAAAGTGGACCAAAGACAGAGTTCTGATTATACCTTTTTCTGGGGGGTCCTCCTGACCCCATTGCTTAGTCATCTCATCCATAGACTGAGTCTCATTATTGAAGCCATGTCCTGGGCTTATTTTGAGGATTGCTTGAGACAGAGCAGTTAGGGATATGTCCTGTGCCTGACATAAAATAAATGTCATTACATGTCTGTCATAGAGTTGTGACATATCCGTGCCACAAGTCAGGAACAGCTGATTGTACAATGATGCCTGTCCTTGCAATGGTGTCTCTCCTTCACCTTTTTCCTTTTGAAGATTAATAGGAAGCTTAGGCACTTAAGTGAGTTGTAAAAGGCAGTAACATAGGGGCATCAATGTCTTTCCAGAAAAAAATCACTTAGCCTGATGCAGAGTTTGGTCATTGGTAGTTTGAAATGACCTCTCCGTTCCAGGGCTGCCATTTTCTCTGAACAGACTGCCTCAGAACTTCCCCTTGGGTGAAACTGACAGCCCTCCCTAAGAGTTCCAGTGGAGTGGCTGGAGCAATAGCACAGTGGGTAGGGAGTTTGCCTTGCATGTGGCTGGCCCGGGTTTGATTCCCAGCATCCCATATGGTCCCCTGAGAACTGCCAAGAGTAATTACTAAGTGCCCAGCCAGGAGTAACCCCTGTGTATCGCCGGGTGTGACCCAAAAAGAAAAAAAGTTCCAGTGGAAATCAGTGACTCCTCATGAGAGCCCCTTGAATGGAAATAGTGGACATCTGGCCACTTCTAGTGCCCTCCCATTCTTTGTTCCATCTGTAAGACAGTAAGGTGACAATAAACAGTATTTGAACTAGAAGCAGAAGTCTAATTAAAATAAGAGGAAGTAGTTGAGATATAATTAGAAGTAACATGGGCAACAAGGTTTGCATAAACAGAACCACAAATAGATCATATTCTAGTCCAAAAGTCATGCTCTGTTTTATTTTATTTATTTATTTCCTGAGTCTCAAGAGGGCTTTGGGGAAGACTGTGAAGCACAGAACAGGAGCAAGCCTGTGGTGGGTAATCATGCTCTATTTTAAAAGTCATCTGGAGCATTGTCTTCTGTCTTGACCCAGAAGGTGTACTTAGCATTGCTGAGCAACGTTTTCAGACTATTAACCTAAATGTCTCACACGGCAGGCTGGGGTACCAGCTTGCAGGGACAGAAGAACCAATACACCTCATTCATCCAACAATTTCCAACAGGCAAAGAGAGGTTAAAAAGTAGCCTGTAACTGGTGAAGGGATGGGTTCTTGAACTTTGTATGGGGGAAACATGAGCACAAAAATGTATAAATCTGTAACTGTACCCTCACGGTGATTCACTAATTAAAAAAAAAAAGTAGCCTGTAGGGGATGGAGCGATAGCACAGCGGGTAGGGCATTTGCCTTGCACGCGGCTGACCCAGGTTCGAATCCCAGCATCCCATATGGTCCCCTGAGCACTGCCAGGAGTAATTCCTGAGTGTAGAACCAGGAGTAACCCCTGTGCATTGCCGGGTGTGACCCACAAAGCAAAAAAAAAAGTAGCCTGTACACAGCTGGTCCCAGGACTTGACTGAGCCCAGGTCATGGCACGTTTCAGTGCCCCTGACTGGACACTCACATGTGGCCTTTGAGGGTATCTCCACACGCTTTTTCCAGCAGAATCTCTCTTGCCCATCTTCAGAGAAACCTGGTGGGAGTACCAGTCTTCTGCCCTCCTTCTAGACTACAGAGCCCATGGAAGGTGGAAGGAGAGAGAGCCAGGAGGGCACAGTGGTGTCCCTTTGCGGATACAAGTCCCCACAAGAGGAAATTAAAAACTTCACATTGAGCTGTTGTCACTCTTGCTTGTTACCTGGGCACGTGGTGCAGCTGGCGAGTGCTGAGAATCCAACTCTCCCCAGTGATTGCCTTTCCCACGAACTATAAACTTCCCACTGTGAGGATAAGGGAGGGAGGTGCTTCCAAGAACTTCAGGAAGTGAATATATTTCAACATCTGATGTTCTACACAGAAAGAATTAGGGGCCAGGGGGAGTCATGAGAATGAAAAGAAAGACAAGCAGACAAGCAGTGTCTTAGAAAACTGGTAACTGATCACCCAGGATTCACTGACAACCTTTGGACTGAGGCACTTGAGTGAAATGAAACCTTCTAGGTCCTTCTAGAACTCAAATGTTTTCACTCTTGGGCTGGGTTATCTCTGATCTGCACTTAGGAAAGGAAGCCTCAACACTCAGGTACAAACCTGATCTCTCAGGGTCACCATGATGAGAGGCAGAAGGCTGGGAATATAGCAGGTCCCTCTGTACCTCTTTGCCTTGTAACTGTTGCTGTTACACTGTTGATGAGAAAAAACGGGGATGTCAGGGATGTCGAACTGCACAGGTTATTCCAGGCCTTTCTGCCTCAAGCACAGTTTTTAAGAAGCCCCAGATGACACTGAGTGAGGACTCTGTGAACTAGGAGGTCAAGAGCTCATTAATGAACACTCAGGTAAGAGACTCCTGCTCAGCCACTTCCCAGAAGGGTGACCCTCTGCAAACCAATTCATCCCTCTCAACCTCTGCCCCCTCGTTTGTTCAACAGGATCCCAATATAGCTTTTAGCCATGCTACCTTGCCTAGTTTGGTCAACACAAGACCATTGTTTGCATACTACTGCTGCATATGCTTCAGGGCCTTAGCCAGAAAGACCAGCTGGGAGGGAAGAGAGATGCACACCCCAAGGCAAAGTTGTTTTACTGGTTGGCCATATAAGCTCAGAAAGGTAAATGGTGCCTTTGTTGCTATTGAGACCTTTGTTCTAACAACAGCAACTGCCATTTGTTCTAATTATCTCTGTGATGTTTCAAAGTCTGTATCTGCAGACATTCCCCCACCCCCAGGGCTCAAAAGGCTGGAGTTCTGCTTTGCATGTGAGAGTCCCCAGATTGATCTCTGACTGCACGGTCTCCCTAGCTCTGTGCAGGAAACAGCCTATGAGCACTGTCAAGTGTGGCTCCCCATCCCCCTAGCACATTTGTTTATACAACATAACTCATTTGGAAGCTCACCCAAGCATTGCACAAATGTTGCACAGACTGTAGCCCAAGTGGGTGAGGAGAGTTGAATCTGGAACTGTTTAAAAATAATAGAACAAGTTACAACTGTGCATGACAGAAATCAACAAAGCAAACACCAGGCAAGACCATGCTTTAAGTTTTGATTGATACTTATAGTAAAGCCAGGATCTTTTCAGACTTTAAAACCAGTGCTAGGTCTCATGGCTTCTTTTTTTCATTTTTTTCTTTTTTTTTTTTGTCTTTGAGGCTATTTTCAATACTGCTCAGAGCTTACTCCAGCATTTGTGCTTAGGGATCACTACTGGTGGGGCTTGGGTGACCACATATAGCACTGGGGATGGAACCCAGGCTGGTTTGTGCAAAACAAGTGCCTTACCTATACTGTTTCTCTGATCCCTAGACTCTTTATTGGCAGGGATCAGAAACAAATTCTAGACTGCAGGAAAGTTCTAGACCAATCTCTAAGTCCACAACATTTTACATTTTTAAGGGTTGAAGAAAAATCCAATATTTCACATGTGAAATTAATCAGAATTATATATAATTTTATGAGAACACAATTTCATGTATTTGCTGGTAGTTGTTTTTGTTGTACAGTGTCAGAGTTAAGGAGTGTAATACCTAAAACATGTTAGCTGCTTCTTTAGGAATGTTCTTTGCCACTTTCTATAAGGGGAAATGGGCTATTGACAGTTTGCTTTTATAAAAGTTCTGATTTATGCCTCTATTTTTTGGTCATATATGTAAACTGGCCACTGTGCTCACTCTCATATACATTCCAAACAAGACCCACTTCTTGGTCCTCCCCAGAGTATGCCCCTGCCATTCTCTGGGATTTCTCTCTGAGTCACAGATGTCACACTCTACAGATAGCCCATAGCCCTGCCTTACTTTGGTTTTGTTATCTACACTACAAGGTGTGATGTGTCTGACCTAAGAAGCACAATCCCCACTTTTCCACTATTCTATACTCTATCCACTTACCTGGTTTGGTGCCTTTGTTAATTGACTATTCACAAACAATCTAGACTTACTTCTGGGTCTTTGATTTTGTCACCTTAGAGTCTGCTCAATATCTGTTTCTGATTTTATGTCTAGACAGATCTGATCAGAAGCTGTTCCTCTTTTCATGCAGTTTTGGTGTAAGAATATGAATCTGCACTCACTTTTTGTTTTAATGGTGACCACCAACTGTGGGGTCTGCATTATACAATCACCTTCTAACCATCTCTGGTTCATTGTAGTTTCCTTGGATCTCCTTCCATAGACTCTTCTTCTTTCCCAATAGGACCTCTCCTCTGTCACTATACAAAATACAGAGTCTCTCTGTGAAGTAGAAGTGCCTAGTTCCAAGTTTCATGGATGAGCAGAGTCCTAAGAATGCCACTCAATTGATGCCGTGCCTTTTGAATTTGTCAGCCGTCTCCTAGGTGAATCTCTTTCAAGATCTCATCATTATGACCTCATCATTTCAAAAAATACTTAACACATTTTTCAAATAATAATAATTTGACCAACAGGAAAAAAGAATCATACTGTCAGAAAGATTTCTTTTCTAGGGAGATGAATTTTGAAATTCTATCACTCTGCTTCAAAAATGAACCCCAATTTTTACATCAGAAATTTAATTAGTGGTTTGGCTAGCTGCTGGAAGTACAGGTGTTATTTATATTCTTTCTTGTAACTTTTCTACTTTTTGAAAATGTTTAATATGTTTGCAACAATTTTATTGTCATAGCCTTAACCTTTAGAAATAGATTTTTTTCATTTAAATTCTGATCAGATATGCTTCAAAGAAAGCAGATATTGAATTAAGAAGGACAGCCCTTTGGTGAATTTCCCATAAACATGCCTTTTTAGACCTATTCTCACCTTAGCATGAAGCTGGTTTTTATTGATCATTTATCTTCTTTTTATTGATCAATAGTGAATATACCTTGATGTATTTTAAAATGTTGGAGGCCACATCTGGCTGTGGTCATGGGTACTGGGTCACTTACTCCCAGAAGTTCCTAAGAGTCACCAGGGCCTCACCTGGAAGTGCAGAAGAGCCAATACAAACAGAATCAGGGGTAGACCCTGGGCTTTGAGATCAAAGCCTGTGCCCTGCCACCAAACCTACAGCCCCTTCTCAATCCATGTTGTACCTCAGACTGTTTTGGCAGAAGTCAGAGTATTGACATTCCCTACTTGTCAATGGGATGATTTCTGGAATGAAGCAGATATTTTATTTTATTTTTTTTTTGGTAGTAAAATTTCACTAAATTTTTTAAATTTTTTTTGAGAGTACAGTTACAGATTTATACATTTTTGTGTTCATATTTCCCTCATACAAAGTTCGAGAACCCATCCCTTCACCAGTTCCCATTCTCCACTACAAATAAACCCAGCATCCCTCCCACCCTCCCCAATCCCATCTTCCCCCACCCCACCCTGCCACTGTGGCAGGTTCCCTTTTGTTCTCTAACTCTAATTAGGCATTGTGGTTTGCAATAAAGATGTTGAGTGGCCATCCTGTTCAGTCTCTAGTCTACATTCAGCACGCATCACCCTTTCCCCGCATGGCCTCCAACCACATTTTACTTAGTGTTCCCTTTTCTTTTTTTTTTTTTTCATTAGTTCTTTTTTTTATATAATTTATTTATTTTTAATTAAAGAATCACCGTGAGGGCACAGTTACAGATTTATACACTTTTGCGCTTATACTTCCCTCATACAAAGTTCGGGAACCCATCCCTTCACCAGTGCCCATTCTCCACCACCTGTAAACCCGGCATCCCTCCCGCCCTCCCCAATCCCATCTCCCCCCCACCCCACCCTGCCACTGTGGCAGGGCATTCCCTTCTGTTCTCTCTCTCTAATTAGCTCTTGTGGTTTGCAATAAAGGTGTTGAGTGGCCGCTGTGCTCAGTCTCTAGCCCTCATTCAGCCCGCAACTCCCTTCCCCCACATGGCCTTCAACTACAATGTAGTTGGTGATCGCTTCTCTGAGTTGCCCTTTCCCCGGAACGTGAGGCCAGCCGAGAAGCCATGGGGTCAACCTCCTGGTACTTATTTCTACAGTTCTTGGGTATTAGTCTCCCACTCTGATATTCTATATACCATAGATGAGTGCAATCTTTCTATGTCTGTCTCTCTCTTTCTGACTCATTTCACTCAGCATGAAACTTTTCATGCCCATCCACTTAACTACAAAATTCTTGACTTCCTTTTTTCTAACAGCTGCATAGTATTCCATTGTATAGATGTACCAAAGTTTCCTCAACCAGTCATCCGTTTTGGGGCATTCGGGTTTTTTCCAGATTCTGGCTATTGTAAACAGTGCTGCGATGAACATACATGTGCAGATGTTGTTTCGATTGTACTTTTTTGCCTCTCTGGGATATATTCCCAGCAGTGGTATTGCTGGGTCAAATGGGAGCTCAACCTCTAGTTTTCGAAGCAGATATTTTAAAGTCAACTTACATGATGAGAATTGGTCACCCCATGTCTATGGTCAGTGAACACCATTGGAATCATTATCAGATCCATCTGGGGGAAAAGTGTTGGAGCTTTTCCATGATGCCACAGTGGCATATAGAGAGTGTTATAGGAACCCACCAAGTTTGAACTGTTTTTGTGTGTTGTGTGTGTGAGTGTGTTAATGTATTTGCACATGCATGTGTGTCTTTCTTACTTGACTTAAGCCTCCTGGATGCTGTTTATCTTGTGTGTGGTTAAATTAGATTGAAAAGTGATTGAATTTGAGAGTTAGCAGATAGCTAAAGCTCAGTACTTTTGGGTAACACTGAAGTTAAATCCTTTGTCTTTGACCTGCTTTTCCTTCACCATATACCACTATGCTGCTCTGAATCTTGACAGAGACTCTTAGGCTCTTGATCACATAGTTGAGATATGTGACACTCAGTGATCATCCACAGTAGAAGGATGGTTGGTCAAACAAATAAGAGTTGATTCTTAAATGGGATTTCCAAGATCATTCAGACCCCAAACACTGAATGGGTCTGTGGATTAACTCAACATCATGGTTTTAAGGTGAACTCCCTGGGAAAGTCATAAGTAACTAATGCTCACCTTTTCATATTGAGTCTATCTGTTGTTGACAATACCTAACAATACTTTGAACCATAAGCAGGGCAGACACTTTTGTTTAAATACTTCTCAGAAAAATGATTTTAAAAAATATTAAATTATAAACATGCATGTATGCATGAGCACAAATAATATACTATGTATATATTATATACAAAGCTAAAGCTAATTTTTATATAACACTTTAGTACTCATCTAACTTATGATACTTTGATTCAAATGATTGTTTACCAGATAACACTGTACATGAAGGATGGTTTTGCTCTCAATGAATTATTAAAAAGCATCACCAATTAACCTTTCTTGAGCATTCATTCTTTGCCAAGTTCTGTGAAAAACACTCTATATCTCAGACCACATTTTATCTTCATAGCAACCCAGTGGGATAGGTACCATTGTAAACTCCATTTTATAAGAGAATATCAAAGCTAATTAGGTAACTTTTCCAAAGTCACACAGCAATCAACACTGTGGCTATTTATTTTCTCAGTTCTTATGGTCTCTATAGAAACTCATCATTTATTCATTTATTAATTTATCTATTTATTTATTTTGGGTGCTGGTAATCAAATCCAGGGCCTCAACATAGGAACTCAATTAACATAGAAGGAAACCAGTGTAGTGGAAAGAAACCACATTTAGAATTAAGCAGAGGTTTAGTTGGAACATCAACTATCGGTGCAAAGCACTCACTCAGTAGCAGCAATGCTCACTAACATGATTACAACATAATGAGGAGGGAATGTGTCTATGCAAGAGTCATCTTAGGATACACTGAGCAGAACAAATATCTTGAATCAAAGTCAGAGATAAATAATGTGCAGTGTGGCTCTGGAAAGGCAAAATAAATAAGGCATTGTGTCTGTGCTGGGTGTGGAGGTTTTTCCCATAAACTGGAGTTCCAATCCCTTCCAAGGACTCTGGTTGGCCTCTGTGGTGACTTCTGAATGGAATGAGGTGGAAGAGAGACTGGGTGACATCCTAGTTCACCTTAGAAGAGGTCAGGTACACTTCTGCTGTGATATTCTGCAGAGTCTTCAGTCACCCACAAGAATTGCAATTACCCTGTGAGGACTATCTAGGAAAAGCTAAATCAATTTGGAGAGTTCAAAGGAAGACCAGATCCTTAGGCTTTGTTTATTTGGTCTAAACCCTGGACATGGCCCTAGTCACCTAGTTGCCATCCCATCCACAACCTCATGCATGATGATGGTGCCTGGCCCAGCTCATCAACTCCAGCTATTTATCAAACTGGTGTGTGACCCCCTGTCTGGAGGGCTTGTTATTCAACAATGATGTGCTGAATAACATGACAAGATCATGATGTGAAGTTACAAAATAGCTTAGGTATTCTAATGTCCTGTTTGTTTGCTGGACATCCCCTACTTTCTTAGGTACCCTCCCCAAACATAGACCTAGTGCTCTCAGTACTTGGTGGGGAGCTTTTCAGAATGCACTGAGTCTGATCTGCTCTGAGTTCCATGTACAGTCATTGGTACTGAGTCCTTTATTTCTAGAAGATGTGTGAGAGTTTCCAGAACCACAGAAGGCTGAAAAATTCTAGGTCTTGAACTATAGACTACTGTTTTATCTGGTTTTGACCATAAAATCTGGATCACATGAAAACAGGAGGGCTGTGTAAAGAACTGTGGTGTCAAGGTCCTTCAGTTTTCCACTGTAAATTCTCTAACTCGTTCCCAAAGCCCCACTCAGTCTTAGCCTTTCCAGCTACATTCCCTGCGTGTCATCAGTGTCTGTAACTGTTCTTCTCTGGAGCCCACAAGCTACCGATTAACCGGAAGCAGGGCCAGTCGGAGCTTGGGAATCTCTCTCCCCATGGGCAGAGGAATTCAGAGACCCGGAGCACTTGAGCAGAGGATTGAAACGTCACCTCCTCTCCCTGCCAGTCCCTGGCCTGAGCGCCAAGTCAATTAACTGAACCATTTCAACAGGCTTGAATTCTGTCAGCAGCTCAACCATCCCCTTGTTTACTGTTGAAATAATTACTACTTTGCCATAATATTAGCTCTGAGCCGTGACTCCATTACCATTATCACCAGAATATTACCCATTTATTATCTCTGAGAAACCCTGCAAGATGAATACTGGGCTTCAGAGACCAATTGCCTTAAGGCAGACAGAATCTTGGTGTGCATTGTTTAATGAGGTAAACTACATGATAGCCAGCATTAATTTGGCAGTGGTGCATTCCATTAAATCACTCTTAACCTGTGTATCTTCCAGAGGTTTTGAGGTCTATTTACCCAGCAGGGGATGTGGGCATTTTGAGAGGAGGGATGGAGTCCCAGGTTGAGGAGAAGAAAGGTGGAAATCAAACCTGCTTCTGGGTATTGTACCCATGAAACAAACTAGTGGGCTGCCTGAGTCACCAGAGAAGAAGGAGGATGCACAGCTTGAGATCCTTTGAATCCACACATTTCAGAAGCTCTCTCAAAGGAGAAATGATGACTGAGATAGAATCACAGCTCTGGCATGTGCGTCCATGGAGGCTGTTGACTGATCATTATCAGCTTCCCTTCTCTCCTCTTGGCTTCCCCACTGTGACCACAGCAGTGACCATGATCAGGAGATGATGGAAACAGGACTGACACTGAGATGCTCTTCTGGCTTGAGAAAAGCATCCAGTTCTCCCCATTTGTTGAGTGTTTAGGAATGGAACCAATATAGAGTCAGTTTCTTTGGATGAAATGCCTCTGGACACACAGCAGTGAAGAGGGATCGAGGGAGATGGGAAAAGTCTGACTCAGCCCCTCCCTGGAGACCCTGGACACCGGGTCTCTGCTTATTAAACTTCATGGGGCAAACAAACCCCATGGCAGTTTTGTTAAGATGTGCGTTTGGATTCTGCAACTCTGGTGTGGCTGGGCAACCCCCTTACTCTCTAGCTCCCGGCGTGCTGTCCAGCTTCTGAGGTGCTGATTCTGCAGCTGCACTGAGGAGTGAGGACAATCTGAAGGGGCAGAGATATGTGCAGCTGCTGCCTGAGCATGGCCCTGAGAACTCAGCTCAGGCTGGTGAGGGAGCCTGCTCTGGGCTGTCTCCTGAGTTCCATCAGGTGCTGGCAATGTCCACACAGGCAGGCGGAGACGGGTGTGTGTGTGGGGGGAAGCACTCAGCAAACATCTCAGAAATGCATATGCTCCAAGAACAGCACAAACCTTGCACAGAATCCGGAGTTCCAGGGGTTAGCTTGGACAGCATTACCTTCCTGATAAACCCTCTGAAGACACTTTTATATTGTAAGCTGAAGAGAAAAACAAACAGTCTTCATGCAACTTCGAGTTCTTGAAGTTCCAGTCTCAACCTCTTTTCCTCAAAGAAATCTATTCTCTCTTCACTCTCTGGGGAGTTTACCAACATCCCTCACTGGCCAGGTCTTAAAAGCCTTCTCTCCATGCAGTTTTTAAATTTACTCAAAATTTAAGCAATCATCACATATCTGTCCCAGTAATCAGGGTTGAAATGAACAAAATGGTTCTCCCAAGTTCTGGAATCAATTCATTGAGGTTGACATGCTTCTCAAAGACCCATCTCAGTTGAACTTTTTGTCTGTCTTGCCAGTATGCTTAGTTTTATTGTCACTGTCACTGTCATCCTGTTGCTCATCGATTTTCTCGAGCAGGCACCAGTAAGGTATTCATCGTGAGACTTGTTATTACTGTTTTTGAGATATTGAATACACCACGGGTAGCTTGCCGGGCTCTGCCATGCGGGCAAGATACTCTCGGTAGCTTGCCGGGCTCTCTGAGAGGGGCAGGGGAATTGAACCTGGGTCGGCCAGGCGAACACCCTACCCTCTGCACTATCACTCCAGACCTAGTTTTATTGAAATTTATTAATTTAGCTTATTGAGAAGAGAGTAAGGAGAGACAGACAGACACACACACAGGCAGGAAGAAAGAGGAGTGGAGAAAGGAGTGAGAGATATTCATGATTTAATAGGTAATCCTAGATATATGAAAAGGCAGTGAAAATGGGAATATTTCTTATTGTCTAGCTTCCCTACCAAGATTTTTATTGTATTCCTGTTATAAACACAGTATTATTATTACTATGCCAGGGTATACAACTAAAAGTATAATAAGAGTAAGTATGTGTGTGCACATAAACACACTGGTGTGTGTCATTATAACTTTAGAATAATAATAATTTTTCTCTTGACATTTCATTTTCATTTTTTCATTTTTTATTTTTATATTTAAATTATAATTTAATGAAAATATCAGTATAGTTTAATATTCTATTTTTGACCAAACTTACCCCCAAATATTTGGAGATAATTAATAAGGCATAAGAGTATTGGGAATATAATTTATTCCCAGGCAAATTTGTTTGTACAACAGTCTATCCATATGTCTATTCATTCACCCATCTATCCACCCATCCATCTAGAAACATGTATTTAGATCTGCTGGATTCTGTTACATCTGGAAAACAGATACTGGAAAAATAGTGATGAATTAACCATAGTTACATCCCATAGGAATTTAACAACTTACCGGTAAAGAAGAAATTTTAAATCATTTATTGTGATACCACTTGGTACATTCCAGTTCTCCTCTTTTCCACAAACCTATGATCAGTTTGCTTTATTATGTTTATGTCTATTTATTTTTAATTGAAATTAATATAAATGTATGAGTTGAACCAATCTGGGAGATGAGTGTAAACTTGGGTATGACATTGAGAAATTAATACCATTTCAGGAGAAGTTCCAGAACAAATGAGCCTTCATTGTGACTAAGTTGAATATTCACCCCAAGTATGGTGTTATATAGTTCAGTAAATGATTGCTTTGTTCTGAGCATGGGTAGGACTTTCCTTTCTACATGTCTTGGCCACTGGGGATCCTTCCTGGCTGATAAAATGACATGACCCTGATGAAAATGCTTTGACCCAGGCCTTACTCAGATTACCCCTAGTTCGACACTTACCAGAAGAAAAATAGTCTATTCAACAGAGCTGGAGTGAGTGTGGGATGAAATTGGAGAGGGAAAAATACATCAACAAACTTTGAGCTATACATCATCAATAAAATGCAGTTTGCCAAACACAATTGATTTGAAGCAGTGAATCATGATTTCTGAGGATAAGGGATTTTGACTAGATGTATTACATTATTTAATGTCTGGATAATGTAATCCTGAGTAAAATATGCATATTTTCACATTATTAAAAGTATATGTTAATAATTTATATATCCATAGGAATAGATGTATCAGTACATAATATAGACACATAAATTATGTATATGGGTATGCAAACATTTTATGTTAAATATCATATCTATGACTTTACATATATATAAACATACATTCCCTTTTATTACATGGGCACATGTTATGTTTGGTTGATAATAAATCATGCAGCTCATATTTGATGTTGAGTTGACCATTTCCTTGTGCTTCATATAGCACGATGTAATTAAAATTTGATATTTCCTCTTCATCTTCTTTTATCAGTGTAGTTTCAGTTGATGTCTAGTTTCAGTAGTCAGATGATGCAGAGGCACTGTTTGATTACTGAACAGAGATGGACACACATTCCAAACAGTCTGAAGTGGTGAACCAACAACCCTGGCATGGTAACAAATTCTTTCAAGGAACCTTCATCTCGCACCACTATAACCTATCATAAAATGGACTAACAATAGGTACTCCTGACTTCGCACCCAAATATTGATTGAGAGAGCTAAAACCCTGGGCCATCTCACTTAAAAAGCTATGGTGCAAATGGAAAGTTTTAGAAGCTTCTCATCCCTCAGTTTCCCTCTTGTCCAGATCCCTGATTCCTAGGACATCCATCAAGCCCAGTTGCCTAGAAACAGTGGCAACGCTCCACTAAGAAGCAGAGAAAAGGAAGATGTACAGCAACCTTTGTTGTGATAGTCTCTGCGTGCATGTATACCATGCTCTCTATCCCTATGACTCAATGGCTACAGGAAAATCCCAGGTCACTCGCTTCAGTGCAGCCCCCCATCAGCTTCTTTTCCCTGCAGTGGCACCATACATGTGTAGTCAGGAACCCTCTCCTTGGTTTCTTTCATGTCTCTCTGCTCACAGGTAGCTTGCACACCTCCTCTGCAGGTCTCTGTCCTGACTCCTAGATCACGCTTGCCCATCCTCAGGGAGCCCCTGAGTCAGGTCAATTTCCACATGGATTTTTACATTTGCATGTGGATCTTTAGTTTACAATTCAAAATAAAATGGTGCTTCCCAGGGAGCACCATCTTCATGATTCAAAGCCAGATGAGGAGAAGAATAAGTTTCCCTTCAGATTTCTTGGAAGCTGGAGAGTATCCAAGTACCTTCTGCCAATTTGTAAACACCAGTGGCAACTTTTAAAATCTGATTTATTTGAAATAAAGAAGTAGGAGAAGGAGCGAAGAACAGAGTAAAGGACATCTTTGAGGGAACCTTATTTCCCATTGCATCCTGGCTGCCAAAAGATCAAAGCTGGTCTCCCTTCCCTGCATGCACCCTTGGTTGGCCTTGGTGAGGTCCACTTGCCCATGTCACTGTTTCCACAGACAGCAAGAGTGGCTACAGGGTATCTGAGACGTGGGTGATCCCTCCACAAATTAAAACCTTTTATCAGCCTCTAATAGCTGTGCAAACTAATTATATTTTGGCCAAACTTTGCAATGCCTCCCCCGCGGTATTATTATAAAGATTTTGAGCTTGGAAAGGCGTCCCCATTCTGTCAACATCAGGATGTTTTAGCTGCAGGAATGAGGGCCTGCTCATTGGAGCTGCCATGAGGTGCTTTGCATAAATGGTGGCATTTGCACACTGGTATGGCCGGAAGGGTGAATACTTTGGAACTCCCATGGGAAGTAGTTTTCCAGCAGCTGGACTTTAGAAGCAGGGGCTGAATTACCAGAAAAATCTATTTCCATGCCCCCAACACCCCAATTTTAAATAGATGTGCTCTTAGTTCCATGCCCAGCAAGCTTGTCCCTTCTAGCGTGTCCCTTCCTCTTGCTTGTGTTTCTACATCAGCAAAACTGTCCTTCCCACCACCTACAGCTCCAGGCCTTGGTCAGCAATGTCTGGTTTTTGCTCTTTGTTGGGGCCACATCTGGCAGTACTCATGACTTACTCCTGGTGTTGCCCTCAGGGATCACTCCTGTTAGGCTCAGGGGATCGAATGGGCTGCCAGGGATTGACCCCGGTGTGTCACATGCCAGGCAAACACCCTACCCTCTGTATTATCGCTCTGGCCCCTGATCAGTAATGTCTGAAGGTAGCACACTTTCTCGAAGAGCTTCATAAGAAGCCAGGAAATGGTTTGTCTCTGAGAATAGAGAGGCAAATACTGGTGACACCCATACACTGCCTGTTAGTGTGCATTTCTCATAAAGAGAAGAAGGCTTTAAACTCCATGTGTGTGCAATGCTGGGCCAGGGCAGGGTGTACTGGAGATGGGGTGCAAGAGCACAGCCTTAGGTGTGTCAGTCCCTGAGCTTGATCCCTGGCACTGCATGTCCCTGTACCCTACCACTGAGAATGGCCCCACACAATAGTGGCCCCTCACAAACTAAGATGGAGCTAGGAAGGCATTTCACAGGTGCCAGCGCATGTGTCTTCATGCACAGGCCTTGAGCTGATCCTCTTGACCACCCCGTCCTGGCTCCCCGAGCATCTTGGGGTTCCCTGATGGCTCCAGATTGCTTTTTCCAGGAAGTCACAGATCACCAGGCCCGAGAACCTGACCACTAGGTTTGTGGCTACTTCAGATATTTTCCAGAGTGGACCCTGGCCCCTCTTTCCAGCACTGGTGGGGGAGGTGCCACTCCTACAAGATGCAACTTTGAGGGTCAACACAGATGTATGAGCAGAGAGAGGACAAGGACCAGATGATCTCTCTGTCTGTGGAATGTGAAGAGACTAAGTGAGAGAATAGACTGTAATGAACCATGACAAATCCATGGTCTTAGATGATAAAACTGATTACCAAGCAGTGTGTGTGTGGGGGGGCATAGAGGAAGAGAAGATCAGACTAGAGCTGGCACAGGGGCAGTGGGGGAAGGTTGCAGGCACTTGGGTGTTGCTACGGTGCAGGAACTTTGTCCGTGCTCTTGAACACTATTGTAGCCCCCCCAAACTACAGTCGGAGTCATGGTTAACAGAGCAGGTCAGTTCCCAAGTACTGTCTTTGTTATGTGAAGGGGTGACAGGTACATTGTCTCTGGCGATGTCAGGGGGTGACTCCGCTATCATGTGCTGGCCACCAAGTGGAATCTGTTCAGCTCATGCCCCTTTCCTGGGGTCTCCAAACCAGTATGGGTGGAAGGTGGCTGGAGAAGCTGGAGTGGCCTTCCAGAGATCTGCCCTCTGGGTGCAAGGCCAGGTAGCAGGACCTGGCGCTGATCCCATTGGCTCTGTGGGAGACACTGGAGAACAGCAGATGGACGGGGTAACCTTCCACAGTCCTGGCCTTAATCACCCATGTGACCTTTTTTTTTGGGGGGGGTCTTTAAGCCACACCCAGCAATGCTCAGGGCTTACTCCTGGCTCTGTGCTAAGGAATCAATCCTGATGGGCGCAGGGGATCATATGGGACTCCAGGGATGAAATCTGGGTCAGTCACATTCAAGGCAGGTACCCTCCCCATTAACTCTTACCTGAGCTGCCAGCAGCTGCTGTAGAGCAGCTTGTGCTGTGAGCAGTGAGCGAGTTGGGGGCATCCAGCAAGTGCGGGGAGAGTTTGGATGGAGTCTGGTCCCTGAGAATGGGAGGGGGGTCACCCAGTGCTGCAGTAGAGCCTAGAGTAAGGGAGGGACAGGCAGCAGAGGGTCCCGGCTTGTCCTCACTGAAGGGTTCCAGATCTTTCTCTGTCTCTGCCATCTGCCATGCTGGTTCCCAAACTCCCATGTGAGATGTGCCCACATCTCTCCGGTTGTCACTAATGACATATCTGGAGCTCATCCCTGCTGCAGTGACAGACAGACGGATTGGATGTGTGGCACACAGAGCTGGGTCCCTGCCACAGTGCTGCAGGCACTGAGGGAGCCATCACTCAGGGTCCTGGTCGTGCCAGCTCTCCACCCCTCATGGTCTTTCTGGAACCCATTTCACCATAGGACCTGACGGGAGGACCAAGGCCTCTCTTGGCCCAGAGATTTGGCTCCTGACAAACTTCCGGGTCCCTGAGAATGCCCTAGGAGAAAACAAGCAATGTTGTTATTTCCTGGGGGCGGGGCAGTGCTTTAGGAGGTCTGGAGCATTCTTCTCAAACTTGGTGAAATACTGCGAGAGAAAAATTCATGGGGTGGGAAAGTTGGTCTAGAAATGTGAATTTTGTTGACTTGCTCTTTAAAAGGTTATCATAATAGGGGCAATTGCTCAGCCCCAGGGCAGCCAGTGGCCACTAGAGCCATGTCCTCTAGCAGTGTGAAGTGGTGAGTGGAGCTCAGGGGTCTTCATCTTGAGAGCGTGCTGTGGGGGGTTGCCTAGCAGTACAATTCCGCAATGCCATACACCTGGTCCATCCATCCACCTCTATTCAGGAAGGCTGTCCTCTTCCACCCACTGACCAGCCATACAGCTTTGGAAGGGCACACACAGACTGTGAGAGAGAAGCAGGGGACACCTGCTGAGCCAGCCACAATGGCCAGGACAACTGTGGTGAGCGATGGTTGTGAATGACAGATGTCCCTGCCAGATCATCCTTCTGCCTGGAATCTGCGACTTGAATGTTTACCCCAGCGGCTGCCCAGTGCAGCTCTAATAGCCTCCATCCAAGCCACTGGGCATTGGCATATGCTTGACCTCTCTGGCTTTGGGCTGTGCCTAACCTCTGCCATTCTGCTACCCAGCTCTTCTATATGTACACGGACGCCTGCTGATCCAAGCTGGGCTCAATATCTTTCTGCTCCAGTGCTCTGTGCCGGCCCCAGAGGTGCCTATGAATGGTTCTCTCTGAGAAAGTACTGCAGCCATTGGTGGAGGGTCCCTAGTGCCCCCAGTCCTGAGTCTCCCAGCCCAGAGTGCTCTGCACAGCTTGCAGGCTAATGGGGCGGAGCCAGCTGAAGTGCTTTCTATTAATGGAGCAGAATATAAACAGAATAAAGCCTTCATTTCCCAGGCTGTGGTTTCATTATTAATATACTTTACAGTTCACAGGTTGTACGTTGGCGCCCGTGTTTTCTCAGCTGGGGTAATCGGCGGCTCCGAGTGAGAACAGTCATAAAATTTTCATTTCCAGTTGAATGTGCGTCCAATTCGCCGTGAAATGTTCTCTCTGTCGTGAATATTAAGTGCACTGAAGCAGGGGTGCTGGATTAGGCAGAGCACTTCCCTGGCCGGGCAAGGGCATGAGGTTTATGGCCAGTGCGTGCGATGTGTGGGTGGAGGCTGCCTTGGGAGCTGTGGTGGAGGAGCGGGTTGCCCTGATCAGTTAAGGAGGTCATGTGCAGGGTCAGGGTAAAGGGGCAGAGTTCAAGTGCAGGATGGAGAAACAGAGACCCAATAAACCTGGGCCAGGGGTGAGGACGAGACGAGCAGAATAGGAAGGAGGGAATGGCAGAGGAGAGAGCGGTGCTCGGGGTGGCTGGCAAATGGGCAGGAGCTGAAAGAACAAACTGCATTTTATGCATGGAGCCTTTTTAGACACATCAATAAAGGGGCGAAGAGCGAGCACCATGGGGGTGCAGGGACAGGCTGAAGTGGCAGCAATTAGGAGGCACTTTTCTCTGATGGCCCACAGCCTTGCATGGGGCCAGCGTGGCACTGGGCCTCGGTCCTCAGAACAAATGTTACCTGCTGCCCACTGGCCCGGATAGATGTGATTTGCCTCCCAGCTCCAAATTATTATCAGTCCTTCTCATGTCACCACCTGTGTGAACTCAGCCATTCCAGCAAATTCTAGCTGCCAAGTTGTTGAATTTTCTTCCTGGTATGGTGGCTTCATACCTTTCAGGGCTAGGATACCACCTCCCCTTCTCTCTGGGGTTCAGGGTGCAGCCCAGGGCAAGAGTTTGAAAACTGGAAGGACTTCTGGGCTGAGGTCCTGCTCGGTCATTCCAGCTGCTGTGTTGAGCTTCTGCCTCCTGGGCTAGGTCCCCCAGCCCCATCTGGACAGTTGGATGCCACAGGGCCCTGAAGGACAACACCAGGTAAAGAGAAGGACTGAGCAGGGGCGGAGATGCTTCCTCATGGCTGGAGACCCACTGGCTCCTTAGAATTGCAGGAGAAGCTGATTGAGGTAAACGGATGAATGTGTGTGTGTGTATGTGTGCGTGCACAGCATACACATGCATGCACACCCGCATGCATTCGTGTGCAAGTGAACATGTGCGTGTGTCAGGATCCACACAATCACTATCCAAGCCAAATGGCTGTTCTACCCTTCACTAGTGACAGTGATTACTCACAACAGCCCAGCCATGGCTGTTCCCCTTCTTTGTGGCTCAAGGGGTTAAGAGAAAGTGATTACTCTGAGGGTCCAGCACCAAAGTCTTAGTGAAGGCTAAATACTATAGCAGGCTGATTTGGAATCAGGTGACCCTTTCTTCCTCCATGGCCCTGGGGCTCCCTCTCCACAATTTCCAGTTGGTTCCCTTTGGAAAGCATTTAAATAGTTCTCTGCTTCTTTCAACATACACTTACTAAGGGGAGGATATTGGGAGGAGCTGAGGGGAAGTTGGGCAAATCCTAGAAGTGACTCCAAGGGCCGCCAAATCCTAACTATGCCTAGTGTCCTTCCAAGGGCAGATGGCTGCTTTAGACAAGCTAATGACATACCTATCACCTTAATTGCCAGCCTGGGCCGGGGAGCAAGCCAGAATTGCCCACGTGGCACATCAGAGCCTCCTCCCTGAATGCTCACTGCCATCTGAGGGCTCCTGGTGCAGAGGTGACCTTCCTGCAGATGCTGTCCCCTGCCTGGGACTTGGCCACCCTCGCCCAACTGCAACTCTCCCTATGGTCTTTACGCAGTCCACTGAAGTGTCCCTTCTTGGGTGCCCTTCTTTGGCACTTGTTTTTTTATTCCTAAACCACAGCTGCTCTTCCTGGGTTGCCCCCGAACTTGAGTTTGTCATGTCTAGGTGCACACATCTCCCCAGACATGCATTCATTACAGGCCAGGCTGGGTGGATTTGCATTTCCTGCTCCCTCCAGAGACTTTTAGGGCTGTGGCTAAAAAACTATGGTCCTTCTCCAACACTCCAGGTCACAGCTAAGAGCTTGGGCACTGGAATGAGACCACTTGCCTGCTCGTGTGATATGAGACTTGGGCTGACTCAGACAGAAACTTGCACCTTGATCTTCTCATCTCTAAAATAGGAATAGTAAGCTTCTTTTTGAGCCGGTTGGAAGGAGTCAGTGATGCCATACATGAAAAAAGAGACCTAAAATAACAATAGTGATATAAAATCAAGTGCTTATAAAGGATTGGTTCCCTTTCCTTTAGTATGTATCATTTTTCTCCAATAAAATGCTTATTGAATAATTATTAAGCAAGATATACATATACGCAGAACATTTTGGGATTTGAATCTCAAAGGTGTTCTCAACAGTAGGATTCCCTCGGCAAAGATAAAAAAAAATCAAATAAAAAATCTCCACATGTCAAAAGAAATACCTACTAAAGTTCAAAGATACCCTAATGATTGAGTGGAAGTATTTGGACATCTCTCGCACAGATCAACATCCGTAAATCAGAGAGCCACATTAAAGAATGGGGAGTGGAAACAGACACTTCTCTGAAAAAGACAGATGAGTGGCCAGTAGACAAAAGTAAAAGTGCTCACCATCATTTTCAGGGAGACATTCAAATGAAGATGATGATGAGCTCTGTCCTCACACTGCTGAGAATGGCATGTATCAGAGAGGATAGGAAAAAGCTATGTTGGTGGGGATGTGGTGAGAAGGAAGTCTCCCTCACTGGTGGGAATGCATTCTGGTTCAGCATTCCCAGGCATGTGGGGATGCCTCAAAGAAACTACAAACAGAGCTACCATGTAACCTGGTGAAACCACTGCTTGGTATCTACTCACAAGATATAAAAAAGATTTATTCAAAAATAAATATGCAGAAGCTGAAGAGATAGTATAGTGGGCAAGGCATTTTTCTTGCATGCATCTGACCCAAACTCAAAACCTAGGGCATTCATATGGTCCCTTGAGCACCACCAGGAGTAATTCTTGAGTGCAGAGCCAGGAGTAACTCTTCAGCACTGCCAGATGTGACCCTAAAACTATATGTGTGTATATATCACTGTCACTGTTATCCTGTTGCTCATTGATTTGCTCAAGTGGGCACCAGTAACATCTCCATTGTGAGACTTGTTGTTACTGTTTTTGGCATATCGAATACACCACGGGTAGCTTGCCAGGCTCTGCCATGCAGGCGGGATACTATCAGTAACTTGCCACGCTCTGCAAGAGGGGTGGAGGAATCAAACCTGGGTCGGCCGCATGAAAGGCAAATGCCTTACCCACTGTATTGTAGCTCCAGCATGTGTGTGTATATTTATATATATTTATATATAGTCATATATTACATATAATATATGTATATATATTTATATATTACACATAATATATTTATATATTGCATATAATATATTTATATATATTTATATGTATATTTACATATATACATATATAAACATATATACACACATAAACAATGAGTGTAGGTGTGTATATATTTGTGTTTATATATTTATAAATATAGGTACTTATAAATATACATATTTATATATAAATATACATATAGATATTTATAAATATGCATAGCACAGCGGGTAGGGCATTTGCCTTGCACGTGGCTGACCCGGGTTTGATTCCTCCACCCTTCTCGGAGAGCCTGGCAAACTACCTGTGGTGTATTTGATATGCCAAAAACAGTAACAACAAGTCTCACAATGGAGATGTTACTGGTGCCCGCTCGAACAAATCGATGAAATCAAATGAAAGCATCCAGAAGGACAGAGATAAATAATGTTCTCACTAATCAGTGGTCTAGAGTATAATGTGTCCAGGGAGTGGTAGCAAGCAAAGTGGGCAACCAACCACTGGTTCTAGATGATGGAAAAATATGCCAAGGAATGAGACAAATAAAAGGAGGAAAGCAAGATGAGGGCTGCAAGCAACATAAGGGTGAGGTCAGAAGCCTTGGGTTTACTGTGATGTAGGGACAAAGTACTCACCTAACCCACTAGCCCCTACCCGATTGTTAGTGGGGAACCAACCTACAACAATTAATCTTAAAAGTATAACTGTCAAAGAGACAGATTGGGGGGTAGAAGGAGCTCTGGGGTCAGTAGTGGAGGAGGGGGGCATGGGGTGGTGGAACTAGAGGCAAGAACATTATATACCAGAAAACCTATTATAAACAACTTCATAAATCATGGCGTCTAAATCAAAAAAGATCTGTTAATCTGTATTTAACTATGTGCATATGCATGTGCATCTTTGTGTACATAGGCTTTTACATGTCTACATGTAGGTGTATGTACAGAGACTTAACTATGCAGTGATTCCATTCTATGTGGAAACTATACAAAGTCCAAAACTCACTGAATGTACCTAGCTGACCCAACATCCCAGCTGCCCATCACATGCCTTAAACGGCATCAGCTTCACCACAGTAGGATAGTTTATCTGGAGAGGAGCTTCCTCTTCTCAGAGAAGTGCCTGTGTGCAAGACAAGCAGGGATGGGCGTGTTGTAGACAGGAAGGGCTGAGACCCCAAACTCAGTCTCCCCAAAGTGCTATCAGCTCCAAGCATGAGCTGTTGGCCTGGAACAAGATCCAAACCGCTGTGCAAAGTTTGGTTTCTGTTAAATGTGTACTGCTTTTGACCATTGAAATTAGTGACAAGCCAAACAACAATTTCGGCACTTTCTTGCCATAGTGACTGGCATTGTTCATTGATGGCACAGGTGTAGATGGACTCATGAAACAACAGGTGTAGATTATTCTCAGAATTATGATGCTACAGGTATAGATAATACTTGGACCTATGTTAGTGCAGATGTAGCCTGTATGAACCTTTGATGCTACAGGTGAGGGGTATTTTTGAGATTCCTACAGATGACTGTTTCCAAGAGACTGTGTGTGGTCCAGGGCATCAAGGAGTGGAACTTGCAAGTGGTCTTTAGACAATGCCTTTTCCTTCCTTATCTAAGAAGCTCACCCTCTACACAAGCATTGCCTCTGTCTCTCTGTCCATCTGTCTCTCCATCTCCCCATCTCCCTCTCTGTATCTCTGACTGGTCTTTGCTCAGATGCCCATGCTATCTGAGAGCTGAAACTGGCACTGACATTTGTTACCTGGGGGTGCTTTAAGCCAAGTGTTTCTTTAACCTTCCATTGGAAATAGTTAACCTCTAAGAGAGGTTTCTTCCAGCACTGGACTCCCGGGCTCTCCCACAAATTTCACCTTTTCCCCACAGACCCTCCAGAGAGAGGGCTGGAAATGGCAGGAATGGCTGCAGCCCCATGGGTCCCCACCTGGGAAAAGACAGAGAAATGCAGAGAGGGCACTCACGTGTGCACGTCTGCTGAATGTTTAATACCAGCCCTTGTGGAAGAGAACTCCTGGCCTGGAGCTGCGTTCACAATGAATTCCGCCAGTGGCCCATTCTCAGGGAGAGAAACGGGGCGGGGGGAAGGGAGAACTGTACATCCTTCTCCTGGCTTGTCACTGTAGACTTGAGATAATAATAGTCTTTTTCTGATCCCCTGAACTTTCCCATCTGCTTCATAAAACAATGGCAATTTTTTTCCCTTGCTCTGTCTTCCTCTCTCTCTCTTTTATTTTTATCCTCCTACACTATAATTTAAAACGGTGGCAGTGCTATAGCCCTTGAGTTTTTTTTTCCCTTTCTTCTCCCCTTGCTTTAATACATGACTGTTATTTAAAATCGCCTTTCATCTGAGCTCTGGGAAGCTGCCTGAGTGGGAAACTGCCTTCTGCCTGGTGAGAGGCGGAGTTGGGTCAGCTGGCCTCAGTCTAACCAGGACTTACCACTCTCCAGCAGCCCTGTTATGAAAGTCCAAAGTTGGTGTGTGCATATATGAGTCATGAATGTGTGCACATCTGTAAGCTCACATGTGTGAATGTATGAATGCATGTGTAAGTGTGTGAGAGTATGCATGAATATGTGAGTGCCTGCATGTGTGTGCTCTGGGTGTGTGAACATATGAATGCGTGTGTGCATCTGTGAGTGCATGTGTGTGTATGCATGAGTGCATTTATGAATGCCTATGCTAGTGTATCTGAGTGTGAATATCTACTTTCATGCATATATTAGTGAGTGTGTGTGTGTGTTGTGTGTGTGATCCCCCCGCCCCACCCCCGCCATGTGTTTTTCCTTAGCAAACATCAGAGCATCCAGGGGTCATGCTAAAAGGCATCAGAACACCAATGTCTCTGGCGCCAGAGGAACCATGCTCTCCAGCGGGGGACAGTGTTGGCTCCCAAACAAAGCTATTGGACCAAATGCAGCAGGATCAGAGGTCACATCCAAGTGGGAGGAGACATTTGTTGGATGTCAAGGGATGTCATTTCAGCTGCTTCTATGCAAGCTTTCATCCTACCTGTGCCAATCACATCTGGCGGCATCTCTTCAACCTCAGGTGGAGAGAGAGACTGATTCCCCTGGAAATGGCATCTCTTTCAGGGCTCTGAAGGGAGGAAGGCTGGCATCTTGGTGTTTCCCGTGCCAAAGGCACAGCACCCCTCTTTCTAACATAGCTGTGGCTAGTGGTCTCTCTTGGAAAATTCAGCCCACTGCCATATCAGTGCAGTTCCAGGCTGCACCTGGATCTCTGCTGGCCATTCTGGCCTTGTCCTTTCTCTTCCAGCTCTCTCCAGAGCCCCCTTTCAACTGGAGTAGGCAAAGCAATCATATTGTAAATGATCTTCTGGAAGGAAGATGCCACGGCAATAAAACACAAAGGACAGAACAAGGCTGAAGGCAAGAAAAGTGTGTGTGTGTGTGTGTGTGAGAGAGAGAGAGAGAGAGAGAGAGAGAGCTTTTAGCTCGCTCAAAATGATTCCTCCACTCTCCCAGGTATGCAGTCATCCTTCAAGACAGGCAAACTGCCTTCTCCAATACCCCAGAAAGGGCTGAGGCTGGGTCCCAGCTAGACTCCGAGCTGTTGGACTATAGTCCCAGAAGGATCAAGAAGGGAGGATGCTTTGGGGGAAATCTTGGTTCCGGTGTCTGGATTAGGTGCCAGAGGTCATTGCTTCAGTACCTTCTTCTCTTTGGAAAAAGAACTTGCAGTGCTTAAAGTTTACTCCTGGTTCTGTTCTCAGGGCTCATTCAGGGACCATACGTGGTGTTGGGGACCCAAACAGGGTCGGCTATTACAAAGCAGCTCCTTAACTCCTGTATAATTTCTCTAGTTTCCTTTTTTTTTAAACTATTTTTTTACTTAGGAGTACTGCTGTTCATTTAGCCACCGATTAAGCTGAATGAAGCAGGCATGAACTCCGCACTTTTTTTTAATTTTTAAAAATAATTTTAAATTTTTTCATAAAGTTGTTCACAATAATTGTTTACATTCAATATTTCAACACCAATTCCACCACCTTTGCACCTTACTACCACCATTACTTTAAATATTTCCACCCCACCTCAGCCTGCCCCCTAGGCAGATGCTGTATAATTTATTTTGTATTATTTGCATGAATAGTATGTGGTGTCACATGGCCACGAAAGTAGCCACGTGCTCCTGGAATTCTAAAATTTTTTAAGAATTGGGGGTCTGGAGGCATCTCTGTGGCATCCTGCTCTCCTCCTAGATTCATTTGTGAGTCTCTGAATCATGGCCATTAATGCACTTAAATTGCTTACTTTTGATCTCTTTTGAGATTTATTTATGGGTCTCTGAAGCAAGATCAATAAATGAGCTTGTATTGCCAAGCAGAGGTGGTTTGTGGGTGTGACTTCCACATACCTAACTTTTGGCTGTTTAATCTCTCGGAAAACTTGGCCCCAATTTGTTGAGGTCTGGTCAGGGGCACAGTGGCAATTTGGGGGCATCAGAAAGCCAGAAGACATCATCAGGCTGCTGATGCACTTCCTCCACAGGTACAGGTTGACCTGCTGGGTGGCACCATACCCCATAAATTATTTTTATTAATAAAGGAACTTTGTTTGATGCCATTATATATATATTATGGTGTGCATAATAAATCAATGTCTGTGGACATCAGGCTCAGTTCAGTGCTTAAAGTACAATTCTACACTTCAAACATACAACAGATACCTTTTTTTTTTTTAACAACAGATACCCTTTAATGAGATTTACTGACCCACTTCCCTTTTTGCCTTCTGGAAACCACTAATTTCTTAGGTCTAAGAGTATTTTTGTTAGATTTGGTTCCTTGTTCATTTTTCTAGGTGCCTCATCTGAGGGACCCATACAGTAAGTATCTCTTTCAGCTTGATGTTTAGTGTCTTATCCTCTAGAAGCATCTGTGGTGTCAAAAAAAGCAGGATTTCTCAGAGTCTTTAGAAGCAGAGTAGCATTCCTTGGTAAGCCTATACCACATTTTCACAGTTTATTTTTCCACCATCTGCTTACAAGTACTAGGCTTGACCCAACTATTGTAAATAATGCTGCAATGACCGCAAGAATCTCCAGATGAGAGTTTGTGACATTGCTTTGGTAAATGTCCAGAAGTAGAATTTCTCATTTAAAAAATTTGGGATCTTCATTTTGCTGTCCAACTGTCCCATACCATATTCCACGCCCCTTTCAGCAGTGTGTGTACATGTGTTGGGCGTCCCCTTCTCTCCATATACTCTCCCACTGGGGTTAGGATAGCTGAATGGGTGAAGAAGCCAGATTCAAGTTGTATGTTCCTTTGACTGTGACCTTTCAAAGGGTAATTTAAATCAATGTGGTCTACCTTCCTCTCTGACTATTTAAAACTGAATATTTTTAGTCCTTTGTACCCATTCCAACCTCATTGCAATTGCTAGCCTTTAGTTTAAGACTACTTTTAAGGTATTGGTTTATATCATTCCACTTATCACATATTTATCATATTCTTTGCTCTTCATTTATCTTTGTATAGCAGGTCTGGAGAATTTTTTAAATTTCCTGCTTAAAGTCCCTTCTGTGACATTTATTCTAGTATAGATCCACTGATAGCATATTTTCTCAGTATTTTGCTTAGTGAAAATGACATGTTTGGGGTATTTTATAAATATAGAATTTTGAATTGGAAGTTGATTTCTTTCCATTTAATTGGGGTCCTTTGACCCCCCTTTTTGCTGTTGTTGCCGTTGAGGCAGAGCAAGCTGTCAATCTTATTGTGCTTCTAAAAGGAAACACAAAATCTTTCTCCCTCACCTCAAGAGCTCTGGTTGCCTTTCAGGCATTTTCTTCATTAATTTTTCTGTACAAAAGTATAATTTCACTCTGTTGCATTCATGTATAGATTCCTTCTCTTTTCTTTTTTTCTTTTGCTTGGGTTTTGATGGTATCCTTGAATTTGTGTATTGATGGTTTTATTAGTCCTAGAAAATTCTCCTCCTGTAGCTGTTTAAATAGGTTCTTCTGTCCCTTTCCTCCTTCTTCTTTGCCTCTGAGATTCCTCCCTAAAGGTGTATTAGACCTTCTCTTTACGTTATTTACTCCTTAAATTATTTTGTCTCTTCACTTTACTTAATGGACTTGTTTTGTCTTATCTTACAGTTAATTGATTCTCTCCTTAGCTGTGACTCATCTTTGAAGCTTTTCATTGGCATGTTTAATTTCAGTACTTTTCACTGTGAAAGTTCTGTTTTGATTGTTTCCCTCAAAAATGCTATTTACTCTTTATGGTTTATTTTCCATGAAGACATTTCAAGCTTGCCACTTATCTCTTTATATAAAGTGAGTGTGCTGTGTTAGATAACTTCATCGTCGAGCATTTATGAGCCATTTTGGCCATCTATTTATGCTGCCTTCACACTTGGTATCTTGTTCTCTTGTGCACCTGGTTGTGTTTTGCTATAAGATATTATGTTAATTTTGTAAAAAAAAAAACCCTTGAATTAATGTGAGCCCTATGATTTAAGTACCTTCCTTCAGTGATAATTTGGGTTTGAGTTTGTACGTCTACAAGATGACTTCCTGTTTAGAACTATCCTGAACCAAAGTAAAGTCTGACTTCCCAGATAAGCAGAATTCACACCAGACATTTGTTTCTTAGAAGGGAGGTGTGGTTTTTAGTTCACTCTCTTTGTGGTGGTGCAGCCTTTGAGATCTCAACTTAGCATGCAAAGCAGAGGGTTTCAACCTCTGCTTCCAGGACCAGGGCCAGTCTAGGTATAAAAAGTTTGGAAACCACTGATCTAGACATTCGTCTAATAAACTGTACTTCTGAATGGGTTGGGAGCTTTGATTCCTGTTCTCTGCCCTTTAGCAATTGCCAAAGGCTCTCAGGTTAGCTGTGTGTGTTTTCTGTTTTGACTGGAAGGTCTAGTGGTCCCATCCCAGGAAGAAAGCTCTTTGATGCTTTTAAAAGCACCAGTTGGCATTCAGTCTTTTTAGGTTATTTCCATAGGAAAGTTGGCTGGATGATCTTATTTTTTTCTTTATAGAAATAAGATAAGTGATCTTACATTATTGTAATAGTATTAATATTTATCTTGGGACCTCACTCAGCCATGCCAGGGAATCATTACTGGCTCTGAGCTCAGAGATCACTCCTGGAAAGCTCAGGGGATCATATGTGATGCTCAGGATTGAATCTGGGTCAGCTGCATGCAAGGAAGGGGTCCTACCTACTACAAAATATCTCTCCAACACGTTTGGTCCATTCTCAGCCCATATCTCCTTGTCATCTATCTACTGTTACTGCAAGGGAGGGGGCAATTTCTCAGGGGGAAAGCATGTGTATGATTTCCACCCAGTACTAATTCTGCTTGACTTTAAAATCATTTTCAC